>NC_135721.1:59577967-59908592 GCF_964656455.1 Halichoerus grypus
TAAGAGGTTTTTAACTCACATTGTTTTAAATCACATTGGGCTTAAACTTGCTGTACAAAATGTCAGACCAGGTGTGTGTGTGTGTGTGTGTGTGTGTGTATGTGTGTGTGTGTGTGTGTGTGTGTGTGTGTGATGTTGCTTTTCCTCTTATTTAGCCCTCCCCCTGCCAAAAGAAGCAAATAGGTGAGGCTTGTTTTGCGATTGGGCGTGACTGGGTGTGAAAAACATGTCCTGAAAAAAATTATTCCCTAGTTAAAAGAAAAGGAATCAAAGAGGGGAGAAGAGAATTAAGTTTGAGATACTTTTTGTTTTTGGTTGTTCTGATAGTATTTTTCCTTTAGAAGTGCTCTCCTTTGGGAAACCAGATTTGTACAGATTCAAAAAACAGTGTTAAAAAATGAATCTTTTGATAGTGGATTCTTGATACTGGTTTATTTGGAAGATATTTGATAATGTAGACTGCTGGAGATGATGGAAATATCTTGCATTATATTCTGAACAATTGTTCAGTTGCTCTAATATTTGGGATGATCTTTTTGAACTCACCATCTTTGCTGGGAATCACTTTTAGGCTATAATTAGCACTTATAATAGGGTTGCCTGATCAAAGCCTTATTGGTCTCTGGGGAAAACTAGAATTTGAATGGTCATGTGGGTTTCATTCACATGGTAATAGGATTTATTCACTTATTCACTACAAAACCATTTATTGAGCATCTACTGTATTTGAGTTTTGTATGTTTTTAATGCAGTACATTGGACTGGCTTTATTGCCCAACACCTATGTGTCTTTGATGTCAATGTGAGGGAACTGAACTGACTATCTTACCAAGTGGTGTTCTAACCAGAACTCCTTCTTGTCTTCAAAGGGGCCTCTTATTTAAATGGTGAGACTGCTTCCCCCGACCCATACATTATTGACTCAGCACACAGCAGCCCAGTGGAGAGGCAAGTACAGACTTATTTAGAGCAGATTCAGCTTTCTCCTTCTTTCTTTTCCTCCCTTTCTCCCTTCCTTCCTCACTGCCTCCCTCCCTTCTTCCCTCCTTCTCTCCCACCCTACCTACCTTCTTTCTTTTCTTTCCTTTTTTTGGACAGACCATCCAGGTAGGTGAGGTAGCCTGCCAGCCAGCTAAAGGCCCAGGGAGCCTCTGGAGAAATGCCAGACTAACTGTTCCCCCAGGAGCCTCCTGGGGGATGTCTGCCCTTGCATAGGGTGTAGACACTGCCCTCCCAGGGCCTCCGTAGGTCCTCATCTCTGGATCACAGCGGCAGGAGAGGGGGAAGAAATGTTATAGAGAGGTGGGGGCTGAGGGAGGCTGGGGAGAGGAGGGTCCGTGGCCCTTCTTTTCACCTTTCTCTTTAGGGTGCCCACATAATGCCCACCCCCTTTCTCACACACAATCCCCTTTTTTAAAATTAATTTTTCCTACTCCCACCCTCAAGAACCCCAAATGCAAAGCCTATGTCAAGTATAGAATCTAAACCCAAATTTTATTTTTATGAAGATGACTGCCCATTCTCTATTTTCTGAACTGCTATCAGGACAAAAAAATAAGAAGAATAAAAATAAGAAGAAGAAGAGAGAAAGAAAGAAACAAAGAAGGAAAGAAAGAAAGAAAGAAACAAAGAAAGAAAGAAAGAAAGAAAAAAGAAAGAAGAGAAAACAGAAAAAAGGAAAAAAGAAAGAATGAAGCCAAAAGTAAGGTGGGACTGATTGTAACAATTTTTTTAACCATTCAGTCATTCATTTATTTATCTTTAAGCCTATAAAGGTGTTTCCCCCTAAAGGCAGACAGTGAATATTTTATTTTAATCTTGTAGTTTCCATCGAGACAGACCTTTAACCCTTCATTCTCCAGCTCTGCCCGAGTCCCCCGCGCCAGGCGATCCTCCGCACGAGGGCTGGGACTGTATTAAGTCTCCCTCTTGGAGCTGTTTGTTGACCACATTCACGTTCAGAGCCCTGGAGCTAAAAGCACTTTACACCATAAAATAAAAGCACTGTCTTTTTTTCTAAAAGGTTACGTCTGGAGGCCACGCGGCTCATACTTCATACCGAAAACTACTGAAAGGACTATGAAATCCTCTATGATTTACACTCTCTCACTGCATTAGGGTATAGATCTACTCGACTCTAAAAATACGGTGGGTTTCTAACCGACGTGAATATATGTGCATTATTTCAGAAAGTCTGTTAGAAAACTTGTCAACACATTATAAAGCATAAACCAGGACTTGGCTATTAAGTACGGAGATCAGAGGCAGAATATATACTGCAGGAAGTCCTGGGGAGTCTCCTCCGCGGGCAAGATAAAAAGGGGGAGGAGGGGAGGGGAGGGGTCGTCTGTTGGCCTGGAGTTTACATTCAATGTCGTCACCAAAGGTTTGGGAAAGAGCCCACGGAGCGTAATTAGCAAAGGTTCCACAGCTCCAAATTAAGTTAACTGAACGGCCAGAAAATAATTTTAACGTTGTCATAATTTATTACTTTCTAAAAGCCACTTTGGGAAAGGTAAATATACTTATTGTGTATCCAAGTGTGCGCGTTTAAGGTGACCTTTCACCCCTCTACAAAAGCACCTGCATCATTAATCAATACTTATGTAATATTTTTAAACCTTTTAAAACAACACATTTTTCTTTCTTTAAACACACGTACAACCTTCCCCTCCCCCCACTTTTGAGCGCTTTAGCGAGCATCCAGCAGGAATGAGGGAGGGGGCGTCACTCTTAGGGGCGAGCACGAGGGACCGGCAGTGGGGGTCTGCGGCGAGGAGGGATCAAATGCCAATACACAGCCCAGGTTTTCTGGACTGGGTGAAATCAGGCTGGGGGAGGGGCGGGAGCGGAGGGCAGTTCCTATTTCACTCTGGGCATTTTATGGTGGTGAAATTAAATATATGTTAATGGTGGAAACGTCGCTGCTTACCTCTCCATTGGCACCGAGGGAAAGCAGCTGCAAAACTGGGTTTTTAATGTATGTTTTAAGATGTGGTTTCGGAAGGAACCCCCTGGAATCTGAAACAAGTGCAATAACATAGCAGACCTACTTGTAACTAAGTGCTTAATTTCCTATGATTTTTTTTTTAAAAAAGAAAATCAATAAAATGTTGCCAGTTATTTATTGGAAATAACCACAGATAGCGGCCCTGATAGGGTGCCGGTTTTAGAGAGCACACAATTGTGTAATGAATTGTAATTCAGAAGACTGTTAAATGTGAACCACAGAACCTTTCAGAGGTAATAAAGTCATTACTTTTTACACTACAGCCAACCCTGAAAAGCTTTATACACACCATTATATATAAATCATACATATATATTTCCACAACACACATTTGCCCATTTATATGCCTTCCCTATATATGGACTTTTATGGATGGATGGGGGAAATACTTAAATTTGAAAAAGTCGGTTCCGAAAGAATCTGACTCACTATTGTTACCTGAAGAGGCTGTTATTTTATTTTATTTATTTTTCAAAAACCTCCCAGTTGCACTTTATTCTTTCCTCTCCTCACCTTCCCTCCAACCATTCTTCTCCACGCAGCCCCCCTCCTGTGCAATGACACTCTTTTGGTCGTTCTAAAGCTAGTTTAAAAGGACGACGACGAAGAAGAACAAGAAGAAGGGGAGCAGGAGGAGGAGGAAGGACAAGAAGAAGAGGAAGAAGAAGAAGAAAAAAGACAGTAGTGGGAGATGCCGACCTGCTCTGAAGAACTCATGAAAAAGGGGAAATGGTGTAACGCACACACTACAGAGCTTTACTGCAAGTGACTCTTCCTGCTTCTTAAACAGGATTTGAGTGCCCCCCCCCAAACTGGAGAGAAACAATAACAACAAAACACATTTACACAAACCCAGTTCAGCACACATCTCTCCTAATGCTGAGCATCAAAAACCTCTCTTTCTTCCTTAGTGGGGCCCGAAGCTTCGCGGAGCCAGGCAAGCCAGTCATTTTCTAATAGGTTTGAAACTTTACTAAGACAACACGAGAATAAACAGCCGCTTGCCGGCACCGCAGGGAGGTGGGTGTGCGCTTGCAAGCCAGGGGCTTCAGCTTAAAGCAATAAAGCCCCCAGCCGGGTGGGTGAATTTACGGAAAAGACGTCCTTTAGACTGAGGAGGGGAAAGAGAAGACGCGAGGGGTTGTGGAGCCGCTTGGAGGAGAGGGAAGGAAGGCTCCTCGTTCTGCAGACACACACTCACACACGTCCACCTGCAGCTCGGAGTCTCGCGGACCGCAGCGACCCGCCTCCACCCTGCACCCTCCGCGCCTCCTTTAGACTTGAGTCAGTTTGCCTCCCCCCCCCCCCCCCGCCCTTCCTGATTTGGAATCGCAGCGCGGTCTCGGCGGCGGCGGCTGAGGCTACAGGGTGGCGCAGGCAGGCGGGGAGGCTGGGAGGCGGGAGACGCCGGGGGACTTTGCAGACACGTTTCTGAATAAACTTTCCAATCGCAGGGGGTGCTGTTGCTGTACATTTTACGTAAAACTGAAAGTATCCCACGCCAGAGTGAAGCCCGCTTTTTGACAGCGGCAGCACGCGCGCGCGCGCGCGCGTGTGTATGTGTGTGTGTGTGTGTGTGTGTGTGTGTACGCGCGCGAGCGCGTGTGTGCATTAAAGAGACAGGGGTTTATTTCCAACAGGTCTTCTTTAATTTCCCGGGAACGTCTGTAGAAAGGCCGGAGGGGCCTGCAGGCTCCAGGGTGTGCGCCTTGGCTCTGGGCGCCTGAGCAGCACGGCGTTGACCCAGGGCGGTCACCCCACCACCGTGGTCTCCCCGCTGCTCCTGGGAGCCAGTCCCTCTCTCTCCATTCCCCATTTTCTTTCCCCGGGTAACAGCACAGGAATAGTTGTGCCCGGCCTGTAAGAAACATTTTTCTTTCCATTCCTCTGTGCTTTAGCAGTTGCTCTTGAGTGGGAGGGGGTGTGTCCATCCCTGGGACCCGGCCCGAGGACGTCCCGCGGCGCCGGAGCACGTTCCCAGGGACTGGAACTCTCAGTACTACCCGTGCTTTGTCCTCTGGCCCGCGGCCGCTCGGTGAGGTGGACGCCTCGGCGCCTTCCTCGCCCCGGGCCGCGGCGCTCCCCTCTGGGGGCTGGAACGTGCCCCGAGTCTGGCTCCTCGTTCTTTATTCCTTGTCCTTTCTATTTGCGACCCTGGGAGCCTCGAGTCCGTGCTCCCAGTTTCATTCAGACCCAATCACTTGTCTGGGCGCTCAGATCCCAGCTTTCCCCCGGCCTCGCCCCCGGCTCGGCCTTGGGGGTGTCCTCCAACCCGGGCCTGCGCCGCCTCTCTCGCCCTTGCCCCCTCTCTCCAGGCTGCCCAGGCACCTACAGGCCCCGGAGCTGCCTTTCCGGACCCGCAACCCTCCAAACTTGGGCTGGACTCCGTTTTGCTGCGCGCTTCCTCCCGCCTCCCCTCGCCCGCTGCGGAGCTGTAACTTGGAGGCTCAGCTCTCAACTTCGGGTGATTTTTCTTTGCTATCCTCTCCTCAGGCAAAGTTTCCCGAGCGCAGCCCCGAGCTCAGGGCTTTCACTGCAGCCCTGGGCGTCCGCACGCGGGGAGCGAGCGCAGCAGCCGCGCGGCGGTGAGGGGAAGTGGGTGTGCGCACAGAGGAGGGTGTCCGGGAGCAACTCTACCTGGCTTCCCTCCGCCCGCGCTTCCCGGGACCCAGGCTGCAGCCTCGCCGTATACTCTTGCCTTTTTTTTTTTTTTAAGTAATCTTTCATTTTAGGGTCCGCGTCCGGGGGGGGGAGCAGGGCGCACGTCTCGCTCCCCCCACCCTGCTCCCCCCCAACCCCGCCGCCCCTTTCTTCTCTCCCGGCCACGCTGCCGCCACGGCGCTAGCTGCGGCCACTGGTGAGCCCGCGGCCCCAGCGCCCCCTCCCCTCCGCCCGCCCCTCCCCCGGGGGCCGCGTCTGGCGTCTGCGGAGCCCCCCGCCCCGCACCTCCCCCGCCCCGCACTGGCCATTGGCTTGTCCTGGTCTCTTTTTCATGTCCAGCCCCTGATGTGTGTCCATTGGTGTGAGCTTCCCCTTCCCTCCTCCCCTTCTCTCCTGCTCGCCCTGCCCATGTTTTGTGTGTCTCTGTCCATCCAGACTCCTGACGTTCAAGTTCGCAGGGACGTCACGTCCGCACTTGAACTTGCAGCTCAGGGGGGCTTTTGCCATTTTTTTCATCTCTCTCTCTCTCTCTCTCCCTCTATCTCTCTCCTCTCTCTCTCTCTCTCTTTTTTTTTTTTTTGCTTAAAAAAAAAAAGCCATGACGGCTCTCCCACAATTCATCTTCCCTGCGCCATCTTTGTATTATTTCTAATTTATTTTGGATGTCAAAAGGCACTGATGAAGATATTTTCTCTGGAGTCTCCTTCTTTCTAACCCGGCTCTCCCGATGTGA
This sequence comes from Halichoerus grypus, assembly GCF_964656455.1. Classification (NCBI taxonomy): domain Eukaryota; kingdom Metazoa; phylum Chordata; class Mammalia; order Carnivora; family Phocidae; genus Halichoerus; species Halichoerus grypus. The sequence continues at coordinate 59,584,372 of NC_135721.1, forward strand.
ACCGAGCCGTCGTCCGCCCGCCGCCGCCGCCGCCGCCGCCCGCCCCGCAGCCCACCATGTCTCGCCGCAAGCAAGGCAAACCCCAGCACTTAAGCAAACGGGAATTCTCGCGTAAGTAACCCAATAATAGTAATAATAATTATTAATAATCACGAGAGCGCGCAGGACGAGAAGTAAGAGCGAGGGGGAGAGAGGGGTGTGTGCATGCATTTTTTAATTTTTTCACGAGATGAACCTCCGAGAGTCGGGGTAAAAGAGCTTAAAGGGAGAAAAACAAACAAACAAACAAAAACCAAACCTCATCCTATCCCGAACCACAGCCGTACGTACACTTTTGGGATAGCACGCACCTTTTAATTTTTATTTAATTCACAAAAATTTGACTCCTCCTCTTTCATGCTTTCCGCTGCTTTATTTCGCTTTTCGAAAAGGAATGCAATGATTTCCCCTTCAATTTTGCAAAATAATGAACAATGCTATGGATGCGAACAACTCTCTTGCAAACCTAGAGGAGGGAGCTGGAGGGGAAAAGGGGGGTTGCTTCCACTCACCGAAGGAAGGAAAACGGGGCGGGAGAGGGAGCCCAAGCCAAAAAAACAATTCCCTGGGAGAAAAGAGGTGAGACTGGCCCTCGGACAGCAGCGCGCTCACGGTCAAGTGTGCATCAGGAGGAAAGTAGTCATCTCCACAATAGTGAGAAAGTGGGATTGTGGGAGGGGGGCCCCCCGGCGCTCTGGAGTCTGCCGAGTGTGGAGAGGGGCCGCGGCGGCTGGGAGAGCTTGGCGACCGGGAAGGACGGGAGTCTCGGCCGGCGCTGCCGCCTTTTGTTCCGGCCCGAGGTGGGTGTTTGTCCCGCTGCCTTTTGTGCCGGCTCCTCGCGCTTGCCCTTCCGCGCCTCCGCCGCCGAAGTGCAGGAGCAAGGGCCCAGGGCGAGCGGGATGGAGGGAGGGAGCTCGGGCCGCCGCCGCCTGGGTTCCCGCTGCCCGCCCATCCCAGACGAACCTCAGTGGCGGCGAAAAGACGTGAAAAATAAAATAAAAATAAAAACAAAAATAAAACAAGGCAAGAGGATGTAAAATTTCTCGCCCCCAAACAGAAGCCAAACGCTCAGCCAGCCGTTTTCTGCAACGCTCTCCTCTTTGACTCCCCCACCCCCCCTTCAAAAATCTCAATCTCTATTAGAGGGGGAAAAATACAATTACCCCCTTCCCCAAAACCCCTTTGATTGCAAACTTAGAGCGCCGGCGGCATGGAGAGGGAGCGAGGAACTCCCTCCTCTTACTATTTTTTGGAAGATTTTCAAAAAAAGTGGAAGTGGATTTTGATTGGGAAAAATCTCGTGTCTGAATGTTTACAAGCACCGCGTGTGCGGGAGCCTCCTGCCAACAAACAGACAGAGGACCGAGCGCGGCGCGGCAGCCCGGGAGCGAGCGGCGGCGGCGGCCGGGCCTCGCCCGGGCCTCGCCGGGCCTCGCCGCGCCCCCGCCCTGCTCGAGATCGCCCACCCCGCGCCAGCCGTCTGCCCGCCCGCACAGCGGCAGGCCGAGCGGCGACTCCGCGCCAGCCGGGTCCACAGTGCACTTTCGCCCCCAGCACAATGCCCAGACCTTCTCCCAGCCCACCAGACTGCGAAATCGGCTGGGGAGAAACTCAGCTTTGTGAAGCATTTTTATTTTTCAAAGCAATTGAAAAAGCGCGTCTGCCGCCCCCTCCCCCCGCCCCCGGACGTTCTTGTCCACAGCTCCGGACCGCGGGGAGGTCACCACGTGCTTTCCTTGCCCCCCTCCCACTGGGTCTGGCCACTAGCCCCCGCCTCCCGAGCGCTGCCAGGCCAGGTGTGTGTGTGGGGGGGTGAGATGGGGGGGTGGGGAGGTGGGCAGAGTAGTATGTGCGAGTGTGTGTTTGGGGAGTGCTGGATCCCGGTACTCCGTGCACCCCACCCTTGAGTTGCTGCCCTCTAACCAGGGCCTGTCTTGGTCAGCGGTGAGGGGATGGCGGTGGTCCTTTTGAGTCTTTATGGGGTGGTGGGTGGGTTACTGGGTCCTGGCTAACAGAGTGCGTCTGGAAAGGCGGGCGGTGGGCACTTAGGAAAGTTTGGCAGCCGGGGAAAGAAAGGCGTGAGAGGGCCCACATCCCTTCCCCTCCTCATTTGTGACCCTTATTTTAATTTTTGATGCAATTTAAAACCACCACCTATACCCAATTTTGTATTTATTAAAGGGTTGGGGGGTGCGCATAGGGAGTTGAATTTTTCACTAGGCCCTGGAACTTGTCACACACTTCGGAAGCTCCCCCGCCCCGGCACGTTGCGGGGCCCTCCCTCTCCCCACCCCCGCGCATCCCTCCCTCGTCGCTCTCCCCCGCCCCCCACTCCCCCGGCCGCGCCGGATGCGGAGCAGACGCGGCGCGCGGCGGTGTGAAGTTACAGCCCGGCCAGGTACCGGCGGGAAGGAAGGGCAGTGTTCGCAGGACTCGGGAAAGCCCGGCCCTTCTTCGGAAGGATGCACTGGGGGCTCAAAGGACCGACTGAGGCGTGCAGTCCGGGCTGCTCCCCTGTCCCCCACCCACTCCCGGGTCCATCTCGGGACACTCCAGGCTGGGTGGGTTTAGCCGGCCTCTAGCCTTGTCTCATTGCGGTTTTTGGGTTAAGGGACTAGTATGGAGGGGGTGCGGGGGCCGCTTCTTTCTCATTTTCTGGGTGCGCAGAGGGGGCGGGAGCCATTCCGGTCTTCAAGACCCCCCCCCCCCCCAATCCTCCGCTTCTTGGGCTGACTGAGCCATTCGGTCGCTAGGAGGCAGAACAAGATCAAGAAAGCTCAGCGAACTTGAACCTGTACCAGAGCCTCCCCCACTCCCTGCTCTGCGTTTCTCGGCCGGGGAGGGACGAGCTTTGCGAGGGTGGGGGTGGGGGAAACGGACGGTTAGGCAGAATTCCCTTTCTCCCCCCATCACCCCTTATGTCTTTGTTCTTCATTTTGACTTTAAAAATGCTCCTGGCCAGGGCTGCGGAGAAGCGCTCGGGAGCGCGGTCGACAACCCGGTGCGCCGGGCGCTGAGTGGGGTGCAGTTTTCGCTTTCTTTTGGGGCGGGCATTTTTGGTAGGGAGGAAAAGGGGAGTACGCACTCTCAGCTTTCGAGGCAAGGCCAAAGGGCGGGATCCAGCAAGTTTGCACTTAGTCTCCTGGTTCACTTCTTCTACCCCCACACCCCCGCGCAAAGCACGGACAACGGCGGCTACGTTGGGGTTGCACGGCGGCTCTGCAGCCGGACCTCTGGCTCCCCCGCCTCCTGCAGCTCTCGCCTCGGAGCCCGAAATCACAACAATAGTAATAGTTATCATAATGATGCGGGCTAGCAGCATCATTAATAATGAATAACCGCAGCAGCAGCCGCCGCCGCGCTGCGCACACTCGTGCCCGGAATTGCGGGAGAAACGCATTTGCAGAGATTCCCCCAAAGTAAAAAGTGTAAGCCTGGGGACACAGAATGAATTTCGGGGCCCGCGCTTGAGGGGTGTGTGTGGTAATACCGAGACTGCACCAGGTTAACCAGCCGAGTTTTCCAAGCCTCACTTCCCATTTCTCCAACTGGCGGGGCCGGGGAACGGTGGTCACCCTGAGGCCGGGCTGGACGGCGGTGGAGGCGGCAGTAGGGGCCCCTGGCTGCCCGTCGCCTCCCGGCCTGGCCCGCTCCCCACGGCCCGGCAGCCGCCGCTGCACGTGTTTGCAGCGAGCGCGGCCGGAGGCTGCAGCCAGCAAGCTTCTTGCTTTGTGCTTCAGAGTCCCGGCGCCCAACTTCACTTTCGGCAAAGCCCGCCCCCGCCGGGCCCCCTGCCCCGGGCCTATCGCCCTAGCCTTCGCTTTTGTTTCTTTGCTTTTCCTCTCCGCATTTCAGACTTGGTGTGCTTCCTTACCCTGTTAAGACAATCAAAAGGAAGGACTTGGAAAGCAAACTTGAAGGCATAGCTCCTTTTCCCCCTCCCCCTCCCCCAGCAGCCCTCGTTTCCCTCGCTCCTTCCCTACATTTCTTCTAAAGCTTTTTTTTTTCTCTTTAAATGTATTCCTTTGCAACTGCAGAGAGGAAGGAGATCTCAGTCAGCCGCTGGGGCATTGAGACGTTCCAGTCTGTTTTGCTGTTTCAACGCAGAAGCATTTTATTTTCTATTTCTTTCTCCTCTTGTAGAGAATTCGCGGCTAATTATTATGATTATTTGCCCACTCCCTTCCACTTCAATCCTGGACTCCCCGCTTTGTAGCGGGAGGTTTAGGCCAAAGCTTAGAAACGATGGTATTGTGGGGGCGAAAGAGGATGGAGTTGAATTGAGGGAGGGGGTAAAATGGCTGAGGTTAGGAATGTTTTTAGGGAAAGAGGAATTTGCATTAAAATACAGAGAAATTATCAGATGCCCAGAAAGGAAATGTTGATTACCACTGAGAAAAGATGTCAATGCAAATCAGTAGACTACACCAAGAGAATGGTATTTTCATATTTTCTTTGTGCCCCACTTCGTCTCATTTTTAATAATATAGCAGCAATAATAAGAACACGTTTTGGTATTTCTCTGAACATTACTAGCCAAATGTTTTGCAAGAAGCCCGATGTTAGACGTATTTCATACATTAGGATATAATTCTTGTTAATTAGCAATAATTTACGTTAAGAGCATAGAAAATGTTGAGGTTACAGGTTTTATATCTGTACATTTGATCATCTTGTTATTTTCAAGAACTTTGCCTCCTATAAAATTAATTAGGTGAAATGTGGAGGTGTAATCAGCAACCTCTGAATTACCACTTCATTTCCTGGTTTTGATTGTAAATCAGTTCAGTCACTACATTTAGAAGACTTTAACCAAGTCTGTTTGCACTGCATTACCTTTAACTATTTGATACCTAGGAGAATATTTCCTTTTCCTCCTAAATAATATTTCCACTTTCAGAAATATGTCAGGCCTTGGGGATAAAAAAAAAGAATCTTAATGGTGGAGTTTAAAAAAGGGTTTTTTTGCAAAGGTTCTACGTAGTACTAACTTTAATAAAGCAAAATATTATCTCTGAGTCTTTCTTTAATCTGTGAACCTCAGAACTTGTAGTTAGTGCTGAACAACAACAATAAAAAAAGCCACATTTGTCAATGTGTACTTAAAAATCCTTAATTCAAATAGCAGTGATCTTGGAGATGACTTCCCTATTCGGTTCCTCACTTGGTCAAAATGAAAGCAAATGTAGGAGTAAAATGACATAGAGGCATAATGCAAAAGCACTTCCGTTTATCTCCTTTTATTTAAAAAGCGTGCATGTGTATTCTGTATTTATCTTTTGGTCAGTATGTTGGGCAAAGAAACATAAGTGCTTACCTTGCTGCCTTTATTAGTGGGAATATAACCTTCATATTCCTGTGGTGACCTTATGTTAAATTAGGAGGAGTACCAGAGGCTAGAAATTATGACATGTCCTACTTGAGCACAGGTGCAGCTAGGCAGGGCTCTCTCAATATTATTTCACCCAGCACATCTGGGAGTTACTCCAGATCTTCCCCCTCAATATTCAGCCTGGGTAGGGTTGAAATAAATTTAACCTGAGTTCACTGGATTTTTGCACTTTATCAAAATCGGTTCCAATATTCTACACTCAAATTAAAATCTATTTTTTGATTCTCTGTGGCTTTAAGTTCATTAAATGTGAAATTGGCAGCTTGCTAAAGAAGGTCAGACTGATTAACTGTTTAAGACTTGTACATTTTCTGCTTCAGTTTTATTAACTGGCAGCATCCTGGATGTGTTTTGTATTTTGTGATTTTTTTTGATAGAGTAAGCATACGGTTTCAGGAGCAGAGACTTAACCAACTCTCTTTTCCTCTTTGGAAGGTTAAAAAAATGATAGAAGCTGTTCAAATGAGATGCTGGAGTATTTTGGTGCAAAGTTAAAAAAAAAAGGAAACAGGAATGAAAGACATATCTACCTTGTTATACCATCCGCTGGTGATTATGTGTGTAGAAATAGTCCCATAATGAAGCGTTTTGGAGCTCATTCAGAAAATTAGTCAACTTTGACAACATTAGGCGAAGTATTTCAAGTCTAAAGAAAGGACTTCTCAGCCTTGTTCTGAAATGTGGCGTTTGCTTGACCATTCTGATTTTTATGTGATGGAGGCCACCAAGTGCAAACATGTTTAGAATATTTTAGGCATTCCTTTCTTCAGAATGAAAAAATGACTAATTGGCTTATTTTCTTAAGTACTCAAAAGTATCCCATTTAGCTAATGTGTCTGAGAAGAATTGCCAGTGAATTTGGTATTTCTTTGATTTTGTGGCACTGCTGAGAGTGAGATCAGAAAGGTTTTTGGCAGTATGAATTATGCTGCGTTATGATTATTATTTAGATCCGTTTCACAGGTGAATGCAGTCGTTTTCTTATTATGACGGTGTAAATGTGGCACATTTTCTGTGTGATATAGTAGCTTTCTAATTTATGAAGCTATGTCTCTGTATACTTAGGAGTATATACATTCACACACAAAGGGTGTGTGTGTTTATTCACCTCTCCTTTTTTATTCTTTGGCACAATGGACAACTTAGTCTGTAGGAAAAAAGAAACAAATTTGGTTTCAGTACATGTTTTTACTAGTTTTGGGGGTAGTTATTATTTAAGCTTTCTTTATATTCCCTGCCTTAAGGATTTATTTAACAGTCAACATTGTTTCTAAACTCGCAAACCAAACACAGTTTATAGTGTGTGTGTGTGTGTGTGTGTGTGTGTGTGTGTATGTATGTATGTATGTTTTCTCAGGAGTTAGGGAAGTCAGAGAGTTTTCTTTAAATATATGATGATTTGCCTCATTGATAAATTTGCTTTCTTGTTGATAATCTTCACATCCTTACATGTTTTAGGTGCTCACGTTTTCTGGGTATTATATGAAGGAGCCTAGAAACACTTTATATAATGTGGTGGGATGGGATGGGGTTGAGAATGTATTTCCCCCTTTTCTCTCTTCTCTGGCGCTCTAATAATTGTGCTTTTGTTTCTCCAACCACAGCCGAACCTCTTGAAGCCATTCTTACAGATGATGAACCGGACCACGGCCCTTTGGGAGCTCCAGAAGGGGACCATGACCTCCTCACGTGTGGGCAGTGCCAGATGAACTTCCCATTGGGGGACATTCTTATTTTTATCGAGCACAAACGGAAACAATGCAATGGCAGCCTCTGCTTAGAAAAAGCTGTGGATAAGCCACCTTCCCCTTCACCAATCGAGATGAAAAAAGCATCCAATCCCGTGGAGGTTGGCATCCAGGTCACGCCAGAGGATGACGATTGTTTATCAACGTCATCTAGAGGAATTTGCCCCAAACAGGAACACATAGCAGGTAAATGAGAAGCAAGGAGAAAAGCTGTTTGCATGTTTTCTTTTCATTTTCAGAGGTGCTGTAGCCAAGCACTAAGGAGTGGTGAAGTGCTTTCTGTATTTCTCCATGTGACTGTCCCTGACAGCCCTGTAATGTTTAAAATAATCATTCCTATTGCTTACATCCAGAACACAAAAAAAATAAATATTTTCCACTTCACTGAGTCAGATGTAGGTGGTACACACACCTGATGCCCTCTCTCTGGATCTACTGATGCTGAATTTCTTTTCTTTTTTTTCTCCCCTTCTCATTTTTAAGTGTTGAACCTTACTCTACGTGGCCCAGTTTCCACTGTCCATTTCCAGACATGGTGACAAGTCAGAGGCAAAAGTGGCCATACAGACATTTGGTGGTTCAGCCGATGACCTCTTTGAGTCCGAATACCTGGTCAGACCTCCCTAGGGGTACAGTTAGTTCTCAAGGCTTCCATGAAGTGGGGTGGGCTGGCAGGATGTTTTGGAATGGCTAGAAAGAGTTAACTGAGCTTCAGGGCTAGCCTTGGATCCATATTGGCTGTCAGCCCGTATGGGGCTGTAATTAAACACAGCCCCGTGGTGGGATGACACTGTGACCTTGACTTTAAGATGCCATTTTCGACTGGCCAGGCCAGAGTAGAGAGGGCAGTTGCTGAAGCGCACAGACATGCTTACTCGAAAAGTTTAAGGGCATGTTGGAAATTTCAAAAGGTTGGTTTGACAGGAACGGCTGCTCCCTGCAGCCTGCCTCCTCAGCTAAATGATAAATGCTTCTCTGTGCTCTCTCTTGTCTCTGATGTGGTTTTGACAGATGTATCTTGATTTTGTTTGTGGTTTACACAACCACATGTCACCCTTACAAATGTCCAGTCCAGACTTTCCCTGTTTCTGCTATAACACAACGTAAAAATTCTATTGGAAAAACACATACCCATATTCAACAGCTCTCCTTTCGGTTAATTTTAGCAGAGAGGTAGCTAGGTGTGTGGGTTTCTCAGCAGCTCACGGGGAAAAAGAATTAGCGGGCTAACAGAGGGACTTAAATCCCTACTCTAAGTGATAAACAGCAGCCCTATATAGTGACCTTTAAGACGTGTTTTTGTGAAACAACAGTGATTTAGCACACAAGACAGAGTAAATGCAGAGTCTGTGGTGCCAAAAATACCAAGACTGTTGGTGGACCCCTTTCTTCTGTTTCCCCCTGCCCCCTTCCCTAAAAGGCAGAAGGTTTGTTCAGTTTTAGGAAAGAGTGCGTATAATCAGTTGATTCACTGAAACTTGTCTTTCTGACCTAGTTTGACCACAGAGTTGAACTGTAGTAGGTCAGTGGTCCAGAGGGGATTAAATGTCGTATTATTTCTCCTTTTCCCCTCTGGAATTTGATCATTAAAATCAAACGTGCCATTTTCTTTCTTTCTTTCTTCTTTTTTATTTTAATGCTTCCTGCAATAACACTCAGATACTTTTCATTTAGTGAAACGAGAAATCTGTACCAGAGAAGCTGCATTTACAAAATATTTTTCTAGACTCCACCACATTTAGCTTAAGTGACATGTAGGTTAAGCTTTTATACCCCCGCTCCCCCCCACCCCCCCAGTAGGATATGGCAATGACCATTTCCATGTGCTGTCTTGTGACTGGAAGGAAAACGTAAGGCATGATTAATGAAGCAAGAGCCGGCAGAAGGGGATTTGTCGACTTCGGAGATCCAAAGCCTTTCTAAATCACCAAATATGGAGTAACACTTGCGTGATGTAACATCGTATTTACATATCGAGCTGCTCGTTTAAAAGACAAAACACAGTGTCTGTCAAGCAGGAATTAAAACCACACTTCTTACTGAGGTCCCAAATAGGTTATTCACTCTCAGATTAACCAGCTCCAAAATTCTGTGCTTCTGTACTTAGAAGAGGAATCTAAAAGCTGGGGGGAAGGCACTGTAGTGAAAGCTTTTTACTGTGATAGTTGTGAATCTACATAAGGAAAGAAAAGATATTTTCTTTAACTTCTGGTTGTCATAAAGGTTTTTTTTTTTTCTTAAAACCTGGTACAATAGCAGAGCCTAGAGAAGCACCCCGCCCTGCCAAAAACAAAAACAAACACAAACACAAAAGAAAGCAAAAAGAAAAGAAAGCAAATTTAAAATATGTTTTAGAGTGCTAATACTAAATAATTTCACTGAGATGAAAAGCAGTGTAAGCTATCTAAGATATTCAATGGGTGCACCAGCGCTGCAACCCAGGTGAGGTAAACCTTTCATGCACAAATAATTACAAAGTCTTGATTCCTTTCATTGTGTTTAATCACCTGTTCCCACCCTGGAATTGGCTGAACATAAATAGCGTGGTCACATCTCAAAGCGAGATGTCAGTAACTAGAATCACGACTTCTCATAATTCACAGTAATGAATTAAGAGTTTCCTATGGTGAAATTAACATTCTACCATTGCACATAAATTAAGATGCCTTGGCCCTCAGGTGCCTCTGAAGGGAAGTTCTGGAAGACGGCTGTGCACAACTAGCCCATTTCTCTCCAGCACGTCTTCCCAGTTCCAAGTCTTCTTTTCTTTTTATGGTGAGGAAGGAAACAAGAAGAATAATCATTCGGTAGATATTTGAATTGTGTCACAAAAAGAAAGGAGAAGCAATACTCCATATTAGGAGAGAGATCTATTGATGAATCTCTAGAAGAATATGTTTGGCAACCACATAAAAGGTAGTCATTTAAGTGCGCTGTGTAGGAAAGGCTTTATTAAAGTGATGTAAGTTGGATTTGAGCTCAGTGTGCTCTGTGCCATTTTATAGGCAGGAAGCAGGAGTAAAACAATGACAGATTTTCCTGAGATAAATAAAGCTTAGAATTTGGGGCTTTCAGATAGGAGAATAAAGTAGAGTTCTTTAAATCCTTAGTAAAGTGATATGCATTTTGACTGTACACAGGCCTCTCCAAGAGGAGTATTTTTTTTTTTAAGAAAGGATGATTTTTACCTGGCGAATAGATGGGTCTGTGCTCCAGCACTTCACCCATGTACGTGTGTTAACACATCGACGTTAATCAGTTTGGTTTCTCATTTCATTCAAATATTCAAAATATTGCGTGACGATGATCCATTGAGACCACTGAAATAGTATTCATTTAACTGGAAATGAGCAGGTTATATTGCGTGGGGTCCAGTGCATGTATTTGTGTTTCAGATATTCACCACGAGGTATGAGCAGCCTGTGTGTGACTGGCAGTCAGGGCTTTTAATAGGGGTGTTGCTGTGTTTTCTAGTCTCCTATTTTATGATGGGGGAAATACTCATCAAAGACTAGTGAATGGGAAACTGCTGTTCACTTATAGAAAAGGCCAAAAATATAATCCCACAGTGTCAGATTTGAGGTTTTGGCTTATTATACACAGAAATCTTCAAATTAGGGTTGGGCTGTTATGAAGTTAGCTTTTTAAGAGAATGGGAGAAGATATGACCAGTGCTATAAAATGTAGTCAAGTCTACTACCATTGATAAATATGATTTTTTTCTCCTTAAAATTGTGAACATAGGCCTTTATATCGGATATTTCAAAATTATTTGCTTAGGTAATATACCTCATCACTGGATAAAAATATATAAGACAGTTACTCTAATGGGAGGGAGAAATACTAATTCAAAACAGAAATACATCAGCATGTTACTTAAAGGTAAATCAAATATAACATGCTTTTCAGAATCTAGAAAATCAACTTGCCTTTTCCTTTTGTACCCATTCTAATTCTCTAGCTCAGACTGGATTTGGAATGTATTTGTATACTTCATGGTGTGACTGTAAATGAGACTATAAATTGTAGTATCCTAGTATGACTACTTACTTTTAATTTCTTTTTATTCGAGTGATTCTGAATAAAAACCACTGACTTCTGAAGTGAATTTTTAGCATGGCAGCTGAAAAAGAAAACAACAAACAAACAAAAAAAACCCCAATGTACTGGTGAACATTTTACTTACCTTCTGAATCCAGAGAATAGAGAATATTGTTTCCTTATATATATCTAGGATTTTCATTGGGAGCGTGTGTTTGTGAGGCCACTACCCAAAGACTCATGTTCATGAGTCTGGGAGTCCTATATACAAGCTGTATTTGTAAATAAGACCGAGAAAGGTTGTGAACTGGCAGCTTGGATGTTTTGTCAAAGTACAATGTCAGAGAAACTCTCTCTAAGACAAATTGTAAATAGAACTGTCACAGTGATTGCATGATTGAGCCACAGAAATGTCTTACAATTGTTGGCATTGTCAGAGGACTTTTGAAAGCTTAATTAAACACAGTGGCCCGCATGGCTGCTAAATTTACTTCGGAAAGCCAAAAAGGAAAAAAAAAATTTTTAAATGTGGAAGATCCCAAAGATCCCAAAGTTCTTCAGACATTACCCTTTCGGTGACACAGAAAAGAGGCATTGTGCATTTTCCTAGTTGTCTTTTATAAATAATAGTTTTGAGAATAGGGCCACGTGATATGAAGATCATCCTGTGTGTGATGTAGAGATTGTGTTAGTTTTTCTGTCTCCTGCTGTTACAGACAGTTAATGTAAAAATGGCCTTTTATTGGAAACACAAATATGTATTCACTTCAAGAACAGGAGCAGAGGGGGAAAGTTTCCCTCCCATTCTCTGTGTTCATTCTATGAAAGCTTAAAAAAACAGTGCTTTAATTTCTTAAATCACCCCATTCCTTGTGTTGCAAGTTGTGCCTTTTACTTTAAAGGATCTGAAATCTGTTTTGCACACCTTTCTCCGAGTGAATGTGGCATTTAATTGTGGAGCTGCCCATGGGCTGGAAAATGCAACTGGGTGTAGAAACGTGCAGGCAATGTCAGGACAGCGAACCTTAAGCTCAGGGAAGAGGAGAGTTGGATGCATATTAATGGCACATTTTCGAGTCCTGGAAAATCATTAATTTCACACCATAGCCTCAATGTAGTTTGGCTAATGTGGGAGGACTAAATTGGAGTATATAACAAACGTGCAGACCCTAGGGAAGCATTTTTCAGAATTTCGTGATTTCTTAAGTGAAAGTATTTAAGAAAGAAAAGAATAGATGAATGGTGGCAGTGCACACTAGTCAGTAAGAAAGGAAGAAAAGTTTGGCTTTCCTTTGGGGGAAAACATGAAATCGAACCAAAGTAGCACAGCTAGGGAGATGCACCGAGATTGCGGCATTCAATGTGAATTTAATGTACTTTGGTTGGTCTGTTCACACTCTTTACTGCACAAAGGAATCATTTGACAAAATTTACCCAAGTCCCAGTCTGTTTTTACATACCGTAGTACTAGCTTCATGCAATAAAAAGCACTTAGCATCAAACTGGACCCAGCCTGGCACCTTGCCACTTTTTTAGAAACAGATTTAATCACCAAGGATCTTTAGTACCTTTCTGCTTGTTCAGATTTCATTTGGGTCATGGTTATGTCAGCAGTGTTGTTATTACAAGGATTAAAAAAGAAAAAGATTTTAACTTAGTGCCCATTTTTAACATTGTCTCAAATCAAGCAGGTTTTTATATTATGTGTCAATTTGGAGGACATTAATAAAGTTCATAAATATGTTCAGACCATGTAATTTAATGGATAATAACCAGTACTTTTATTTGTAATGACAAATAGAAAATTGGCCATTGTATCCCTCCCTCCTCTATTCTTTCCTCCTACCCAGGTAAATAAGCATCCTTAAACTGCTTCTCCCTGTTACTTCCAGGGTATAGAGGCTCTGGCCAATATCAGTAAATTTACCTTTGTAATTTGCCATGTAGTTTTTACAACAATGACCTAATTAATTTGAGCACGAACCATATTATTGCTACTAGAGTCATTTTCTGTCACAAACTTAATTTCCAGGAAATGTAACCTGACGAATAAGAATGCTTTAGCTCTCCACATGTGCTCCTAGAGACCAAAGGCAAATTTAAAATAATAATAATAATAATAAAATGCCAGCATTATTAAAGCCAGTATGCTTGATGCCAAACTCAATTTGAAGCCAGCAAACATAAGACTGTATTTCTAATCAGTTTTAGAATGTAACGTATTCCATATTGCGTTCACTGGAATCTGTCTCTCTGCTTTTTACTGGCCAGCTGCACTCCCTATGCATTTTTAAAACATTTCAGCAGAGGCTTTTGCTGTTCTTAGCAGGGTTAGTAACTTGGGGTCTATTTCTGAGCTCATTCGTCATTCTGCGATGGCATTGAGTTAGGTTGGCAAGGGAAGGATTTGAAGCATGGAGGGTGGTGAGGTCACTTCTGACCCCAGCAGGGAATAGGTGAGCTTCATTTGCCTTTACAATAGGCGCACAGTTACTGCACCTTGGAGGAGCACTCAGGTGCCGCTCAGATGGGCGCATGTAAATGCCCTGTCAGATGCGGAGCTGGAATATTAATGCTCCTTCCACCACCGCACCATAATAAAGCTGTACACAGCAAGCTTAATATGCAGCTAGTCTGGGGAATTGTGTAAACTTAGATAGCCCAGTGTGAAAGACAGCAATGTAAAAATGCTCGATATGCTACAGTTTCCATTCTTGTTCTCCTTTGATCTATAGCAAAATGAAAACATCATCCTTTCCTCCTCTTGGAGTTGTCTCCCCAACTCTGCCACCTCCCAATCCACCACCAGAATTTTTTGCATGTGTGGTATGGAGAAGTGCGACATAATTTGTTTCATATGGTTAATTACAGGCGTTTGAATATTTAAAATTTTAAATAGCCGCAGTTCCAGCTTTTCCTGTTAAAAGTATGTGATTTGAACAAAGGGAATACAGTGTAAATATTTGTGGTGATTTGCAACACCCCTCTCTCCCCATTAAACACATACACACACGCGCGTGCACGCGCACACAGACATTCAGTTTAGATCTAGTGCTGACTTAAAAGACTTCTGTACCTTCATTTATACTTTTTTTTTTTTAACCAACTCTCAGTTGGAACTCCATTAAAACATTTCGCCATTATTTTTTGAGTCCACTTTTGCTTGAGGTTTTTAAAGAGGATTTTTATAATGTGTTCATTTAACAGAATCAACAGCTGTCAGAACCAGTTGTGGTAAATCCACAAAACATACAAAAGAAAATACACACGTTTCCTGAAACAAAACACTTGGAAAAATAAGCTGCCAAGAACTGGTGAATGAGAAGTTTGCAGACAGGGAACCGGAGTGTTTCATCTCTGGAGACTGATGTGAGCGGATCTGATGCAATGCCCCTGGAAGGCTTACCTGACCAGGTGGCTGCACTGGGGTGGTGCTCCCCATGCACGCAGGCTGGCCGGGGCTGCAACTTGCTCCTTCTGCCCTCCTTTTTTTCCTTTTTGATCTTTCTACAGAGATAAAATACCAAGTTTGTAGAGTGCTAAGCAACAAATTCTATCCACTAAAGGTGAGATGATCAGATTTAAACTTCCTGTAAAAGAGGTGAGAAGGCGCCCAGCACACCCTTTTCCAGATAGAGTTGGCTGTGTGTTATGCCGAATGGAATCGGCCCCGCCAGGGAATTCCCAGTGGGAGCATGGAGCAGGCCTGCTGATGAAGGGGATACCTGGGGACCTTGGGTCACTCACAATGCGTTTCTGTTTGTATCTTCACTCTTGTGAGCATTGGCGATGAACAATTACACCTACAATTTGATCTGAGTTTTAGATACAGGTGAGTCCACTGATTAAAAACTCCCATTAAAATGAAGAATGGAATTATTGTGAAGCCTGCGAAGGTGCTTTTGCAAAAAGAACACAGGTGCTGTTGTGTCCCCCGCCCTCTGGTTTCTGTTTTCTTTTTGAATTTTCTACAAAACACAAGGAAGCCTCATGCTAAGCATCAGGGCACTTAAATTCATATTCATCAGTTGTTCATTTTCTTGATATGTAATGATGCATAAAAAAACTGCAAAAAACATCACATCTGTTAATTTTTAGAGAAAGAAGGTGTAGCTTGGATTTTTACCTTAGTTGGAGCACAAGGCCCTACATGCCATGTTTGATCTTTTTACGTTTTTAAATATGGAGTTTCTCTTTGGGCCAAAAAAAACCAAAACCAAAAACCAAAACAAAAACCCCAAAACAAAACTCTGAAGCATTTCCCTTTACTGACTCAGGGGATACCACGATTTCATGATTGATTTACGTTTAGGGGGCAGCTCACAATGAACCATTTACTGCTCCTTTTAGCCCCCTCCTCCACAAGTCTTTGAGTTCACAGTTAAAACAATACATTAACCAATGTTAAATTTTAAATCTCATGAGTTTCTCCTACTCCATCCTGTCCTAAGATTAAAAAAAAACAACAACACAACTATTCTTTTACATTTAAAAGTGAACATTGGCTACTGAAGAATGATTTAAAGGCTGCGAAAATTTTTAATAATAAATCGTAACCTTCTCATGTTATGTTTTTGTTATGTTAAGGGGAAAAAATCAATAAGGAAAAATTTAATTCTGATAAAGATACTCTTGGATCTTTGAAAACAACTGCTGTCCTTTTAACTAAAACATTTGAGCAGCTTCAAAGACTATGTATTTCTTCTGATCTTGGAGCTGTGTGACTGGTAGCAAGAAAGAAAAAAAAAATCTTATTCTACATACAAGTGGATTGCTTAACAAGTCTGCACAGACACGTACTTGTTTGTACAATAGAGATAAAAATTCCTGTATAAAAATAATTCAGCTGCTGACAGCAGGCATTGTTGTTGGACCTGTCTTTTGTGCTTGTCCCAGCTCTGGGCCCCCTCTCCCCCCTATCTGCTTGGGACAGCTTGCTGCCTACAGACTCCTGACCAGAAGTTAATTGCTATATATTAAATGTATAGGTATTGTATCTAAAGAGGAACATCTCAAGCCTTCCTGTATACGTTCCACTCTCCTTTCTGATGTGATTGCGGCGCTGCCAGCAAAGGGGTGGCAGGCAAACGCTCTAATAGGGAAAATGACTTGAAGGCAGTTAGGGGAAATTTGGCCTTCAGGTCCCATTTGCTCTGCAGTGTAGCATCAGTTTCTAAACTTTTGTTTTTAATCTAATTCTGATTTACTCTGTCACATCCCATATCAACCCTCACTGAACTCTACTCATGTAGAGTAACATTAGTGTCAAACGGAATTGGTCAGGACTGTGGACCTGTGGCTCATACAGATGGTTGTGAATGTGAGTTACATGCAGCTCTGCATCCGATTCTTTCTAATAAACGTTAAAATGGGGCATGTTTCCGAGCAGGGCCCATGGATAAGTGAGCTAAGGAATCAGGGATAGTACTTGGGTATTTTCCCCTTCTCTGTTCTCTTTTCCACTTCCTTGGTATACCTGCCTTTCAGGTAGGAGGATCAATTCTAGGAAAATGTCTGAGGCTGGGGGTGGGAGGGGGGAAAGAGTGGCAGAGGGAAGTTACTGGAGTATTTTCAGTAGGGGTTCAACACAATCACCAAAGCAGAGAGTCTTTTGGGTCCAGAAGCGGAGCAATAAGCACGGGCACGTGGTCCTAAGCTGTTATTCTCAGTCTGACTTGCACACTAGCCGAGATAGGACTTAACATGTGCTTTCATCTGGGTTGGATGTATGGGATGGGGGAAGAGGAGACATTCACTGGGAATTCTATCACTAGAATTTCTTAAATATCATGAGGTTAGTAAGGTGTGAGTTAGCATTCGAGGTGTGAGATAGATTCTTCTCCATACTTGTCATTGGGAAGCATGAAAATTCAAATTCCCACTATGTAATAACTGGGGTGGGGGGTGGACACAATGACTTTCTGAATGTCAGCTGATGTCTGCATGACCTGTTCTTCTTGAATTAAATGCTGTCAGTGTAGGATGGGGGGAACCCCCAGGAAGATAAATACCCAACGACAGGATTTTCAATCCTCAGAAGTAAACCAGATCTCGCTCCTCTGCCTCATATCCTCTCCTTTCTTGTTCTTTTTCTTTTGGAAGCAGAAACTTCTAAAACGAATGCCACTACAAGGCGATGAAAAAGCTGTTTTTATACCACAGTGGATGTTTACACAGGAGACTCAACTTGAGGGGAAAAAGGCTTTTTGGGAGGGTGGTGGGACTCGTGTTAATCTGTTTTGTTGGAGGCCTGTGCAGTATATTGCCTATGAGCAACTCTGGGCTGTTTTTGATAAATTACCATGTTTAGAGATAGGTTTGGCTCTTAAGGGCTTAGTTTTATGAACAAAGTCCGTAACGATGTTTGCAGCCTCTGTTTGTCTCTTAGCCCCTTTGGCTTCACTAGAAGCTCAATGTTTAGTTTAAGCTCAGTCTGGAAGATATAACAATTTTGCATTAAAAAAATGAGGAAATCATAGGAAGAAAAACCCTTTGCTTTTTGGATGAATCTTACTGATAATTTGCTAAAGCTCATTTGAATTTTAAGCACTTCTTTAATCTTCAAAGGCTAAATTGCTTTATGAATATGCATGGTGTGGGCAGACTTCAGTTCATTACCTAGTTGTAAATTCTAATGACCATTAGGTCCTTCCAGTAATTGCGAATTGTTTTGCATTTTTGATTGGCCTATTAACATGTACATTCGGTGCACATCAGGCTGGCCTGTCAGCCTGCTGAAGGAGAAAAAAAAGGTGAAAATTGTTTATAGCACCAAGATTCTTAGATTTTCAATCTTGCAAAATTGATGATGTAAAAAAATTAAAGCAGTGTTTTTTCTTCTCAAGATTGAAAGTTCACCAAGAGATTTGACATATTTAATTTACATGATGACTTTGCACTCCTTCATTAATGCAATTTGCATATGAAGCTGTTGTTAATCACTTTTGATCATGTTTTGTGTATTAGCTGCCTCAGTGGCTCTCCTCCTAGGATGCCCCAGTAGAAAGGAGCAAAATGATGCATCTTCTTGCCAAGTTTCCTTTAGTGAATTGAGGAATTAGAAGTCTAACCTTGAGTAATTACATATGTTTTATCCGTTTTCTTTTAACATTAAGTACAGTTTGTGGAAGTGGTGGCTGGAAGTTGTTCTCATTTGGGGAGAAGACTGTAAAATTCAAGTGTATGATTGAGGCATATCCAGATCTGTGTGGAAATATGTGCTGCCTGTCCCTGTTCCCCCCGCGAAAGTTGTCGGGCAGTTTCATTGTTAAGCGGTTTGATGTCAGGGAGACTTGAATTTTCCAGCGTATTAAGACATCAGGCTTCTCCTTTGGAAGAGAGATGGCTACAAAGTACAGACAGACCTTTGCAACAATGCTTTGGGTTTTTTCTTTCAATATGTGCCTAACACCCACAGCCCTCCGTCTTGGGCCTGGGCTTGGTTGACTTCTTTACCTTTGAGCTCAAGGAAGTTTTCCTGTGGCCTCGTCCGGCTTCTGCTCTCCGCTGCTCTGTCTGTGTCCTTCTCTAGTCACGAGAGTAAATCTTGGTCCCTGGGCTCCCGGGTGCCTCCTTCAAGGTACACAAGTGCCCTGGTTGTGAAAACAAGCTGCTAACTAACGGTTTCCGATTTTTGAGAGACTGTGATTTTGGTATTTGCCCTTGCTGTTGAATAGCCCGTGCTGTATTATTGATGCTCATCTTTGGTCTATGAGTTTATCCCTGGTTAACAAGCAGAATCAGAACACGGAAACTGATATTCTGATTAAAAGGAATGTTTAATGAAAGAAAATAAATTGTGATGGAAAATGAACAGTGTGTAAGAAACATAACTACAATTTTAACCTCCGAGGGACCCTAGCACTGCCCTACTGTGACTTCCATCCATACCATGCTAAAAGCATGCTTCAGTTCAAAGTTGTTAATATTCAGCTGGGAAACAGTATCCAGAACACAAATAAATTATTAAGTGCATGAACTTTTTAGGCAGTAAGATGAACTGATGGGGTCCATCTGTGAGATCCAGGGGCTTTTTATTTGTGTGTGTCGAGCGATTCTGCCCTCTCCGACTTCACAGCCTTTGGTCTCCGGCCAACTGCATGCATAATTGATTCCACACGCACTATCATTTTCTTGATGTAATTGCTTTACTAAGATATGATGAAATCTAATGGATAATTTGCTATTTGAAAATGGGCAAAAAAATGTTCATACTTTTTATTGGAGGGAGGGCAAAAGAGAAGGGGGTATTCAGATGACCGGCTATTTAAGAAAACACAACAAAACGAAACAGGCAAAACTAACTCATGCACTCTGCTTCAATCACGTTGCTTGTGGGTAGGAAGGTCTTTGTGACATATGGAAGCCAGTGTGTAAATCTCTCTCTTTCTATCTCATATCACCCTCCTTCATTCCTTCTTTCTCTGTCTCTCCTCCAAACTTTACAAGAAAGGGATCCTAACAAGGTAAAAAGTAAACAATTTAGTCATCACAAGCCTTATTATTCAGTCTATCCAGGAGTTTTGCCATGTCGGTTTATTTAACTTCCAGGAATGTAAACACTGACACAGCCCTAGAAGCAGCCAGAAAGATTACAGTATTAGAGTTAAAAACCGTGAGCACGGAGTAGCTGTGCTTTATACTCAGCTATAATAACACTTTACATTGAAACATAATGGTAAGTCAAAACCGACTGGAAACTTCTGCTTATATGGAGTACAAATTTCATTCTAATAGATTGGCATAATCTAGTGTACCCGGAGTAGATTGTTATATAATGGAGAAACTGTATAAATGTCAAGTACACAAATAATTCTACGGGAAGTAAATGAAAAGTATTAGAATTTCTTAAATCACCATTAAATTTTGTTGGTGGGACAATCTCATTAGGTCCCTCAAAATCATGTGTGGCTTTGCATAAGTCTTTTAAAAATGTATTTTGAGAGAATTTATGGACATTGAAACATTGTTTTAATCCAAACCAGTTCATGCTTTAAATATACCTTAAAAAAATTGTACTGTTTTTCAAAGTACTTAAAGGGAGTGGAGGGGTAGAAAGCATATAAAGTGAATCCATCTCACTGTGGCAAACTGTTTTTCAAGTAAAGTCATAATAATGAACAACACATGATCTGAAATTTGATCAGCAAACATGTACTTATGCCAAGGAATTTCCTTTCTTTCGTTCTTTCATTCTTTCTTTCTTTCGTTCTTTTCTTAATTTCTTTTTTCTCTCTTTCTTTCCTTCCTTCCTTCTTCCCTTCCTTCCTTCCCTCTTTCCTTCCTTCCTTCCTTCTGCCATTCACATACCGAGGTTCTGTAAATCAGTAAAGTAGGGGGAGATCAAATCATAATACACAGAATGGCACAGCTAAGCTATCTTTTGGAAGAAACATTAAATTCACCACCACTAACAACAACAACCACAAAAAAATCTTTTTACAAAACTGGAAATGACAGAATAGTTTTAAAAAGGAAAAAAAAAAAACCCACCCCACCTTCTGATGCTCAAAACTTCAAACTATTAATAGACCACCAGTAAGATAGACTGTCTTTGTGCCTTGAAATGCAAAATGAGGGAAATAATTAGCAGAGGAACAAAATTCTCAAAATTTGAAGAACTTCTGTGATTACTGGGGGTACAGTGAAAAGAAAATGCAAATTTCTTCCTGATCTTAATTAGATTCGATTGTGCGGTGGGTGTGTTGGATTTGGGGGGAGAGGCGGGGGCAGGGATTGGGGGAGGCGGGGGTGGGGGTTGAGGCGAGGGGCTGCGTGATGTGGAGACAGGTTAACAGGGGCCTGGTGGTGTGTGTTGGGGGGGGAGGTGGTTTTTGGCGCTTGTGCAGTAAAGGGTGCTGATGGGGTGAGAATCCTGAGCCCTTAGTTTAGCAGGGCTCATTTCCCTCGGGTCTAGGAGATTCATTTGAGGGGAGGGGTGGGCACTGAAATAAGAGCCAGGCTGCCTTAGGAAGGGGAAGCTGCCTGTGGGTTACTTTCCCCGACCACATGGGAAAGCTGTGTGAGACGTTATGGCCTCCACCTTGTGCTCTGTGGCCATGGCTCAGTCTCTCAGGGGGGAGTCTGCACAGAACCCCCAACACCAGAGCACCGCCTCCCCGTCCCCCTCCCTGCCCCCCTCCAAACACGCTCTTTAGAGTTCACTGGTGTGGTTGGCCAGAGTCCTGCCAAAGTATGTGCAGCAAGTTTCACTGGCTGGATTTCCCCTTGCGTGAAATAATAAAAGCCCTGGCCAAGGCTTATGAATCTATTTTTGTTTCATTAATATTATTTATTATGTATTTTATTAATATTTTTAGGAGGGACTGTGCTCTCATTTGACCATTTGTAGTTATAATTAATACATTCCGTACTGGTTGTAAAAAGTGTATTTGCATTTAATTGCAAGTCAGGCTAAATTAATGGATATGATTTAAAACAAAACTCACTTAAAATAATCTTGCAGGGAGCAAAAGAAGGGACGGTCCTTGCATTAAATTTATTTTCTGGGTGTCTGTGGTGAGAGGGTGGAAAGGATTATGTGGATCTAACGGGAATCGTGTGTGTGTCCGAGGGACATGGGGGCCACACAGGGGAAGGAGGAAAACCTGGGCAGTAGGAGGGGCAGCCAGGAGCTCCGATCCTTTCTTTAATTTCTGAGGTTACCAGGAGGAGGGGCTTAAGCAAAGTGGTCAAGTCCATCTGCTCCGGAGAAGGTGGTAAAGAAAAGAGGTTAGTGGCAAGAGGGAAGAAGCACAAAGGGAAAATTGTACACTGGGAGCGTTGCTCTCGCGGCCGTGGTGTAGCCAGACTGGTTTAGCAGACAGACTGATAGATTGTTTTGTCAAGGGTCCCAGGGTGTGCCCTGAACTTGAAGCACTTTGTTTATCTTGAATAGAAAGGGAAAAGCACAGACATAATCGATGTCTAGTTTTTAGGAGCTCGAAAGAGGTAGGAGAACACAGAGGAGTCGGGGAGGTGGGGGAGGTGCAGGCCTTGGTTGTGGCTGTCCATTAACAGATGAACTTGGCCTAGGGCCAAGCTTTAGATGAGAGCATGTCAGGGCCCCAGTGCAGCCAAGCCTTTTCAGTGTTTTTTTTTTTTCCTTCCTTTTTCTTTCTTAAAAAAAAAAATACCTGCTGACTGTACATCAAATGCTCCCAGGTCTTTGGCTAAAGGCAAGAAAAAAAAAAAAAAAAAGACACACAGCCCAATTTTTTCCCCTCTGAACCAGTTGAGGCCAGTCTTTTGGCTACACACACAGGTTCTATCATCTTTCCTGGCTTGCCATTGGGAAAAAAAAGAGTTGTGATAACGCCAGTAACCCGGGGGCCCGGGCCGGAAAGAGTTCGGTGTGTTCAGGAGAGCAGCGTGTGTGAGCGCGTGCGCTGGCGCCGACGTGTGTGCGGAGCCGGGGCGGGCGGGGCGTGCGGGCGTGCGGGCGTGCGGGCCTGCGTGCAGGTAGGAAGTCGGTGCGAACGAATTCTTTTTTTTTTTTTTAATGGCTGAAGTTAAACTCCTTGTTGGGAAAGAGCTGTGAACTAGGCTGTTGGTGGCTCGGAAGGATAATACACCAGCAAGGCCCGGGAAAGGCCAGGGTGGGGGAAAAAGTGTCCCCGTTGGAAGCGCCGCATTTCCCGTGCGGGGCTGATGGCAAACCCATGTGTCTGGACTTGTTTTATTCTCAATTACCTTATCTTCTTTGGTCTGTTTCTGTGTTTTTTAGTTTATTATGACATTATGCATTCACTTATGAGTGTTGGCAAGCAAGAGTCATCAGCCCAATGACTTCCTGACATTTTTAGCTCTTTTAATGTGCCGTCTTTGCCCTCCTGCCACAAGTGGCGAGGTAATTGAATTTCCCTGTTACTTACTGGCGGGGGGCATGTTCTGGTTCCCACCAGAGGAGCTGCTGGCGCTACATCTGGGTTCGTAGCATTCTACCTAGAGGACACCCGGGCTTCCAAGTAGTTTGGGGGCCTGTCCGAAATGCAGTTCGCACAATAAAAGATGTTTTTTCCCAACATAGACTTGAAAAGGCACCATTGTGAGCAGCCACATAA
Organism: Halichoerus grypus; assembly: GCF_964656455.1. Classification (NCBI taxonomy): domain Eukaryota; kingdom Metazoa; phylum Chordata; class Mammalia; order Carnivora; family Phocidae; genus Halichoerus; species Halichoerus grypus. Next base: position 59,607,654 of record NC_135721.1, read on the forward strand.
AATGGGATAAAATCACGGGGCGCCTGGATGGCTCAGTCGTTAAGCGTCTGCCTTCAGCTCAGGTCATGATTCCTGGGTCCTGGGATCGAGTCCCACGTCGGGCTCCCTGCTCAGCAGGAAGCCTGCTTCTCCTTCTCCCACACCCCCTGCTTGTGTTCCCTCTCTCACTGTGTCTCTCTCTGTCAAATAAATAAATAATCTTAAAAAAAAAAGGTAAAATCATGTTTACTTCCCCAGGCTGAAGCCTCAGCAGGGAGGTGGACTTTTTCTCCTCCTTATCTAGTAGCAAATAGAAACTGGGAAAATTTGGAGGCCTCTGGGCTCATCTCACAGATAACCCAAAACACTCAGCCAAGCCCGTTAGATGCTGTTTTCACTCCACCTACGTGCCTTTTTAACCTGCGTGGTAACATGGGGAAGCCGGGCTGAAAGAGGGGGAAATAAGCCCTTAAAAATATGTTTATCTCCTTTCCTTTTCTCCCCCTTCTTCAGCTTCTGGGCATACATGAAATAAAATGGTGAGGAAGTGCTGCCATTTCTAGTTGTGTGAGCTTGGGCAGATTTCTTCATCTCTCTGAGTTTCCATTTCTTCATATGTAACATGGGGGGAGTTGCAGGACCCCCCTCCCCCCAATGGGGACATCATTAGCATTGCATGAAAACGCTTGCCTGGTACGCAGTAAGCACTTGAGAAAAGCCAGTTATTATTATTATTCTGACTCATGGCTCAGCACTTTTCTCTCCTATAAGAACTGGGGTCTCAACATAGTTCCTCACAGTGTGGGGCTAGTAGCTTGGGATGAGAGATGAGCAGGGCAGGGAGGGTTCGAATGGGCTCAGAGCCTCCTTCTGCCTCAGGGTGGGCTCCTGCTGGAGCCTGTGGGCAAGGGGCTATTGGGTGGGAACAGTTGAGTAGCCGTTGTAGATCTGGTGAGGTGGGGTGATTGGAGGGGCTTCTCCCCGTTGGCAGTTCCCTCAGTGCTTGGCCTCTCTCCCTACAGACATGGGCTGCATCACCAGGAGAGTATGCCTGGGTATGTGACATAGTCACTCTGGGTTCAGATTCTTGCTTCACCACTGACTGGTTGGGAGAGTTTGGGCAAAGCGTTTAATCTCTGTGCAATGCAGATAACCCAAAGCACCTCCCTCATAAGGTGGGTGCAAGGGGTAAATGAGAGAGAAAGCACATAAATTACCTGCTACACAGGATGCACTCAGAGAGTTGCCATTGCTATACTATGTATCTGTTCCACAGCAAACCCAGAAAGGAGGTCCTATTAACCCCATTTGGTAGAGGAGGCAATTGGGCCTCCCCAAGGGTTAAATAACTTCCCTGAGGGGTCACAGTCATTAGGGGCTTAATCCTTTGGCTTCCAGTCATTATCCTCTGTCACCTCCTCACAATGTTAGCAGCTTTCTGCAGTGGAGCTGGGCACCAGTTGGGTGGGAAGCTCTGGTGCTGGATGGTTGGCCCTCCTGTGGGTTCTGTGGTCAAGTTTTTTAGTCTTCTGGGAAAGAGAAGAATGTTATCCAGTTCCTGGGCGGCTGTCCTGGGCATATTGGCGTAGCCTTGGAGCTGTTGGAAAGAGTTGCAATGTGAGGAATTCTGCTTTGCAAGTAGTCACTTCTCCATCTGTCCAGAGTAAGGCAGACATGGGGCGAGGGTCCTGTGAAGAACAGGAAGGAGGTTTTATTATTTGCGCGTGACTCGGTTAGGAGATAGCAGTAGGCTGACCAAGAAACCAAGCAAGGACTTTTAAGGGCTGGTGAACCCTGGCTTCCAGTGTTTCTGTTCTGTTTTCTCTCCGGCATTCGCTTCGCTGACCACACCTTTAAAGGGCGGGGAACATCAGAATTATGCTCTGAGCGGGAGAGCGTGTGTGTGTGTGTGTGTGTGTGTGTGTGTGTGCGCGCGCGCGCGCGCGCGCGCGCGCGCATATGTGTGCGTTGGGAGTGCTGCGGGGTAATAATCTGCTTCTAGGAGGTTTTCATTATTGGCTGAACAAGTGCTGTGGTAAGGCAAGTCCGGAAAGCACGCTAAGAGACCTGAGAAAATTTTTGAATGGAAACTACAGTCACCAACTCCATATGATCCACATGTGGCTTTCCCTGAGGCAAGTTTTCAAGTGCATGGTGGCCTCCCCTCGTCACTCTGCAGGCTGCTCTGACTCCATTAATATTTGCTGAAGCAAGACCTGAGGTTCATTGCAGACGGATTACATAATGTATTCCAAAACCAAATGTCAGGGTTTTCCTTTTTATCACCCATCCTTTTGAATTGGCTGGGCCACCATGGACCACCATTGGTATAATTTCAGAGTCCACTGGGTAGTTAGGAGGCGCCTAGTGTGTGCAGGAGTCCGGTGGGGGACCCGGAGAGTTGCCTCCAGCGTGACGAGGGTTGGCTGGGAGTTCTGCTCACTCTTCTATGCTCTTCTATTCCATTTGAACCAAGGGAGGTTGTTCAGATCAGGTCCACCACCAAGGAGTTGTCATGGGCCTGGATCCAGGAGGTCTTCTGAGGTGGGGATGGGGGTGGGGGTGGCTGCTGAGAACACATGTGGGTAAAGAACTCCAAGCCTTACACTTCAGTTCTCACTCTGCCCTGGGACTGGATCCTTGCTTCCTTTGCCCTCGCCTCTTCCCCTGGTTCTCCATGTTGTGTCTGCCTGCCCCCGGGTCAGGACTGCAGCAGTCTTCCCCTGTCACCCCAGGAGACGAGCTCTGAGTTTTATTCCTAGGCTGAAAGGCAGAAATGATAAAAGGAATACCATTGCTTTCGAGGCCCTATTTTTCCCCTCTCGTGTTCTCCCCATTCTCTTGAAAATCAGGCCAGCTCTCTGATGGTGGCCTTTTGTTTCTTTTTCTTTTTTGGTTCTGCCTTCATTAAGGTAAGCTCGAATTTAATGTCCCAAGAGGCAGGCCAGTGACCCTTCAGGCCAAGTGCCTGGATGTGGCAACGCTATAATAAATTTTGAATGGTGAGAGCAATGGAAATTTAACAAAGCCATAACTGAGGAGACCACAGAGGGGCAGCGGACTGGTTAAGAGGCTGTTGGATGAGCTGGGTAGTATTTCTACTTCAACCTGATTGAAATGTCGACTAAAAATCAATGCTGTTGACTAGTGATAATTTACAACGTTCCCGGTGCTAAGTAGTTCCCCGCTTAAGAATGCGTTGGCTGGGCAGAGATTAGTGCGGGGAGTTGTGTGTGTCACAATGAATCAGACGCATTATAGGTCAGCCCTTTATTTGTTTCATCATGACTTTTACACAGTTGTCATGTAATTTATGGCTGCTTTCACGTTGTCAAACATTTTCATTGCATCTTCTTCTTTAACACACTCCTGACACAGACGCGCTGTCTTGGAAGGCTTGGTATTATTTCATAATCCGAGAGGAGGCCTATAAACCATCAAATTACACTATCTTCGGGCTAATCTAAATGCGCTGCAGATTAAAATCAGAGCTCATTTGTCCCTGATGCAAATTATTAAGTTCTAATTATAAATATCCATTTAATTACCCCATACATTTTTATTTTGCGGACCCTTTTGAGCCCTGCTGTCTGCGACGGGGGCGGGGGGGGATGCATAGGAGACAATCTGCAGTAATTAATGTACACTTCCCAAATGTACAGGATAAACATATGCTGCTTTGTTTGTCGTATTTATTGATTGATTAGATGTATAGCGACTTTGGCATGGGCACAATCCAAAGTTGAAATCTTTGTTTTAAAAATGAAAACTATTTAAAAATCTTTTGGGGGGAAGACAAAGCAAAATAGAGCCAATCCAGAGCTTTCTGCTAGAATACATCATCCTCAAATATAGGATTTTCAACCAGATTCGAATTTGAGTCAATCTAGATTTTTCAGAAGTTAAGGGTGAGAGAAACCCTACCTCTTTTGTACCTAGAATACGAAATCATCATCATAGAAAAAACTGTAGTGTTTAAAAACAAAAACAAAAACAAAGTCATCCTTATTTCCACCCCTGTTGCCATTTAGGAGATAACATTTTCTGCCTGTAATAGGAAGACAATCCATTTGAGAGCATTATGATAAACTATTTTTGATTACTAAACAATAAAGTAAAACAAAAAGAGAACATAAACATTTGTGAAGGCCCAAGAACTAGATGCTTACTCTTCCATGAAGGCAGTGGAAAAATGACCAAAATGGTTTGGGAGGGTAGGGTGGGGATTGAGGTCTTTGGGGATTTTTCTAGAACCAAATTTTGACTTCTAATGATAGCGGGAAGACACTGGTCTGGGAACCAGTGTGCCTGGGTTCTAACTCTGAGCAGTGAGACTTTGGGTTACCTTCATTTTAGTTTCCTTGTGTATAGAATGGGTAGTTTGGAGTGGGTGCATCTCCAAGCCCCCGTCCTGTACCAGTGTACTCTGAACACCGTAGGGAGATTCCCTGCTTCCTCTCCTTTCTGCTCTTTTTGGAACCTCCTTGCTGAATGGGGCTCGCCTGCAGAGAGGGCAGAATATTTTCTTTATTTGCCTCAAAGGTAGGAGCTATGGTGGAGATTAAGGGTTGGGCTCATAATCCCTCTGCAGAAAGCTTAAGAGCAACTTTCAAATTGCTGGAAGCAAAACTGAAGCATGGTATAATGGAATGGTGATAATTCACAGAAGTTTCCAGCCTTACAAGATTTCTCCGTCTTTTAATTGTTGCAAGCTGTTTTTTTTTTTTTTTTTTTTTTTAATATAAACTCTAAGGAGTGTAATGTGTATTTTCTCCAAGCTTGCTTTTTTGGGCAACTGTAGCTATGTCAAAATAGAAATACGTTTGACAAAGAAATCAGTTGAATTTAAACAACCAGGTATTTTAAATTCAATTAACTGACTGAATTCAGTGATATTTTCCTTTTTCCTCCCCCAAAAGCTGGTTTCTCTGTATGGACATAGCCTACATATGCTGAGTTCTTGGAGTTACAAATTCTTGCTTGTTAAAGGCATCCGATGCAACATGTTTAGAAGAACTCTCCCTCTGTTAGTGTTGAAGACAGCATAAATTGAGGGAAAATGTTCTTTTTTTATTCATCATGTAGGTAAAAGCATATGGCCTGTTCTGGGACATGTGATCTTTGCAATCCATTTTCTAAACTTGGTGTTTACCATTGACTTTTAGCATGGATGTTTCTGTTTTCCACACTGTCCAGCAAATACCATTTATGCATGGCATGAAATTAGATATAAAATGATGTTTTCAGAAGCATGCTGATAAACAACATTCAAAGTTACCCTTTGGATAATGATTATTTAAAACTTTCTTTTATTATCCCACGTGCTAAGAGGAAGGGGGAAATGAACCAGTTGTGGGATACATGTTTCTCGTAGAACTCAGGCACTCTTGAGATCTATAGCTTCCATAAAAAAGCAATTTATTTACATTACTACCTCTTTAATTTATAATGTTTTGGGGGATTTTTATTAGGAGTGCTCTATTAGGGCACTGATAATCAGCTGTTTCAAATTTTGCCTACTCTTCTGTCTCTGGCAGAAAAACAAAACAAAACAAAATGCTAAAAAAAACAAACAGGGAAAAGGAAAAAGTTGAGCCCTGACTCAACCCAAAGGAAGATAACGGGCAGACTGAATGAATGGCAGCCACCCAGAGGTACCACTTTCCCCTTCAGTTATTACTTGAACAAAAAGCACAATAGCATTCATGCCAAAGAGATAGGCAACAAAATATGTATTCAGATACGAAGTTTAGGATTTCATAGCCTGATAGTGTCTCTTCTCCCCCAACCCTGCATTGTATTGTGCAAATGTATCAGCATTGTATTGTTAATGTGTGATAGGATGCTACCGCTAGGACAGTCTTGGCTCACTAATGGGGTCAGCTGTGTCACAATGTGATATATGGATTATGTTTACCGTGGCATATTTTGTTTGCGAGCTGGGCTGTGAGACTGGAGCAGATGATAAATGAAGATACCCTACAGGTTTTCACACGAGGTCCTGTGGTCCCGCGTCTCCAAAACAATCAAGCACTACTGGTAATGGAGAGGTAGTTGTGGGGACATAATTGACTTCAAAGTTTGAGATCTCCAGCTGAAGTTTAAGATAGTCCATTACGTTAATGTCTCTACTTAAAGCTCCTGTTTGACTTAAATAAATTATTTAGGATTTGTTGCTATTACCTGGGTAAATTCATGAATTGTCAGGCTGGTTAAATAACTTTCCGGTGGCTTTTTGTGCCTTCATGATTCATTTGCTTGGGCTCCTGTGTGTTTGTATGATTTCTAAATCTATCTCTCAAGTGTCAATGGCAATGAATGATTTATCTTACTGGAGTCTTGTGTGGTACACCTATAAAAGACTTATCTCTTTGGGGAAAAAAAACCCCTCCAAATACAGTGAAACGATCATCATAAGATGTAACACACACATGCTTATACATATGTACTACATGTATACACATATATAATGTGTGTATATATATCTAGAGTGTGTATTTGTATAGCGCACGTGTGTGTGTGTGTATATATGTATATGTATATATATATATACACACACACACACACACGTATGTATATGCACTCTATATATAGGTAGAGCGAGAAAGAGTGAGAGAGAGTGGGAAGATCTTCAGATTTACCATTAAGTTAATACAAAAGTTTTAAAAAGTCATCCATATGAATACCTCTTTCATTAAATTCCAACTTAGGCCAATCTATTTCATGCTGTCTCTGAGGGTCTGTTGCTCACATAGCCCTGGATTGAGGGGCACAGTTTCTGATTCAAGCTGAACTCCTGGATGGTAGCCTATCCCCTGTGCGTTCACAGAGCTGAGGAGGCTGGTCTTTCTCTTGGTGGCAGTGACATTTGTGGCCACGAAGTCCCCCTCTGCAGAGTTCTGCCATGAGAGTGTTTCTTGACCCGCCTCTGCATCTGGTTAAATGGACTTCAGTAATCTGTGCACAGTTACTTCTTACTTATTTTATATCCTGAAAGATATTAAGTCCAACAAGCTTTTACCCACTGAGTCTACAGAGAAAACGGCCAGGCAATTTTTGTTTCAATCTCTGTGTCTCTCTGGAGCACTAGTTCCAGAGGCTGATCAATAGGTTTTATTGTAGACCTCACTGTCTCTAAAAGCATTGTGACCTTATCCTGTCTAAAAATAGTATTTGCTCTTGCCTGCAGAACCTTGACCTGTGAAAACCCATTTGGAACATAACTGACATATCTAGTCAGCTGTATATCTAAGACATGCTCTGTGAATGAATTCTGTGCAGAACTGTCCAGGAGAACACTTTCTTCAAAGAAAAATAAATACCAGTTCTGAACACTGGGAATGTACCTGCTTGCCTAAAGCGGTGATGGGCCACAGAGTGGAGAATGAGGAAGACTCAGGAATTAGGGGGATGTTGAGAGGGGTGAGGACTCTCATGGAGGACTCCCAGAGAGTGCATTTGGCCCCCAATAGGGCAAGGGACTGCAAGGAGGAGTATGGGCTGAAGTGCAAGGTGGCTTTAAACTAGGTCCATGACCCTTTTTAGAGAGTGTGATTCTCCGAATGCTTTTCTTGTCAGCTTTAGTCTTGAACTTGGTGGAAGGGATCCTCCAAAGCAGGACCTAGATGCAAAGAAGTATTTCTGAGTCTAAAGTAACTCCCCTATTTAATGGTAAGGAATTATTGTCACTTTAATTTTTTTAGATGTGATAATGGTTTTGTGGTTAAAAAAAAAGTCTTTAGCTTTTAAAAATACATACTGAAGTATTTGGTGATGAAATGATAGGATGTCTAGAATTAATGTGTATAATCCAATGGGCAGGATTGGTTTTAGAGTTATAGATAAAACAAGTTTGGTTATGAGTTGCTAGTGGTTGAAGTTGGGTGATGTGTACTTGGGAGTTGATTTAAACCATTCTCTGTACTGCTGTATGTATGTATGTGAGATTTTCCCAAAAATAAAGGTGCTGCCTGACTGCTCAAGAGCAAAATGGCCTTGTTCAGTGGATGTTGTTTCTTTGCCAAGGGTTCAGCTCAGAGGTAGTGAGGGGACAGGTATCCTTTAGGGAAGAAAGTACTTGTGAACTCAAGTCTTGTATCTGGGAAGTTCACTTTTAAGGGAGGGGGCGTTCTTCTTAGAGTCTTCACTGTGCACTGTGCTTCATTCTCCTGGAAGAAAAGAGCTGCCAGAGTTTGTTTCAGCATGTGAAGAGCAGTTGGAGGTGGAGTTTAATTGAGTGCCAGCACCGGTGCCTCTTTTCTTTGTAGTGGGTGTTGGCAAGAGCAGGTGGGAAATGCCCATTTACCTGGCAGTGTTGACGAAGATAAGGTTCTTGGGCCTTCCTGTGGCCATTGAGCTCTGGCTATTTGAGAAAGATGGTTTCCCCAAGAGGAAGCTGACCATGCTCTTAAGGAAGAGGGGGACCAAAGCACAGTGGAGGGAGTTCTGGGGCACAGCCTCTGGAAGATGGGGGGAGCAGGCCGATGATGGCAGAGCTGTAAAGGGGCATCTGTTCTGTTCAGCAAAAGCCAGGGATGTGGCTGCTTAGCTTGAAAGCGAGGTTACTGGGGGCTCTAGTGCAGCTGGTCTCGTTAGAGGCGCGGTGGGCCTGGTCTCGTGCGCATCTGCTGCCTGGGAGCTGAGACCAGCCTCACCGAGCCATTCCCAGGCAGAGGTCCCTCTGGTTTCACAAAATGTCCACTCTTGCTCACTTCATGGAGAGGCTATTATTAGCAAGTGTCACTCAGTTATCTGAGACTGGCGCTTTTAGCTGCCATCGAAGTGCCTGACACTTGGGTTTACAGCAGATTAAATTAAATTTTAGGCTGGTTTGGCTTCACTGGCGGTAGACAATAGGACCAGCTGTCGTAGAAATGTAACCTGGCACCGTCAAGAAACTCTGTGCGCAGGCGCTCCCATGTGCACCTATGGGGGTGCCGAGCGTGCAGGTGACTCTGGGGCAGTGAAGGACCTGACGAGCCACTGTGTGGGAGTGGGGAGAGTGCCATCGTCTGGGGCTGACCACCGCGTACACCTCCCTATTTTCTCTTCTCCGCGTTTCATCCCTTCCCCAAAAAGTGTTTGTTCAGACAAATTGTCTCTCCAACTTGGTTTTATTGTGCTTGTTGACAGAAGGGAGTGTACAAAGCTGGAATAATCTTTCTGCTGTTTGCACATCCATGTCACTGTTTTTCTGCAAAGGGGCTAAGCTTGCGTGAAAACACCAACGGAAACCAGCAGAAGGGTGCAGATGATCTCGGGCTCGTTACAGCCTGGTGACCAAGCTGATGTGATGGGTGGGATAGGCGGAAGGTCTGGCTGCTCCCCTGGCCTGCTTTCTACCTCAGACTCCCGTAGGTCCAGCAGGCACACCAACATGGGGCTTGTGGGGGAAGGTCTTCTCTTTGAGAGGCGAATGTCTTTGCTTTCCTTGGCGCCTGGTTGTGGTTGTGCCTGTGAACTCAGGACCTTTAGGCCTCCACTGGTGAGTCAGAGCAAGGCAGTGTACATCAGCATCACTGATTTAAAATTCTTCAGAAAAGTCTGTGTGGATAACTTCTCCTTATAAACAGAATGCAAATGTGTCTATTATTCCACCGAAGGGCGATGCTCTTTGCTTTTATAATCTGGATTTTAAAAAATTCTGTGGCACTTGATTTCAGTTCCTCAGACTCCAGAATTTATACTCACTGATTAGAAATACATTATGCAAATAATTCAGTTTACATATCCAAATACTGTTTTGCATCATTCACACCTCATGTCTTGAAAAAAAAAAAGTGAAATGTTTCCTCAAAATAAACAAAACCTGCAGAAGAGTTTATTGTAAGGGTGAAAATTAAAGAGGCACCCATTTGCCTGGGAACTTTTGAGGAAAATTTTAATACTCATGCATAAATAACTTTGCAGGGTTTTTTTTTTTTTTTTCTTTTTTTGGCTTCTACCCATAGGACATGCCATTCAAGGTATATTATGTTATCTTTGGCTTTGTGAATTTTTCAATTTTTGGAAAAAAGAAGCAACACGCTACATCAGATACACATTTGTGTATCTGCACGTACAGCCATAAATGAGAAGTTAAGCGGAGGAGATTGAAGGAGGTACAGACATTGCTTACCGGTGACATGAGTTTTCTGCTAGAGAGAGGGGAGAGTAGGGAGATGCAAACTTTTGATAACCCTTGTCAAGAGAGAGTTAACTAGGCATAGCCATGAAAGCTTAAGCTAGAGATTGACAAATGGCAAGGCCCTGCAAAAGTGTCTCTGCTTTCAGTGGGTTTTTATTATCATTGGAGTAATTCGGGGGAATACAGGATGTGACCTGGCAGCCTCGTCTTTATAAGCACGTTCCCGTGCCCACTTGAATGTCTAAAACAGTGGCTTTGACCTTGTGCGGCAGACCCGAATTGGCGTCAGAAATCTGGAATCCTGGCCCAGGATTCCAGTGGTTCCAGCCTCACTCTCTGGGGCGGTTACCCTACTGCTGTTGCAAAGCATGTCAGATTTCAGGAGGAATTTCCCTGCGAAGGAAGGAAGGATGGCAGGGAGGGAAGCAGGCGGGCGGGGACCTGGCCTTCTCTCTGCGCTGTGAGTGCCGTCATCCTTCTCGTAGGATGCTCCACACCCATCTCCCCTAACAGGTTACAGACACATTTTTGGCACCGCATAAAGTAAGCGTTCCAACATGTTTTTAATCTTTAACTTTCACGTCGTTAAAAGTCTGATGTACTGACTTTCAGCTGCCTGCAGATAGTTCAGGGCACAGCACCTGACAGGTGTAATGTTTGGTGTTTTATGTCTCTCAATATGGAGGTTATAGAATCAAAAAGGCTGCAAAATGCTTTAAAGCTGTTGATACCCATATACCAAACTCTCTTGGTCCTTAGGCTCTTTCTTACCCCACTTTCACACCTACATTTTTTTTGTTGTTGTTGTTTGTTTGTTTTGTGGCCTGTATTCAAAAGGGGCCCTTGGTGTCCTGGGGAGACAAGAAACCTCTTGGCTTGGTGTTACCTACCAGAGTGTAAGGACTGAAAATCCCACTTCTCTTCATTTTTTCCTCAAGGGTTGAGAGACGTGTACCATAGCTCTTTCAAAGAACCAACTGTCCTTTTGTCGTGGGTCATGGGGAGACAGATTTGGTGGTATTGTGGCTGCAGATCTCAACTCAAATGGCGGAAGGTCATTGACAAGCAGCCCCACCAACTACCCTGAGAGCTACTGCATCTTAATTTTTGCCTATGGAGCAGTGGCATGTTGATGGTCTGCCCAGCTTGCTTGGAGCCTGCATAGTACCTGCTGGGTCCTCAGGATGCCCCATGACACCTCCTTTTACATCCCAGTTCTGGATGGACTTTTAAAGGAACTCGGTGATGATAAGTGGGCTCTTGAATTTTCCTCACCATTCTCTGATGGGTTTATGTGTCGTCTCTCACCCACCCCTGGTGGGTGGTGATTCTCAGATTGTGTGCGATGCTTCTCGCCTTGCCCCCCCCCCCCCCCCGCCCCGTGTCTGTGTGTGTGAGAAACTGACATTCTCATGTGTGATGCCCTCCCATGGGCAGTTTCTGGCTGGCCCCACCTCCTAGTCTCCACTTGAGGAAGCATATTGAAATTCAGGTGAATCCAAATGTCATTTTGTAGGCATCATCTTGAGTTGGCTCTAACACAGACACTTACAAAGTAAATACATTTTATCCGTACTAAGTAGTAACAAAATCATTTGGACTCACTTCATGATGGGCTGCAACACTCCCGTGTGGATCTCGAGCTCTGATGCAGTGGGCCTTCCCCTCAGTGCCTTACGCGGTGGGGGAGCTCAGCAGATGTTGATGGAGGGACCCAGACAAGATGTGCGGAGGCCCACCCAGCCTTGCTGGAGGGAGTCTGGATAGAGAACACCTACGCCTCATTTTGCCTTTTTAAGTTAAGAGAGCTATTTTTTTAAAGTGCTTTAAAGAAACGTCTCCCTTTCCCTAAAATTGACTCAGAGGGCAAGGCTCTTGTTCCGTTTTTGACCAGAGTATCTGAGCAATCAGAGAAGAGACGTTTTTGAGCCTAGTGTTCTTCATAAAAGGGGGAAGTAAGTATTTATTGAGCATCTTCTTTGCAGACATAGAGTCATGAAGTCCTATCATCTACCCTCTCATTATACAGACAAGGAAGGTTGAGGCTGAGGAGGGGCGATGATGGGCCCGAGGCCATTCACTAGGCGGTGATAGAATTGGCCCAGAGCCCAGGCCTCACACCCTCTCCCTGGCTCGCTCTACCAGCTCGTACAGCCTCTCCTCACCCAGCAGGACCCGGGGTGACCCTCCTGTGCTTCTGCCGAGAGACTCGTGCTACCCCCAATGCTTTTATGTGTGATGGTTGGAATACTTCTGAGAACTGGAGCTTTGCTGAGGAAGACCCCAGAGAGTGGTCGGGTGCTGTACCCTTTCCTTAAGGCCTCTTTCTTTCCCTGTCCTGTTTTGGGCAGGCGTGGCCGCCATGTTTCCTGACAGGGCTCACGCAGAGTGGTAGCACCATGTGCACAGGGAACAGCTTGGCACTGTTATTCGGATCATTGAACATAGGGGGTGGGATGGAGCTGGGGTGCTGGTGGAAGTTGGACCCTCTCAGAGGCAGACGGGTCTTGAGAATTGGCCAGCTCAACCTCTTCCTCCTCCACATGTGTTCTATTTTTAAAGACATCTCTCAATAGCAGGAAATCCTTCCTTTTGTCTACCTTAAATCTCTTATGCTTCAGTTTAAACCCATTTCCTCTTCATTGCAGAGAAGATAGAGTTCCTTATCATCAGCTTTGAGCTGAAACCCCTCATATTTTAGAATCCTTTACTCTGCTCCCTGCCTCTTCTCCTTCCTGAAGAATCTCTGTTCCCTGAACTTGAATGCATAGATCTGTTATCTTTTAACCCATTTATTATTTTTGTACCTCTCTTTAGAACCTCCTGGTTCTAACCTTCCCGGATCTTTTACTCAAACACCGGTCTGATTACCGTAGAGTACACTGGTGAGATACTTGGTGTTTTCCCCATTCCTTACTCTGAGATCTGTACTCAGGTATCTTGCTTACTTTTTTTTTTTTTTAAAGATTTTATTTATTTATTTGAGAGAGAGAGTGAGCACGAGAGGGGGGAGTGGGAGAGGGAGAAGCAGACTCCCCACTGAGCAGGGAGCCCGATGCGGGACTCGATCCCGGGACTCCAGGATCATGACCTGAGCTGAAGGGAGTCGCCCAACCAACTGAGCCACCCAGGCGCCCTCTTGCTTACTTTTTTAATAAAAAGCAGGCATTCATGTTCAGCTCAACGTCCCTGAGGAATTCTAGAGCTTCTTCAGCCATCTTTTTTTTTTTTTTGCAGCAATGCAAAGTTTATTGAGCGATAGTAAAGTGATAGTACAAAGCTCCCAAAGGGGGAGGGGACCCGAGAGGGTTGCCATCTTCGGCCATCTTTGAGTGCAGTTAAACTTGCCCTCTCAACTGTCTTGAAGCCACACCTCTCCCTTCCTAGGCTCTCCTCTCTGTCCTTGTCCATACTGAACCTAATTCTCCACTCCTGTCCCAAGCCGCCCGGCCACCTCTCTGCTTCACCAGGTGGCGGAGGGTTATGATCCTGTCTCTGAGGGTGCCTCCTCCCTCTTGGCTCCTCTCCCAGTGACTCTGTTCATGGAGGCTGAGAAATACAGTGAGTGGCCTTTCTTGCCTCACTTACTGCTGGTGAGAGTCTAGCTGTTCATAACTTTCCGCTGACATCTGGAGAACGTAGGCTTTGGAGGAGCAGAGCCCAGATTCCCTGGGAGCCAACAAAGCCAAGTCTTTTATAAGTTTCCAGCATAACCTATGTTATAGTAATATGAGTTGGTCATTGTGTTTAATAGTAAAACAAAACCGGGGCTCCTGGGTGGCTCAGTTGGTTAAGCATCTGCTTTCGGCTCAGGTCATGATCCCAGGGTCCTGGGATCGAGCCCCGAATCGGGCTTCTCTCTCAGCAAGGAGCCTGCTTCTCCCTCTCCCACTCCCCCTGCTTGTGCAGCGCTCTCTCTCAAGTAAATAAATAAATAAAATCTTTAAGAGAACCATAGTAAAACAAAACCTAAGTGCACATGAAAAGCACATCTTCTCTGCGTGCTGGGGTGAGGGAGGTGACAGCAAGTGTGTAGGATGATCTGAAAAGCATTACGGACATGGGAAAGCATTTCAGAGCACACAAACATGGCATGAGTAATGGCAGGCTTATAGCCACAAGGCTAGATTTTCAGCCCTGCCTCCCTTTTTGGTACCGCAGTTCCATCAGTCAGGATGTATACGACGTGGTGAGAAGGGGGGCCGCCTGCCCAGGACCCCTTCATGGGTGTTGACCCAACAGAGCCCAGAGAACATCCCCTGACTGGATCTTTCTCGGACTGACTTGCTCAATTCCCATTCTGCCTAGCCCGGAGGTGACTCGGTAATCCCCACTGTATGACCTCACAGTGGGCTAAGTGGCTTGGGAACTTCAGCCTCCAGTCTCGAGTCAGGAGCACAAATAGGGAAGCTGGGGAGGTTGAGGGATCAAGAGTCGGTAGGCAGGCCCTGCATCCATTTCAGAGCCTGCTTCCGCCTGCCCCTCTCTTCGCCACCACACTCTCCTGGCCTGAAAGCACCGGGCTGTGTTTTGAGGAACAGAGAGATGGCCTGGTCCCATATACGGGCACTGAGTGCTTGTTTCTGGCTTGCCTTTCCCTGAGCTGGGTGGCTCCAAGGCCATCCCCCCAAGTCACTAGGAATGTATGAGTGGGGAGCCAGCAAAGGCCCGACTCCCGTCAGGAAGTGGCTGCAACCCCCGCGTGGCCTTTGGAGGGAGAGTGGCTCTGAGACTAATGAGAGGGCATTAGTAGTAGTCACGCTGCCTCCTGGTGCTAGAATCTTCTGCTGCCAAAACTATAACCTTTTGGAAGATAGGGATCGTGTTTTATTTTTTGTATTTTCATGTCCCACATAATGCTAGTTCCTATATGGTGTTTAGTTCATTATTTGTTCTGACTGATTGTTTGAAAATCGAAAGGCCAGGCTTTGCACTGGGGCTTGGCTCCATGTGGGGGAAAGGTGCCAAGGCTAGGTGAGTTTATTTTCCTCTTTCTCCCTGTGGACAAGATAAGGAGGGGTTGGGATGGGTGTGACATCTTCGATGCCTTCACTTGCAGACACCTTTTCTCCTGACCAAGCCGTGAGCTCTTTGCTTATAGCTCTGCTCCTTCTTGTCTGGAAGTTGGTGTGGGGGAGGCTCCTCAGGGCTGGGCAAACACTGAGGAGGGCAGCTAGGAATACCCTGGGAGTGAGGGAAGCCGGGAGCAGAACATGCGAGAGGGAGCATAGCCTATGTTCAGAAGGGAGTGAGTACTGCTTTTCTTTCTGATAGCTCTGGCTGATGCTGGGTTGGGTTGAAATGGGGATTCTCTCTTTTTGGTGTATGTGTTTGCAGGACCTTTGATATTTGAGTAGGGAAATCCTCTCTTATCCATGGAATTCACTAACTCTTGCGGCGTGTTTCCCTTGCAGTGTTGTGAAGAGCGTCATCCAGACCAGCTAGATTTATTTGTACAACTTTGATTTCTTTCATAAGAAAAAAAATTCCAATTGAAGTTTATGTTTAGATGGTCTGTTCTCCCAGTCCCAGGACTGTCCAGAAGTGGGTTGCTCAGCAGGACTGGGCTCAGCGCTGCTGTCCCATCCGTGGCCAGGGCAGCTGTGACCTATCTCATGATACTGGAGGGGGTCCAGCAGGAAAACATTCCCCTTGAGAACCTTTAGGAGCACTGCTGGCTGGAAGTGCTCTTAGGGAAGTCCAGGAGGAAATGGCTGATGTGGCCAGAGGTCCCTGTGCTCTGCCTTTGCCCCAGCCCAGGTCTGCCCGCCTGCCCGCCTGCCTGCTTGCCTCTCTCAGGCCAGGCTGCCTTCCTACCTCCCTCCCCTCCCCTCCTGCTCCTTCTTTGGAGATTTAGGACTGTGGCCTTAGAGAATTCACGATAGTGGAACTCGAATCCAGGTCTTCCCCATAGGCCAGGAAGGTTCTCTTCTACGGAGGTGCCTGTCTTTGGAAGGCAGTGAGTTGCTGGCCTGTTGACAAAATGGGTCTCCTGCCCATTGGACTCCAAGGTGTTTGTAACATAGGACTGCTTCGTTAGTGTGGATGCAGCTGTGCTCTATTCTAGAGCTAGGTCTTACTTCTAATTTCCCAGGTATTGGTATAATGGGAGTATTAGTTGTGGCAGGAGACATTTTTTTTTTTTTCTATCCTGGCCAGGGATGAATTGATTCTATCATGGATGGGAGCAGGCTGCCAGCCCTTGGGTGGGGGTGGGATCTAGAAGGGAGAGGGCAGGACAGGGAAGGTCCCGACAGGACTTGAAGATAAGCTCCAACAGGAGAGAAGAAGCAGGAGTTCTTGCTAGAGACAGAGCCAGCACCCACCGCTGGTGAAGTTGCTCCTATGGGTGCTTGGCCTTACGGTGCCTGGCCAGTGGCTTCTGCAGAGTAGCATCAATGGGGGCATGGAAGCAGCATCTCCCTCACCACCTGGCTTTGAGTGCCCCTGAGGACTGGGCCTGGGGGCAGGAGCTCCCTTTAGTGTCACTCCTAGCATGAAATTCCTTGTTCTACCTTCTGACATCTTGTTGTGGTGTCGACTGCATAGATGCGGGACTGGGGCATGATAGGGGGTGCCGCAAACCTCATTAGCACGTGAGACCCTTACTCTGGGCCTCCTCCTTCTAGAGGAGAGCATTTCAAAGAGTTGTGGTGGATGAGAAAGACAAATTCATTCACCCCCTCCAAGGATTTGTGGCCCGTGGATTTTGGTGCTGGTGGGGATAGGTCCTCCCTATCCCTGAAACTTCTTAAAGGGTGACCGTTCAGTGGGCTGCCCGTATGCTGCCTCTCTCGGGGGTAACCAGAGGTGGTGGTGTGGTCAGGTGTGACTTGTGAGCTGTGCCCTGGGTGTCTGTTTTTGGGCGAAATTCATCTCTGAGTTGGCTAAGTGGTAAAACGCCTTTCTCCTGTGTCATCCAAAAGGATATCATGTGGGTGGGCTGTGTGGTCAAGTGTGCTCCTTAACTTTAGATGTGTTGCAGTAAAACCTGCCTGTTCTCCTACCCCTCCTTCAAGGTGACTCATAGTTGAGAAACCGAAAGAAAATAAACCGTCTTCACCAGACTGAGAACCTCTCCAAGCACTGAACCAATCTCAAGTAACGGGGATGCCCTGATGCCTACATTACCGAAGCCTCTTAAATTAGATAAACAACATGGAGTTATTTGGGGCTTTTGTTTTCACGGGACCAGAAAATTAGAGCTGAGAGGAGAGGCAGATGCTGTCTCATCTCATTTTAGTTTTTATTCAGCATGTGTTTCTTGAACACTTACTCTGTGCCCATCACTGTGCTGGGTGCTAGATGTGCAGAGGTGAGCAAGACCAGGCAAGTTTCCTCTCATGAAGTGTTCTCATTTGGGAGATGGGTGTGTGTGTCGGGGGTCGGGGGATGTGGGAGGCAAATTCCTTATACCTGATGGCCAGACACGCAGCCAGAAAATCTAGAGCATACAGCCAAAGAGAGGGCAAGTGACTTGGCCCGGCCACCCTCAGCCACAAACCCAGACAGGTTTTTCTGAGTCCCAAACCCATGCTTTTCCTAGCATGTCAAGGAGCTGCCTTTAGCAACTCAACCTTTATAGGTGGGGATCTAGGTGCCTCTGAATTGCCCCCTTTAGAGCATCCTAGGTAAGCAGGCTTCCTCTTCTGATAGCTCCCCAGGGAAGGTGAGCACAAAACTTCCTTTGCCGCACCCACTTCAAGTGTTTCTGAGCCTTCCAAGTTGTGTGGATAAAGTTGTGGCCCCAGGTCGCTGCACACATATTCATTTCACCTGAGGCACTTGTATGTCCTGGGAAGACTTCCTGTATCTTTGGCCCAGTTAGTACTAAGCACTGAGCCATATCCTTTCTTTGGCATTTGAATACCTGTCCCAGTTACTGGAAGGCCAGCTTGGTGAGTTGGGGGCAGCGAGTACAGCATCTCATACTCTTATTTATTTGTTTGTTTGTTTTTGTTTGTTTTGAAAGAAAAGAATTCTCACTCGCTTTACCGGTCCTCCTGTTCTTGCCTCCATGGAAACGAAGTGCACAAAGCTTGGAAAAGAATTAGTGACTCTCCTCCCCACCAGTGTCTTACATTATGAGCTTCTTCTATGCCTCCTGCATTTTCAATGTATTACAGCTTTTCTGTGGCTTGGAAAATCCGTTGACTGAGTGATGATTGTTTTCATGAAACGGTGCAACATGTAAAGCAATGGTTGTCATTAATAGTGCAGTTATGTAGAGAGTAGCTCTTTAAGCCTTCAGTTTCAAATCAGATTAGCGCTCTGTTAACTTAAAATAGCCCCAAAAAAGAAGAAGAAAAAAAGAACTGTCGGAAATCAGAGGGAAATATTAGCATTATGAAACATGTTAACAAGTGGCCATTAGCACTTTATGTCTGCATGAATAGCATCTTTAAGTGTTTTATTGGTAACAGAATGGAGTAGAGTCACATAGAATGGCATTACTTTTCAAATTGGCAAGTTCTTTTAATTCAGACTTCTCCTTGTTATTGCCTACTGGGGAGCATTTATTCACCTGTCAAAATGTACACCAGGGTGGGAAAAGGTACTTTAGCTGTTCTGGCTGATCCCGGGCTCTCAGGTGTAAGAGTTTTGTCCCTCTACCGCCCCCCCCGCCAACACCGCTCCCCCACGGGAAGAAGGGTGAGTCTGAAAGCACAAACGGGATGAATGATGCTCTGGAGGAAGCTAGCCCAGAGCCCCCACACAGCCTCGGGGGTGAGGACATGCATCTCAGTGTGCCTGGACACATGGCTCGCTGCCACGAGGTGTGTTTGCGCGGATTGCTGAGCTGGAGGGAACTCTGAAGAGCTGCTGGTGGTGGGCACCTCCCCAGGCTCTTAGCTTCTCCTTCTGGAGGCCCCTCCTACGCCTTAGGGAAGAGGCTCCAATTTGGTCTTGACTGGCCTCTCTCAAGAGCGCCCCCCCATTCTTTCTCCTTTCCCAAACCAGCTAAACCCCTTTATGTTATAATGCACAATGCTGTTCCCTCTGGGCCTCAGGGCCCGTGGGGGAAATGGAATTTGGCAGAAACTCAGACTCCAAAGCCAAAGTGACCCCAGGTCTGGCTGCCTGATGGTTTTATAGATATGGCGTTGAGTGGCCTCCTGGCAGTTTGGGATTCTAGAGGTTCCCTCATTCATTTTTCAACACAATTTTTGAACACTTGCCATGTGCCAGCAACTGTTCGTGGTGTTGTGCACATAGCAATGATCAAAGCATTCAAAAATCCCTGACCTTGTGGCACTCCCATTCTAGTTGGGGAGACAGACAGTAAATGAATAAACATGTGAATTATATAGTGTGTCAGAATATGACCAGACTGCTTTGGAGAAAAATAAGGCGGGGATGAGGGATAGGGAATGTGTGGTGGGCACACTTCAAATGGGATGGTTAGGGATGGCCCCACTGAGAAGCAAAGGCTCCAAGGAATGAGACAATCAGCCATGTGGATTTCTGGAGGGAAGAGGGTTCTGAGCCAAATGAATAGCAAATGCAAAGACTTTGTGCATAATCTGCCTGGTTGTTGTAACAGGAGCAAGGGGCCTTTGGGGTCCCAGTGGAAAGAGTAAAGGAGGTGGGTGGGAGCTGAAGCCCAAGGGACAGGAGTCCAGTGCCTTGTCAGTCATTGTGAGGACTCTGGCTTTGACTCCAAGGGAGATAGAAGCCACTGGAGGAGTAGCATCATGTGACTTAAGTTTCCAGAAGGAGACTTTGGCTACTTTTTGAGACTTGGGTGGGGGGAAGGGCGGGGGGGATGAGGCAGAAGTATTACAGGAAGCTGTTGCCAAAATCCAGGCCGTATGATGGCAGCTTGGACCAGGGGGATGGGCATGTGAGAGGAGGCTGAATTCTGGAAATGTTTTGAAGGTAAAACAAAGAGGATTCGCCGACAGATTGGGTGTGGGGTGTGAGAGTTAGAGGAGTCAAGGTGGACCCTAAGATGTTTGGCGTGGTGACTGAAAGGATGGAATTTCCTGGGATGAGGAAGGCACTGGGAGGTGTTTGAGAGGATGGAGGTGCTCGTTCCCAGCTGTGGGGCTCCACTTCTTCTTCCGCTTTGGGCCACAGGTGGCCGTTAGCCTGCTCTGCTCAGGGAGGGTTGAGAGGGAAAGGAGTGTGACCCTCATGGGGCAGCTGGGAGATCTCCAGTAGACTGCTGGGAGCTGAGATGGCTTAGGTCAAGCTCTAACTTGTAGTTGTTTAGAAAAGGTGCTTTTTTGAGCTGTTTTGTTCAGTTTCTTTCTCTATTGTTCGTTAGCTACCAAAGACAACTTGATTTTTTGACTCAGAAATATGTGCTTTGTGTCTTGCATTTCTTTTCCTTAGCTTTTTCTCAGAGCTCAGGTGAATCATCAGGGGCTGCTGGTGAACCATGGGATTTGGGAATGGGTAACTAAGCTGCATCTTGCCCTGGACTTCACCCTCTCCAGGTGCTGGAGGATTATCAGGAATCCACGGCCACTGTGTTTTATACCTCTAAAGAGTCCTTTTCTGAAGATTTCTCTGTGGCTCTGCTGTACCCAGATCTGCCACTCAGCCTGGGCTTTGGAATTACTTATGGAAATCTGTTGTCCTCCTTTCCATAGGTCCTCCTCCTCCCTTTCCCCATTCCTGGAAAGAAGTTGGCTGGCAGATAGAGTGTTTTTCCTTGAAAGGAGAGAGGAGAGCCCTCTAATGGAATAGTAAAATAATTCTTGGAATTCTTATTACACCCAAGCCAGCCAAAGCTGAGACCAAGTAAATTATTTGGGGGTAATTTGCAAGGGCCTGAATCAAACAAATTGCTTTCTTACACTGACCTCAGCTTGAATCTTTAGACCAAAAGCTGGTGATGTTAGGAGTTTGATAAGAGTGAGCATTTTTATCTGAGCCATCTTCAGGGTTTTTTTTTGGGGGGGGGTATCTTCTAGGCTTTAGAGCTCACAGGTGAGCATCTTTTGCTAGCAACAGACTCCTTATCATAGGAGGCCCTCCTTTGCCCTCAAGTCTCAGAAGACTTTATTCAATAACAGCATTTAGAGCATGAGTTTACTAACATCCATCGAGGTACGCCTTAGTTTTCTCTTTACCTCTTCCACGGTGCTGGCTTTGCTACATGTAGAACAAATTATTCTGGAATCCAAGGTGGCCCAAGGGAGAGCCCACAGAAGAGTCTAGGTTGCCAGCTTGAGGGTTCAGCCTGTTGTCAAAGAGGCTCTCGGGGAAATCCAA
Source organism: Halichoerus grypus (assembly GCF_964656455.1). Lineage (NCBI taxonomy): Eukaryota > Metazoa > Chordata > Mammalia > Carnivora > Phocidae > Halichoerus > Halichoerus grypus. The sequence continues at coordinate 59,628,982 of NC_135721.1, forward strand.
AGATCTCCAGCCTTTCCCGTGGTCCCAGATGTGTAAGCACCAGCCTCTTGCTGAGATGGGTTCCTGACATCTTCCTTCTCATAGCTATGTCCCTCCTTGACCAGTTTGCTGAGGTGCCTGAGATCCTTTGCCCACCAAGCAGATCCTTCCCATCCCGGAGGAAAACAATGTGCTCTTCAGAAAGGCTTAAAAGCCCAGCACAGTTCCGCATTAGCTGTTCCGTAAACTTACAGCAGCACTCCTTTAAAAATGTGTCTTGGGGATGTTTGTCTCGCAGCAGCTGGTAACGTTGTTTTTGAAACTGTCAGACTTGGGCTGGGCTGCCCTATTGGCCCCCTTCATGACTGTGGGGAGAATGGCCTGCAGCGTAATTCCGTGTCCCCCAAGAAGCTTTTCTCTGGCACCTCTTTCACATCTTGCCTCGTCTGCCACATTCGAAAACAAGTGTGGCTGAGTTTGAGTTTCCTCCTATATTTTATTTATGTAACTTTTTGTAGTTGTTTGGATGGGGGAGGCGGTGGGCGGGTAGACAACCCTAGGGCAGTCAGCATGTTAGATTGGCTCTTTGAGATGAAAAACTACTTAGCTGTTGCTCAACTACTTTTGTCTGTGAAATAAAGTGCAGTAAGCACCATGACATGAGAGAATTTCAGGTTTATTGTGATTTCTTTTTTGTGTTTGCATCTGCCCTGCTCAGTTAGGGCATTACCCGTAACCCCACAGGAGCGAACACCGAAGACCATATGATTTTAAAGCTTTAGAAATCTGCGTGTGTAATATGTCTTTTGTGAATTTTTTTTTTTTGTTGTTGTTGTTGTTGTTCTTTTGCTTTAGAAACAGTAATAATAATCCATAGTAATTATCCCATAGTATGCTGTCCTTTGTTACCGGAGCACTGGATTAGTGTGAAAACGTGCCCTGTATACAGTTTAAACAGCTTGATTTTGCTTCTTCCTTCCCCCTTCCACCCCCCTTTTCTGTCTTGTGCTATTTGGAAGACAATTTCCACATTTCTGCCATATGTCTTAGAAAAGCTCAGGACTTAGAGGCAGAGCAGACTTAGGACAGCAAGCTTAGTTCAGGTGGGGAGGCAGCCCTGTACAGCAGACACTGTTAGGCAGACCGAGAGCTGTTGAAACAGCTGCATTTGGAAATCATGCTTCCCCTCGCCTGCCCTCTTTTCTTGAGAGACTCCCAAACATCTGAAAATGCAAAAGCACTTCAGGTTTTAACTTTTCTGGCTCAAACAGAAGCAGCTTCAGATCAACAAGAGCACAGCAGTCTTTGTATGTTTTATAGACATTTTTTGAGCTTTTCAAGCAAGACAGCCCCCTCCCTCCCTCCCTCCCCCACTCACTTCCTTCCTTCCTTCCTTCCCTCCTTCTTTCCCTCTCTCCCTGCCTTCCCTCCTTCCCTCCCTCCCTCCCTCTTTTCCTTTCCTTTCCTTTCCTTTCCTTCCCTTCCCTTCCTCCCTTCCTCCCTTCCTTCCTTCCCTCCTTCCTTCCCTCCCTCCCTCCTTCTTTGCCTCTCTCCCTCCCTCCCTTCCTTCCCTCCCTCCCTCCTTCCCTCCCTCCTTTCCTTCACTCCCTCCCTCCCTCCTTCCCTCCCTCCTTTCCTTCACTCCCTCCCTCCCTCCTTCCCTCCCTCCTTTCCTTCACTCCCTCCCTCCCTCCTTCCCTCCCTCCTTTCCTTCACTCCCTCCCTCCCTCCTTTCCTTCCTTCCTTCCTCCCTCCCTCCCTCCCTCCCTCCCCTCCTTCCCTTCCTTCCTTCCTTCCTTTTTTCTTGGTGCCTTGTTTTGTATTCTGCTCAACTGGAAGAGCATTTAATCCTTGGCCTCCTGTCTGTTGAGATATTATGTTTTTTTAATAGTGCTTGTTTATGACTAAGGTCAAAGACAGTATTTCCGAACAAAAATTAGAGTTAGTTCATAATTGAGTACATATGTATGTTAACTGTTTATTTTTATAGTTTGCTAATTTATTTTTAAACCACTCAGTTATGCCAACATGTTTATAGCTCTGTTCATCACGTGCCTTACCAGTCAGGGTGTTAAAAGGCACATGCTTTTCAATAGTTTGGATCCCAAGTTAAATTAGATACTGCTATCAGGTAGCAATTTAATTACATTAATTGAATGTTTAGGTGGAAAGGTAGTTTGTGGCAGAGGCTATAATGAAATAACATTTATAAGTACACATGTATAAATCTCAGCATTATAGACATTATTTGAGGTTGCTGACAGAAAAATGGGTATATATCAGGCGCTTAGAAGGAAATGTGAGGGGGCTCTGTCATCGGTGGTAAATGCTGCCTTCGCAGTTTCGGAGGCTGCTGGGCACGGCCGTTTCCTTCGTGCGCCGCCTTTCTCATTAGGCCTCTGAGCAGAGATGCACAAAGGCACCTGGGTGGCACTTCTCTGGGTGGCAGCTGGCCAGTTTGGGCTGGCTCACTGAGCCCTAGGAGATGAGACACCTTCCCGTGAGGCCTTTGTCACCTTGGAGGCTCGAGGCTTGGCACACTTGGGTCCACCTCCGGGGCCCTCCAAGCCAGCTCTGTCTGGAATCCGAGGAGGGCTGTCTCAGGGTTCCAGGGCATTTTACAGACTGGGGTGGCAGCAGTTGGCAAGGAGAGCCCTGGCACGTAAGGTGTGGCACGTCGGCCCGCAGCTCTTGCCTGCGAGGGTGGCTTCCTCCGATGCAGAGGGAGTTGGAAGACGGGGCCAGAGCGCCAGGCCCCGGTCAGCCGCCTTCCCTCCATGCCCTTGGACGAAGTGGGAGAGTTGGCATTTGAGTAATATGACAAGTTATTTGGGGCCCGGGTGCTCCTTCCCACCTCTCTGTGATTTAGTGTGGTGGGTGTCGAGTGATGGCTCGCAAAAAGGGATTTTTAGGTGTGCTAACAGCAGATTCTTTGCCTGTGAGTCATTCATTGTCTTCTGACGCCATCTGGTTTCACCGGGCTGCAGAGCCTAGTGTGGTGTCCCGTCCCCTGCAGCACCCTATGTGGGTTATTTACCAAATGCCACCGTGCCTCCCTCACAGCGTCTGGCAGATAAATCAGGTGGGCCTGCCGTTGCTGCTGGGTGTTCTCTGGATGCGGAGTTTTCTGCCCACCGTTGTTTTGGGGGATACTGTCCCCCTCCCTCAGGTGGATTTGTTTCTGGCCATATCTGTAGTTGGCCCTTCCCCTTGGGAGTCAGCCATGAATGACTTCACCTAAAATTAAAGACCCAGCCGGAGGATTACCCTCCTCATCACAGAGTGGCCACCTTGGGTCCCTTACCTCTTGGAGGTGGGGCTGGGTGGGAGGGCTTGTGATTTCAAAATACTCTTGCTTTGGTGGCCCCGAGGTCTCAGCCCTCTGAAAGAGAGCTGGGGAAGCTGGAAGGAAGGGTGGGCAGCTGTGCCTTCGAGGGGAAGGAGGCCTGTTGGTTGGGACAAAGAGGTGAAGGAAGGTTGGTTTGGCCCCCCAGGGAAGGACAGGAAAGTTCTCATTCCTGGTTGCAGATACAGTGTTTGTCCAGCTGAAAGCAGCCCCACTTGGTTGGCTACCTGATGAGTGATCTTCTCCAAGTTAACAACTGCTCCGACACATTTCCCCCACAAGTCCTGACAAAGTGGCGTGTTCTTTTGCGGCTGTTATTACCGCAGTAGGCATTTGGAAGAATCTGGAAGAATAGGGTTCCAAGGGACAATCTTGAAGCAATTTTTCGGTATCTGTTCCTTCCTTTCTTGCCAACCCTCTCACTTTTTTGGTTTATGAAAAATTGAACCCCTCCCTTTCAAACATCCACTGTGCTGTTAATAATGAGACTAGCAATAAAATCACAGTATGTTTATGTGGTTCTTGAATAAGCCTTTGATGGGCATTGTCAGACTTGAGCCTTACCTCGTGAGTAAACTTGTGAAGAGGCAGGAGAGGTGGTACGTGAAGCCCAGAGAGGTTAAAGGGCATGTCTGGTCTTACACAACTATGGGATGGACTTAGGGTTTGGACCCAGGACTCCTCCCTTCTGCCCCTCCATCCGTTCCACAGCCGGCCCACAGGACAGACAGTTGGGGCTTGCAGAAGGCTGCTTTCTGGTGGAAGAGTCTGTTTGAACAGTTGAGAGCAGGGACGTCGGTAGGAGTGCTCCCTGGTAGGGGAGCCAGGTGATGGGAATTAGGATGATCTTTGAGGGTTTGCAGGGGCAGAATTGTGCCCGACATTCAGCCTTTCTGTATACTTTCCAGAGTTTCTTGCCGTAGCCCCTAAGCATCAGGGGAAATGTGAAGTTGGAGAAGCTTCTCAGTAAATACCTCAGGTACAGTTCTTAGTGAGCAGCAGTAGCTGTTTCTTGGGCTCACACCTGACTCCCTGTAATGCCGAGGGAAGGCTCAGAAGAGGAGGGTTTGGGGAAGACAGACGTGGAGCTGGTTGCTTTAGCACACTTGGTCTTCCGTTTGCATTTTGTTTGACTTGACTTTTCCTGGGTTCCAGGATGCTGAGCTCCCGTCGCAAGGAGAACATTAGTGCAAATATAAAAACCGCAGGTAGTTAGAGGTTGACTCGTTTGTTTTATTATACCTTCCTCTTTGGGAAAGCAGGCTGGCAGGGTGGAAGGAAGGGTCAAGTGTGTGTAATATTCTGGTATTTCAGATTGGTGGCCTCCTCTCTCTCTGCAGTGGGTGACTGGGCTGGGTGAAGCCCCGAGGCAACTTAGAAAGGGCAGGGTGGGCCAGACAAGCCTCTGGAAAGCTGTGTGCCTTCATCATCACTCCTGCACGCGTGCCAATGGGCAGCCGCGTGTGATGTCGGGGAAGTCGCTGTGCGGTGTGAGCCCCGGGCCCTGTTCGCTTGTGTGAAGGCTCAGTGGGCATCTCTGTTTTACGTAAGGAGTCCTGCCAGGCAAGTGTGAATGGAAAAGGAGACCAGAGCCCTGGGGTCCAGGGGTGGTGTAGGCTGAATGATGCTTTTCAGAGTTCTTAGCATGTGCCACCCAAAGCCACGGATGCTTCCAGGAGGCAGTGGTAAGTGTGGGGCTTTGGTCTTGTTGGGCCTTTCACTCAGTGTCTTTCATTTCCTTCCTTCTTTTTTTTTTTAATCAATAAACAGTTCATAATCAGTTCTCAGAAAGTTTAGATAAATGCACATTATTGTTGAATTTTAAAAACTTCGCAAAGAGAATTAAACTCTGACGAGAGCTCCAGAATGCTGTCCCTCTCAGTGGGTGCTGGGTTTGTATCTTGTCTCCCAGATCTTCTGGACTGGATAAATGAGTCCTTACAAAATGTCACATTTCCCTGGCAGTGCCATCTGGGTGTTTGAAGAAGTCTTTCAGAGCTGGGTCGGAACTGTTGGGTGTGGAAAACAACCGTAAACCCGTAAACAGCACTGGGGTGGGAGCTTGGACAGCACACGGCACACAGGCCTTTCCAGCCTTGGGCAGTGCTTGGGGAATCTAACCCATAGGTGGGAGGCCTCTGCCCTGTCCTGGGAACAGATGGGGGAGAAGGTACAGGGGAAGTTGTTACGGCGCTCAAAGGAAGCAAGGGACGGCTATCTCCCGGGGAGAAGTCTGGGTCCTCAAATGGCTATCCAGGCTGGAGTGGGTGGTGGCAGTGAGGGTTTTAAGAGGAAGCCAGTGTCCCTGGAAAATTGGGGTTCCTTTGCAGCTGCCCCCTCTTCTCTCTTGGTTCTCCTGGTTGGACCACAGTCTGTCCTCCCACCTGCTTGGAGACTGCCGAGGCGTCAGAATGGGGCCAACATGATCAGGGAGGTGTGGCCCCTTCCTCCTGGGCCTGGGGGTGACCCAGTTTGGAGGAGGTGGCCCCCACCCCTGCTCCCAACCCTGAGGCAAATGTAGTGAGTGGATCTGGGGCTGATCCCTTCCCCACAGATACCTTCATGACTAGCTTTGATCCTATTTAAACACATTCCATGCATATTAACATGACAGACATATTGGTTTTACTCCAAGCAAGTAGCAGTCTACCCTAGATGGGCCCTGGGCCCTTCAAGACAGGTGGGTGTTGGAAGACAGTAAGCAACAAACCTCACCGTTCTGGGAGCCCCGGATGGACCGGTGTTCTCTCCGTGTCTTGCTCACCCAGTCCCCCTCACACCCCATCTCATTTTACTCATGAGAAACTTGACTCTCTTAGAGATTAAGTGCCTCCTCCTGGTCACATAGCTTCTTAGTGACAGGACTAGAATTTATGTCTCTTGGTTACCAGTCGAGTGCTTTTTCTGCTCTACTCTATTACCACAATCAGAGCTAAATTTTTTTTAATTGGTCTTTCTTGAGTGCATATTTTAATATAAGAAAGCCTGGGATTGGATGTGAACACTACTTTTTGATGTAGGAGGAAGATAAGGGGAGGAAGCCGCCTGGGGACAGTTCTGGAGCAATACCTGAGATCTGGGAGTCGTGCGTACAAAGTGTGTGATGGCAGAATGCAAATATGTGCTAGCAAGAACGCCCTGTGCTACCCTTCTGAATTCCACCAAGAAGTTATTCTGTCTGTAATTTTATTAGGCTGAGACTTTTTCCGAGGGTTTATTTTTCCATTTGCTCACAGCCCATAGAAGAGAGCCAGGGAGGGAAGCCAATGCATTTGTACTATTTACCTACTCCCTGACTCTGGAACTCAGCAAGAGTTGCTGTGTAGTGCTTTGTTGCACCAACTTTCACAGATCGGGACAATAAACTGTAAGCACATCAGCTCACTTGGAGGGACCTGATATCTGATTGTTGCTCTGATAAGTATCTGTACAAATATTTATAGGATTCTGATAATCTTGGGTTGTGTTGTTACAACATGCAAAGCTGTCAGTTTTCCAGGCCTGCTGGTGGTAGGGCTTCTCCGTGGAGCGAGGCTTATTTTTGATCTGGCCTTTCCTCCCTGAAACCCTGTTAGCCTGGGATTTCACCTCGTGCAACACAAGTTTTGTAGAAAGAAACGTGACATTACCCCCTTCCATCATTCACTGGTAAAATAACCAGAAGAGGCCCTTCTGGAATACAGAGAGGCGGGCATAACTTCTCAGAGTGGGTCTTCCTGCTCCCCTTGCTTAAATTTTCATGTGAGACGAGCCCATTGCTGTAATTAAGGAGGCGATATAGCATTTTGGAAGGCCTTTATCTCTTCAGGTGAGCACCTGAAAGAGAACTTGGAAGTGGCTAATCCCTATTACAAAAGCGTACATTTCCCCAAAGTATCCATGGCTCCTTGGGAGACTTAGGCGTCTATTTACAGATCATTGAGGATTAGAGCTGCTAGACTGTGAGCTCCTTGAGGGCAAGGAATGAGGCTAATTTCATTTTGTTCTCCCTGCCATTAACAATACATGTGTGGGACAAATGAATGAAATTGGCCTCCATTGAATATCAAGCAGAATGAAGGAAGAGTTTCCAGAACAATGATGTAAATAAGTGCAAAACTGGATAGTTAACTGACACTTTTCCTGAAACGGGTCTTGTTTTGGAAGATGCGCCAAAGGCGTCTTGTTGGGGAGGGGCTCGTGTAAGTGTTTGGAGACCTCTGTTGTTGACTCATTCAACCGTGATTGGGCCAAGCGGTGCAGGTTTTCCCCATGGCTCACATGAGAAAGAAGTGCTTGTGAGCCCACTCTGCTAGGTTACCAAGCTCCTGAGCTCCAGACACTATTTTTTCCCTAGGTCATTTCACCCTAAACATCTTCGCCATAGACATCTTTGCTGCAAGCATTTTTGCTGCAAGCATTTTTGCTGCATAACTAATTGGTCCTTATGCCATAAAAGGTAAAAAAACAAAACAAAACTGGTTGACAGTTTGGTTTCATTTCTCCAATGAGGCAGTCCTCCCATTTTTATATGATCCAAATCTCAGCTCTCATAATGGTCTCTATGGTGGCATAGAGTTTTGAACCCACATTTCCCATAGAACTTTGGAACAGCTATCAACTGACAAGTGACAATATGCCAAGAATGAACAGCAGTGTAGAAGGCTTTCACAATGCAGTACAAAGCCCAGTTACAGATAAACATCCTAGTATTTGGAAACAGATGCCTCTCTTAATGAAGGAAGAAAATTTAGCAAGTAAAGAAGTGGGATGGTGAACGAGATGAATCAACAAGCAAAAATATGTATAATACTATGAATGAAAGACTTCGAAGACAAATGTTTAGGTACAATCCACAAAATAAAATCAGTTATTTGCACCGTATTGCCATGAATCAACACTATACATTTTGAATGTATTTGAATATTTTGTATTTTGCAATAAAGTCTTTTAAATTTTGTTATTCATTTTTCATGTTTCGTTATGTCCTTCTCAATGACTGTCCCTTTTTTATTTTTTTGTGATTTTATCTTTTAAATGGCAAAATCGCCTTACGGCCAATTAGTTATGGGGTGAGAATGTTTGCTAGAAAGGTGTTTATGGTGAAAATATGTAGCAGCCCCCGGAGGCTGGCAATACAGTATGGTCAGGCACATTTTACTGATGGACAGACTGAAGGCTCGGGGACCTTAAAGAGCTGCTCTGGGTTGCACAGCCGGGAAGGGATGGGTGATGAAGATTCTGGAGTCTTCATCTACCTTGTTCAGGGATCCTGAGCGCTCACCCTGCTGACCCACCCGAGCTTGAGCCCACGTGCCCCGCTCTGAGCTCCGGGCTGACGTTCCAGGCTGCCAGGTGCTGCCTCCTGGCTCTGGATTTGGTCCCAAGGAGTGGGGAGGAGGGGGGGTGCCCTTAGTCCTTCCCACTCTCCCCGCATCGTTCACAGGGCCTCCCCTTCCTTGTTTCCCTACCACAGAGACTGTCTGCCTGGCTCTGGGGTAGGCTCTGGGGTAGGCTGCCTGCTCCAGTGTGCCTCCCCGCCAGGGATTATTGCCCTGGCCAGGCTGTGGCCGCTCCCCCACCCTGCTCTGAAGGCATGTCTGTCAGGCCGCAGGGGTGCGGTTCACGGGCGAGAAGTCAGAAGCGCTCTGCCTGAAGGAACTGGTCCCGGGGAACCTCACCTGTCCCCCTCCTCCTCCGTGCCCTGGCCGGACTTGGGGAGTTTTACTCTCAGGGTCACGTCTCCAACGCCAGCCCGTCTGCCACCTCAGGTGTACCCCCCAGACCTTTCCGGGCCTCTGGGTCTTCCATCCTGGGCAGAGAAGCAGGACTGTGGGAGTCCCAACGCTCAGTGCCCTGGGCACAGCCCCGACATGCAGTCGTTCTGGCAAGCAGCCTCAGGCAGGCCCGGGCAGAGGGCCGAAAGGAGGAGAAGGAGCAAGCGGAGCCGCAGCAGACCAGAGAGGAGACAAGAGCCAGCTCCCGAGCAAACCGCCTGGCAGTGGGGCGGGTGCCCTGGCTGGAGGGCTGGCCCGGGCTGGCCTGCCCTGGGAGGAGTCAGGTTGGCGCCTGCTCTCTCAGAGGCTTCGTGCTGCTGGAGGCCGGCCAGTTGCTGGAGCCGTGTGTGGGCGACGAACACAGGGTCTTGGAGTCTTGAAGGTTAGGGGTTGGGAAGAGGAGGAGAGAGAGAACTGAGGGAGGCCTCCTTCCCGGCCGCGCTGTGGGGCCCAGGCGCGGTCTCAGAGCTGTTTCACAGGAGCTTCCCCGTTGGAAGCGGAGCGCTTTTCCTCACTGTAGTCCACGCTTTGGTCTTGGGGATCTAGTGGTCCCTGTGGCTCACCGACACCCCTACCTGGGGCCGGTGAGTAAGTCAGGCTGGTTAGCAAAGACCTTCTTCAGAAGGCCACATTTTGAAGGCATTTGGGCCCAAAAGCCGGGTATATCTGGCTTCGCTCCCCCGCCGGCTGGGTGCCCTGAAACAAGTTGATCAACTCTGGAGCCTCAGGCTCCTTGTCTGTAAAATGGGGATAATTAACTTTCCTGTCCACTGGGAAGAAATGTTCTGCTTGAGTCTCTCTCAGAGGTGTTAAAGAATGTGTGTCTTCCCCAAAGGGTATTGTTCCAGAAGGTACAGTCCTGGTGGCCTTCTGACTTCAGCCTCAGCACTGGAGGGCACTGTCCGCTGACGTCGCGCAGCGTGGCCTCTGGCCCGCGCTCCCCCTGCTCCCCCCAGCCTCTGTGGCCAGACACTGTTCTCCAGCTCACTGGCTTGGCTCGGCAGGCGGGAGAGGATGATGGTAGCCCTGGGAAACTGAGTCCCAGGGGACAGGCCACAGGGTCACCTCCCAGCAAAGGTGAAGGTAAATGGGTTTGTTGTTGTAGTGTTCTTCACTTTCGATGCCCATTTTCGGAGAGAGTCAGAGGAAGGGAAAATGGGGAAGATAGGCTGGCTGCCCCTGCCTCACACCCCTCGCCCTGCCTGCTTCCTGTTCTATTAAAGAAATGTCGTTTCTGCATGAGTTGGACGATCATCTGAGTCTGATCGAGGTTTATTGGTGATTCAAATCTATGTGTAAGGTACATATGTCTTTGTACATAAATTCGAGAGGCTTCCCTCAGCAACAAAGTCTCCAGGCCCTTCAGAGAATCAGCCTCCTGGCCAACAATAGGGTGGGTCCAGGACAGCCTCGGGCCTAGAGATGACCTCTGCAGCCCCACTGGCTTCTGGCCTCCTTGTCCCCCATCGGCCTGTTTCCCGCTCTTTCCTGTTCATACACATAGGTGAATAGATGGGTAGGTCAGATCACCCCTGCTCATTTCTCTTCAGCACACTAACCTGTGTGCTATTAAACTTTGAAGACAAATGCAGGTGCCAGAGGTGGCTGTGTTATGAATGTCCCAGGCTGCTTCTAGGAAGAGAAGGGGTTCGAGGGGAGCCCGGTGCCTTATGGTGCCTTCCTGGTATCAGAATGGTGCAGTGCTTGGAGGCTGTCCCTCCCCGTGTCCTCAGTGCGCACCCTGCAACCTTGTAGGGACCCCTGTGTCCAGCCCAGCCTGGGTGTGCATCTTGTGTGCTTGGTCGGCACTGATAGGGGTCACCGTGGGGAGGAGATCTCCTGGGAGTACACTGCCACCTGGCCTGTGCCCAGCCTGCAGTGTCCAGCTCTCTTCTGCCAGGGCCCTGCTGCTTATCACCATGGGCATTATCTGTACTCGCCACCTCTGCACTCAGGGCTGTGGTGTCCCCTTGAAGAACCACACACCCATCTACCCAGGGGCCCTTCTTGCTTAGAGTCTGACCCAATTCCCCCCCTCCTTCAGAGACTTCTTACTCGCCCCCACCTTTCTCAGGACAGTGTCCTTTCCCAAAGGACGAGACCCAGCTCTCTGAGGGCTGCCCTGTGGGTCCCAGGCCCTCACCTCCTTGGGCCTGTCAGGTTTTGTGCCCGGCAGCCTTCAACACCCAGACCTTTGTGGGTTCTCATGATGGCCCTCAGCCGTCGAGGTGGCTGCATTTGGGACTGCGCACAGGACCCTTTTGAGCAATTTTCTAGGCGTTGGCAAAGGAAGAAATGGGACAAAAGAGGCCATGGAGTCCTCTGGGGGAAATATGTGTTGAGGATAAGGTGGTAGCACATGGAAAGGGGGAGCAGAAGATGGCCTGGAAGGCCTTCGAAGGAAGTAAAGTTTGTTAAATTGCTCCGTAAGCTGCAAAGTGCCATTCAGTGGAAGCTGTCATCATCATCCTCATCCTCATTGTCATGGCCATTATCATTACCATGCAGGAGAGGTAGGTGTGACGGACCAAGTCTCTAGCTGATTCCTGACTTTAGAGGCCATGAATCTGTTTCCTTGGAACATTCCAGTTCAACTCAAGAGCTGATGTTTGAGGCTGGACGTCAAAATTTTCCGATACTCCCCTGACTTACTCAACTGAGGGCTAGTTTCTAGGATAGGACTTGAAGATGGCTTCTATATCCTTGAATACTAGTTATCCTTACTGTGAAAAATCGGAATGTATCACATAGAGCAGGAAAAAGGTGATATTTTGTTCTACAAAAGATTTTTTTTTTTTTTCACTTTACAAAAGGACCCACGATGGCATTCTTTGCAGTGGAATGTTTCTGTAGCCGAGTAAGTGTTTACAGGTCATTAACTACTCCATGGAAGGACTTTGGTAGAGAAAAGGAAGACTGCAAGGAAATAGACTCCTAGCTCTAGTGCAGAGATGCTAATTAAAGAGAATTAGAATCTGCTGGCCAATGCGTGTCTGCTAAGCATTCTGTGCACTCAGTGTTGGGAGAGAAGTAGGGGGCATGCTTCCTGCCCTCTGAGAACTTATAGTCCCTTTGGAAGCAGAGACCTCTGGTGAACTAACCGTGAAGACACTGTCATGGAGGCAGAAATCAAGTGCTAAGTTGTGTTTCTTCACCTCTTATCATTGCTGATTGGAGAGTGGACCATGCTTTACAAAAATTCCGTTTACATACTACTTTTCAGGACTCCTCCTATTGCATACGGTGAGGGAGGTTTGAGGAAGAACTTGGCCTGAGACTCCTCCTGGGAGCGTGGCGAGAGCTCACGTTGGAATGCAGAGGGTTGGCTGTCCTGGAATTTAATTTGGAGTTGGCACTCCAAAATGGCCCAGGTCCCTGATGGATGGTGGGAGTGAGAAGGTGGTGAGGAGAGAGGGTTGTATAGGGGAGGAGAGATGTACTCAGCATGCTCTTCCAGAAGAGGTAGCTGGCTCAAATCTGTGTCTTGAACCAGTGACCAAGTGGAAGGTGGCCGTCCTCTTTCTCTCTTCCCACTCTCCTGCTTGCTGCTACTCTGAGCTCACTTTGGCCACGTGTGTGGAGCCCAGCAGAGGACAACAGCAGACCTGTCATCAGACGGTCAGCACCAACTCTGTCTTCCTGGGAGATGGTTTCCAAGAGCTCCTGGTTGTGGCCTTGACACCTGCCTCACAGGGCTAGCCACCTGCCCCTTTAGGAACCCCTTTGGGATGGTCAGCTCTTGGCCTTTCCCCCGTCTGTGGCAGTCCGCACCACCTTGCCAGGCAAGGCATTCTCTAAATGGCTTTATTGGCTTTCCACTGTAGAGGTCATAATCTGTTCTCCCGGCTTCCGAGGGCCCTCCGTGGTCCTAGTATTCTGGGATTTCGTGAGCACGTGCATGTTCCCCATCTGTTTCCTCGCAGATGCGTACTTTTCATTCATCCCTCCTCCTGTTGTCCTAAAAGCCTTCATCGTCAATCAAGTTTTCACATATGAGGGTGGCCCAGGCCTCCTTCTCTAGTTTGTTCCTCCCTTTTCTGGCAATCTTTCCCAGATCTGTAGCATGTTTCTTAGGTGTTCAAAAAAATATTCAAAGAAGAATGAAAATGTCCTTGTGCTGTGGAGACCACCAGAGAGACAGTAGTACCACGTAGAGCATGGAGGGGGTGGTGCGCCACCCCTGCCCCGGGCTCGCACAGTTGCGGGGTTGGGGGGGAGTATCGAATTGCCTGTTCCTGAGCAGGAAGGGACTTGGAGTTTGCCAAGCATCTTTTATGTCTGTGTGCCAGTGGAAAGTCCCTTTGGAACATTTTTGCTTGCAGGTAAGTCCCAAATTCTCAAACCACAGGGGCCACATCAGACGCATAATGTCTGCACCCCAACCTGGAAGACAACCTGACCGCTTCCACTGGCCGAACCGGACTCATGTCTCAGGGGTCGTACTTTGAGGTACTGATGGATGAGTCATGCTATGAGAAGAGAGGACGTTAGGCAGGACTTAGAAGTTGTCTAGAGTGATGTGGTGTGCTCCAGGTACATAAGTAAGAACAGGAAGCTGGTGCCGGGGCAGAGTAGTCCCAACATTGGCCAGAAAAGAGATATGGCATCCCCCCTTAGAGCACACCAGGGTCAACACAACTGTAAGAATTGGTCTGGTGCAAGCTAACAGTTGCTTTTATCAAAGGCCCCAAGGAAGGGTTTGGCCTCCGATTGGGGTGGGGGTAAGGGTGGGGTGAAAGAGGAGTGGTAGATCTCCTGGTCTGTGGCTGTTTGCTCAGGTGGCCTTCTCAGAAGACTCTCTTGTTGGTAGAAAGTTAGATTTTATTTCTCAGTGGGAATAAAATTATTTGTATGCATTGCCATGTGGACTAGATCATCCCTCCTAAAATTGTGAAGGAGATTAAGACCTGCCCCCTCATCTCGTCACTATTCATTCATTTTTCATCTGTCTGTCTCTGTCCATCCAATTTGCATACATAGGTACCTATCAGGTTCCAGCTACTCTGCATTCCCAAATGACCCCCCCCCACCCCGCCGCCCCAATCTCACATCCTTTCCTCTGTTCTCTCCCTCTTCCCTTTCTATTACCCTTGGGAAAGGGGCTGATGACCTCATTTCTGCTGAGGTGTAACTAATAAATACTAGGAGGTCTGTGTTTTATTTCACAGAGCACTTACTCTGTTGTAAGTACTTCCCAAATATTAACTCATTTTATTTCCATAGAAACTCTATGAAGCAAATACTATTATTATTCCCATTTTTCAGATGAGTCATTTTTTTATTCTAGCTGAAGAAATGCAGTGTGGTGGTGCACCACCACAAGCCAGAAATTACTTGTCATCACAGAACCAGCATCTATCTTCCCAAGTCTGGCTTTACCAATCAATGGAGGTTAGGTAGTTGGAATGAACACTTCTCCTCCCTTTCGATATTTCATCTCAGCTAGGGCCATTTTCACTGTCCTATCCCCATACTCCCATCTCTACAAATATGGCATGAGATTGATAAGACATTAAGGACTTAGAGGTCATTTTTTCCAACCTCCTTGTTTATAGTGGGGTGACTGGGTTTCCAGAGAGGTGACAAGGCCAGGCATGGTCACCTGGCCAAGTAGTGGCAATGAACAGATGAGGAGCCAGGACTCCCAGCTCCTGGCCCCATGTCTTCCACTACCCCATACCATTCTGTCAGCACCACCGTCTCCCCACCTCACACTTCCTCAGTCTCTTTAGCTAATGGATCTGTTGCCCCAGAAATAAGGATTTGCACAGGTGTCTTAAGTAATGTAGGTATGCGTCACTCATGGGGCTTCATTTTCTCTTTCTCAGCTTATTGAGAATAAATATTGCCAGTAGCAGTCTTTGTTCTGTTTTCTTCAGCTTCTTCTTCTTGAGTTGTTGTCTATTTAAGATGGCTGCCCCGTCTTGTCCACTTCCCCCCCATTCCCCCATGTCTGCCCTTAATCTGCTTCTGCCACCGCCTGGGGCCATTGTGGCTCCTCTTGTGAGGCTCTAGCTCCTTCATGTATCCTTCTGCTTCCTGTTCACCCATTGTCCCCCAGCCCTGCCCTGTTACAGCTGAGGAGAGTGGGGGAGGGGTGAAGAGGGCGAATCTTCATTTCCTCCCCTGGCTCTCTGCTGTCCACAGCACTGGGCAGCAGCTGTTTCCCCCTGGGCTGTTGTCTGAGAGAGGCCTTGATGTTGTCTTTCTTCTCAAGGCCTTTGGCAAGGTAGAAGTTATCTCTAGAACCCTTGGCTGCTGTTCAACTATATAGCTAATGGGGGAGGTCAACCGTCTCCTTCTCTGACCTAGTGGGGGGCTCTTAGGCCACTCAACACCACATTTAATAGTTACCCCTGGCTCAGAAGGGGCCTCTGAATGCCCATTATAAAAAGGTTTTGAGGTCTCTTTCTATCACTGCCTTAGGGTAGTCGAGAGGTTTCTGCTTGGAATAAGGTGACATTTGGTAATTGAGCCAAACAGACGGCTGGGATAGAGGCTTTGGAGCTGAACTCCCAGGGGAATGGGGTGGAGGTGGGGCTAGCTGAAGGGTGACAAAACGGGGGCTTCCTGGACTCTTAAATTCAAAACCTTTCCTGTGTTCTCAAAACTTGAGTTGCCCTAGGTATTTACCTAAGAGAAATGAAGACATGCATTCATACAAACACATACATAAATGTTCATTATAGTGTTGTTTTTAATAGTCAAAAAGTGGTAACAACCCAAATGTCTATCAGTAGGTGAATGGATAAATTATAGTAGCGCATACAATGGAACACTCAGTATAAGAATGAAATAGTAATACATTTCAAAAACATGGAGTCTCTGCATCATTCTGCCCAGTGAAAGAAATTAAACGCAAAAGGTGACATGTTGGGACGCCTGGCTGGCTCAGCCAGCAGAGCATGCAACTCTTGATCCCAGGTTCCTGAGTTCAAGCCCCACATTGGGCATGGAGCCTACATAAAAAAAAAAAAAAAGGTGGCATATGGTTTGATTCCGTTTATATGAAATTCTAGAAAAATCAAAACTATAGTGACAAGAAGTAGCTCAATGATTAAAAGAGGTCAGAGACTTAGGGGAGAAGATTGACTGCCAAGAGGGGCATGAGGAAACTTTTCAGAGTGATGGAAATGTTCTCTATCTTGATTTTGGTGGAGGTGAGACAACTGTATACCACGGGCAAAATTCACTAAACTGTACGCTTAAAATGAGTGACTTTTATTATCTGTAAATTATGCCTCAATAATAAAAACCAACCACTTGAGTTGGACCAGCATGGAAGGCTGTCTCTCTCTAAGTCTTTAACTGTTTGCATCTTCTCAAGACTCAAGCCGTCTCTGAGTGGGGCACCAAAGTACATTTTCTAGAACTCGGAATGTTCTTTGGATTCTGAGGAGATTTCACAGAAGTTGGGAATGACTGGGAGAGAGACAGAGGCAGGCTGAGATGGTGTCATCCGCCACAAGCAGAGCATGTGGACCTGTGTGAGAAATGCATGAGCACTTGTGAGTCTGTCAGGGAAGGAGAAAGTAAAGGGAGGGTGTTTATTGCCTAGAATTCCATTGGGCTTTAATAAATAAAAAAGGGGAGAGGGCGCCTGATTTGGTCTTAATTCATTAATAATACCTTCTTTTGGGTGAAGATCCCAGCTGTGTAATTGTCTGGGGAATTCCTGTAAAGTGAGAGTTTTTATTTGTTTTTAATATTCATCTTTCTCTCCAAATTTGTGTCTCAGGCAGAGTTTCCAAGGTAGTCAGCATAAATGTGATATTGGAACTTTACTCATTTATTGGCAGACTTGTATGGAGTATGTTTTTTTTTTTTTAATTTTTTTTAATCTTTTTTTTTTTTTTAAAGATTTTATTTATTTGACAGAGAGAGACACAGTGAGAGAGGGAACACAAGCAGGGGGAGTGGGAGAGGGAGAAGCAGGCTCCCCGAGGAGCAGGGAGCCCGACGCGGGGCTCGATCCCAGGACCCTGGGACCATGACCTGAGCCGAAGGCAGACGCTTAACGACTGAGCCACCCAGGCACCCCTGGAGTATGTTTTCTGAACCCAGCTTGGTGCTAAGGCTGTGTAGATTTGAGTCCTTAACACGGAATACCTCCATGCATACATAGTGTTGGGTCCCGCCTGGACATGTGGCCTGACTCTGGGTCTTGGCTGTCAGGGTGGAGGGGGGATGCCCACGGCACTTTGATATGAACAGTCTGCCCAGCCTGGAGAATTATGGGCCACATTTCAAATAATAGTTACATTAGCTGCTACCTTAGTTTTTGCCAGGCCTCCCCTTTACCACACCCAGTGGCTAAAAGGGGCCAAGAATGTCCATGTTTGCTGCTCTCTGGCATCAAAATGAAGTCCTTTTTAGTGATGCTGGATTTAAAGTCCTATTAAAACTATGTTTTTGGAACTTAGCTTTTTGCATGCAGGATGTGCTCCTGCTGAGCCTTACTTCTTTGCAGATGACCATGGTTAAAATACAGCTAGAGAGTGTGGGGTCTCGCTGGCTCAGTTGGTAGAGCATGTGTCTCTTGATCTTGGGGTCATAAGTTTGAGCCCCATGTTCGGAGGTAGAGTTTACTTTAGAAAAAAAAAAAACATGGCCAGAGAGTTGCACAACCTTCAAGTTGGTTTTCACATTGAAAAGATGTTATTTTTTGGTACTTCTGACAGCCAGACTCAATTGGCCTGGCAAACGCTCTGGTCAGCACACGTACTTCGATTCTGCTCTTCTCCAGGGTGTGGGGTGGCTGTTTAAAGAGGGTGGATATTAATGCTAATCTTTGTGTAGCATAACATGTTACTGCCACTTGCCTTTTTTTATCTGGACGTTCAAGCAGATATCAGAAGGGAACTGTTGGTGGGTACAGAGATGGTTAAAATTACCATTATGCACAGAAATGATATTTGGAAAAAATAACTTCCCTTTTAGAAGGTAAATCAGTTATTTAAGCATTATTTGTTGAATTCCTAGGTACATGTTTATCATATATCACATGCTGTGCCAGGTACTTTGAAATAAAATTAAAATAAGTAGAGGTCAGGGTCCCTGCACTTAAGAAGCGCTTTGAGAAGACATGGAATTAAGTAGAGGCATGGAGAGATAACCAGTGATGTAAGGACTGGATGTGAGTCCAAGGTGGTGCAGGCAGTGAGGCTGGAGAAGGAAGAGATTGATTCTTATGCTAAGGTGACTCGTAGACCTTTAGCTGGGCCTTGAAACATGGGCCAGATTCCAGGAAGTCAGAGAGGAAGAAGAAAAGCCAGAAAGGAAATGAGAATGGAAGGGATTTTGCACTTGAGCAGGGTATTTTCACTGGTGCAGAGAGGAAGCTAAGCCTAGAATAGAAGTGTCAGGCTGGATTATGGAACTCTGAATGGTGGCTTAAGGAGCTAGACTATATCCTGTTGACCATGGGAGGCTGTCAGATCGTTCTGAGCAGAGGATGAAGGCAGCATTCTAGGAGACATAAATGGAGGATTCTGCCCAGGGGTTGGATGGGCAGGTTGTTGGAATTCTCTCTATAATGTCCTTCATGCTGAGTTCTCCTTTGTCAATATATATGTTCTCAAGGATGGAGCTGGTTGAGGGTAGGGTTTCCTTTCACAAGCAGGGTGGAACCAAACATTGTAGGATACGAGCAAATGGATCTGTTCTCAATGTATAGAATCATTTAGGTCTTGGAAAGTTTTCATTTCGCCCACATTATGGATGGAGAGTTGACAGGAATGGAGTTTGGAAGCAAAAGCCCATCAGCTTCCACATTGTTCTCTTGTCCTTCTCCTCCAGACCATCCATGTTGAGGAATTGTTCAGGGCATGGAAGTTTTCCATGATGGCATTTATCATTCAGATGTGAGGAAACAAGGCAGGCACTAAAATCCCTATCCTTCTGGACTATCTTTAATAGCATCTTCCTACTTTGGGCATCAGTGAGCTAGCCTGAATTTAAAGAACTTTTTTGGATGGAGTAAGAGGAAAGTTGAGAAAAGCGGTGGTAGATAGGCATTTGGAAAGGAAAGAAGGTCTATGGGCTCAGGAGATTAGCCAGGGAAGCACAGAAAGTCAAACAAAGCATAGACCCTAGTGAGCCCAGAATATTCGGGAGGAGAACTCACCTCTGTTTGGATTTGAAATGATCAGAGCATCTCTTCAGCCGCCTTCTTTGGTACTTCTTCCTGCAGGCAGAATTTTCTTTCGAGACAAGTGTTAGTCAAACAAGCATTTTTTGTTTGTGGTTGGTCATTTGGCATGCGGCATGGCTCCTTGTCCTGGACAATGAGGAAGCCATTTTAATGGCAGACAGGGCAGCTGTGTGTTCACTGCAAAGGAATAACAGCTTCTAGGAGAATTGGTGGCTTTGGGGAAAAACTCACAGTGGCAGAAATTAATTGGAAAGTAGAGTAGAACTGACTTCCAAAGGCTGGTATTATGTGGATTTGGATGTGCTGTGGGCAAAACGACATAAAGGAAATGGAATGAGAAATAGTGTAAGGGACTGGCAAGGACCCTATTGGCTGGTAGACTAGTGTTGACCGCTCCCCCAATGTGAATTTAGTGAGGTGTTTCCACTTTATCTTCCCCGAACTCTCTAAAGCAACAGTGTTATTGGGGTCTGAGACATCCTTCAGAAACTTCATGGCCACCTATTGTTTTATAACCGACAGCAATCTTTTCTTCTTTCTTTGAAGATAAATTCGTTTTGGGTGGTAGTGACTTCAGGCTGTTTTTGAATCTTTGGCTTTTGGTTTGAATTTTTTTTTTTTTATTGTCACATCAACCAAAGCTAGGAAGTTTTACTGAATCCCCTTGCAGTATAATTGGTGTTTCCTTTCATCGGGGGAGCAAACTATTTACAGCCCTAACAGGGTTTACAGTGAATTGTATAAGTGATACTGACTTCTGTTTCAGCAAAAAATGAAACAAAAACTGATCATAGATGACATTACCTAAATGACAGTACCTCCGTGTGTCCTTTCTTTCACATTTGCTGTAATCCTGTTACGGCATTGTCCTATTACCCCAAGTACTGTCATCTTTAAATGCTGTCAAATCGTAACTGGATTGCCAAGGACAGAGGAGAGGAATCAGAGAGAGCACAGTGGCATTCCCCAACACACCACAGAGACGGCTCTTTTCCCATCCCATAGGCTGAATTCTTGGAGAAATTGCTCAGTTAAAATGATGACTCAGGTGTCTTTTACAAGCTTTGACGAAATAGCCAGATTCACTCGTCATGTTCCTAGAAGGAAAGAAAGAAACATTCTCTTTTAACAGCTAATGAGACACACTCTTCCAGGATAATGTTCATGTTTCTGCATAATGAGAACTCCTGATAAGTATTATTATTGTGTTTTCAAAACCAGGTCAAAAGTAAGAGCAAAGACAGGGCTCTATCTAAGAATTTAAAATCCAGTTGTTTCTCATAATGTTTTCCCAGACTTGGTGAGGAGATTCCATTTTAGAGATGGGAAACTGAGTCATAAGACATTTAGAGGCAGATGTTATGGGATAGCTGGAGTTGGGAACATTCGTATTTTGGGTTTGTTCCACATGTCCATGTTCCTCCTTATATATTGAGACCAGACTAGTGTCCAGATTTTGCATAAAACTTTCATAAATTTCCAGTCTTCACCTTTCTGCAGCTTCTGTAGGTAGACTAGTTGATGGGGAGATGGCTGCATTAAAATTAAGCCTCTTGCTTTTTGTACTCTATTTCTCCTAAATAAGGGAGTGAGAAATGGTTACCCAAGCACCCTTATTCAGCCTACCTTGGCTGCCCAAGAAGAGGGCTAAATTTAAGGGGGGCTAGCTAGCACTTCTTTCTCATGCCTCTTTGTTTTTTGTTTTGTTTTTTTTTTTTTTTGCTTTTTATTTTTTAGCTTTGGATTTTATAACAGTGTCACTTAGTCTTCCCTTGATCTGATTCTGTATTCGTTTTTTAATATATAATGTTGAATAGTGTGTTCTATTATTTATAGCTCTCCAGAAGGATTCCCAAGGGAAGATAATCTCCATTTGAGGAGATGATTTCCCAGTCTCCATTCAGATGACGAAACAGTAACTGCCCACTGCACGGCCTCCCTCCGGAGTGTTTTCCTTACGCTCTCGGTGTGTGGCATGCGGGCTGCAGACACCCAAAAGCCTGACTGGAGGTGCAACCTGGGATGTGCTGACATTAACGCGAAAGGACTGGCTAATTGACTTGCAAAATATAGGTTAGGGAGTTTTATGGGATATCAAATTATCCTACTCTTTTTCTGATTAAAGACAAAATATTATATTAAGTAGATCATTACATGGGTAAAAGGTTAGACCTTCACACACTTAGAGGTGTAGTGCTGGTGTTCCCCCTGCTGTTCACAGCATTTCCCTGTGGCGAATAGCGGACGGAGGGCCGGGAGACTCACTGTTCACAGAAATGTGGACTGTGGACTGTCTGAAGAGAGAAGTTCAATTTATAGGAGGGGTGTTTGCCCTGGCTTTGAATGTCCTGAGTCTTTTTGATTCTGATAGACTAGAATCTCGAAATGAAATATTCATTTGTTCTGATTCCATTGCTGTTAGCAGGGAAAGGGCGAAAACATGAAAGGGGGAGTGAGTAGCGGGCAGAGCAGCGGCCAGGTTTCAGAGATGGGGTCACTCCCAGTCTGCCTGTGAGGGGCATCCACGGGGCCATGGAGTGGAAACATCCTGTCAAGGGATGCGGTCATTCCATGACTACCAGCGCCTTGGCTGTCACCCCATGATGCCTTGGTCAACTGTCTAATGGTGTCAGGTTCTTCCTGAAAGAAATTTCAGTCCTAATCCTGATGTTGAGGTGGAGCTTCCATGTGTCTGATAATCATCTGCCAGCTAATCCATCATGCTGCCCACTTCTGTGCATTATTGATTTCAAAGCCTGAGGACCTCAGGCCACCACAGGGCTTGTGATTTGTAGAAAGGGACAATTTCAAGGCTTTTCCAGGCCAGATGTATTGTAGACAGGTAGGTCTTTAGAAATTATTTCTTAAAATGTGTGTGTGTCTGTGTGTGTGTGTGTGTGTGTGTGTGTGTGTGTGCGCGCGTAGGGTAAGTAGAGGTTTCTTGAATTTCTCGCTTTAGTACTTAACTACACATATGTGCATCAGGTGAACCATCAGTGTTTGCCACCCCATCTCTTCCATTGTGTGAGAAGAAGCCGTGGTTGCCAAAGGGGAGGTGGGCAGTGTGGGCCAGTAGAGCTGTGGTTGGTGTCTTGATTTGATGTATGGGGGAGAGAGCAGACCACAAGTCATTCTCTGGAAATGAGCCCAGGTCCACCTGCAGAGCAATGACCCTGAAAGCCCCAGTACCAGCATCCCCAGGATGTCTTGACCTCCAGCAGCCTTTTTGTCAAATCCACTTCAGAATGGAGAACAGCTTGCTTCTGTCCTATCCTGTTGACCTGCTAACAGACGTGAGTGTCAGAAACTTTGGATAGATATGGAAATAGAGCCCTAAAAATACTAAACAGACCTTGTATGTTGCCGGGGGTGGGGGGTGGAGGTGGGGAGCAGAAAGTTGGAGAAAGTAGAGGAAATGCTAAAATGTGCAGCCTCATTCCCTAGCCTTCCTGTTGAAAATGGGGATCGGATGCAGCAATATCTATTTCCCAAGAGAAGACAAAGCCATCTGTCGGGCGAGGGAGTTTGTCTGGAAGGCCTGGAATTGCTGTGTGACCTTAGGGAAACACTTGCCTTCTCTGGGTTGAGCTCAGCCCATGGCTCACAAGGGGCGGTGCTGGTATTTATAGACCATGTTTGAGAGTCCCGAGTGGAAGGCAACTTCACTTCTTAGCTCAGAATAGCAAGTGTTGTTTCTTATTTCTAGGTTGCTGGGACAGCTTCCTAGGAGCCTCATAGTCGGCAGCTTGGTGACGTTGGATGAAGGGTTCGTCTTTTGAGTCGATTGGTTTTTGCCACTTTCCACGTATTTTCTGGGTCTAGGTATTTTCTTATTTTTTCCTCCCAGGCAGTACCTAATTGAATAGGGAATCTGCCCTGGCTCACACGATCCTGTTTTGTTAGTTGGCTTTAAAGGCACTGAGGGTTTTCCTGGGACTGGTGTCTGGAAGCCGATGGCCAGCCCGACAGCAGCAGGATGTGGGTGGAGGCATGGGCCCCTTTGGGGTTAGCGGCCCACTGTGGCTGTTGAGGATGCTGTCCTTGGGAATCTTGCTGGGGTCGCCTTGCTCCACCCTGCCGGGTCGCTGTGACTTTAGCTAATTCTGGGGTTGTGTGAATTCATCAGTCTAGCCTGTGGCACCCCATCCCATCCTGTCCCATTGCATTTCAGAAGCCGGCAACTTGCAAGGCCAGGCTCTCATTACCCTCAGCTGCCTGTGTTTGTTTGCAGGACCTCAAGAAAGAGCTGGGTCTTCTTAGGGAATTGGGCGCAGTATCAAACTTGGAGTCAATGTGGGAACTATGGCAGCAAGGGATAGCTTGTTTTTTCAGAGCTGTCTCTTGTTCTTGGTGGGGGTGTGTAAGTAGTTTTTATATTGCCTATTTTGCCTTAAATACTGGTCTCTTTGTTGGCCAAGTCTTAGGCAAGTGCCACAGAGCATTTCCTTTTGGCCTAAACGTGATGACATTTAGATGAATTTGATGAAATAAACACAAATTTGCATATGCGTGGTCATGGACGCATCACCCATCCTCTTGTCCACCCCAGCACATATCCCATAAGGAGCTATTCCTAAGTGAGAATGCCTATAATTTTGAGGTCTTTCATTGGAAGGGTGATCAGGGCAGAAAACCTCAGCCCCATATGCATTCTTGCTTGAGTTGTTAACCTTTCCTTCCTTCCTCCTCTTTTTTTCCTCCCTGTCCAAGGTCCCCTTCGCTTACATATGAGCCAGCCTGGAAGTATAGACTTGACCTCCACCTCACCAGGTGCAGCTGCTGACCAGCACAAAAAAATAGGAAATATTTTTTTAAAAAAGAAGTTTGGGTGGGGGGAGTTTCTGTTCCACAATCACTGCTGTTTCAATAAAAAGCAACCTGGTTTATCTATAAAACCTACTTCCCTTTCTGTGAATGTGACCGTTTTCAATAGCAGAAGACCCTGATGTATGTGTGTGTGTGTGTGTGTGTGTGTGTTGGGGGTAACGGGATGGAAGGTGACAAAAGGGAGACGCTAGAGAGAGGATGGAAGGAAGAGAGACGAGAGGTGGAAAAGAGAAGGAAAAGGGGAAGAGAGAAGGCAAAGAGGCAGGTGGAAAAGAAGATCGAAATTTGAGCTATTTTTAGCTGAATGTGAATGCAGATTTCATCAGGCTTATTGGCTGTGGGGAAACACTGTGTGGGGACAGTCACCTTGCATGTAACTTCCTGCAAAGCGGCCATGGTGACTAAATTTTCTGACACTGTCAGAGTTTGGACAACCCTGCCAGCTCCTGGAAGGGCAGCCCAACAACTGTCACAGGCAAAGCATCAAAAGCGTGAGCTGTCGATAGTGACCTGCATTTGCAGAAAATCTGAGAGCCTTCTAATTAACAGGGGAGCTCTAAATTAGAGTAAAGCTGTTCGACAAGCCCCCTCAGATGCGGTAAGTGTCAGAGCGCAGATAATCATTACATCTAACAAGCTTCTGATTTTTAACAGAAGCTATGAGATGAACTCGCTTATAATGGTTCAGTTTCAAGGGGGGAAAAAAAGCCACTCCCCTCCCCGAAAAGGAAGAAAGAAAGAAGGAAGGGAAGAAAGAAAGAACAAGAAGGAAAGAAAAGGGGGGGGGGATGAAAAGAAATTCTCACGCGAGTGCTTTGGGCAAATGCTCAGATCCCATCCCTGAATTCTTGCCTTTGTTGCTAGCGGAAGCATTCAGATACATCTTCTGTTTTAGATTCTCCTTACTGTAATCTGTGTCTGCTAATAGGCCAGCTCAGTTCATTTGATGTTTCCCGGAGACAGTAATCGTCTGTGAGTTATTTCTGACCATCGCGTATTCCGCGGGGTCTGAATTGTTGAAAGTGGGGCCCCAAACCGTAACAACTTGAGCATTACAATCAAAACACGTGATATGGATGGCAATTGATTAGGGTTGTCCCTTGGACGGAGAAACAGACTAGGGGCTGGTGGAGACTGCAGCTGTACCGGGGGACTTGCCTGAGCTCGCTTGGGGTTCATCTGAGCTCAGGCCTCCTGACCCTGTCCGGGGCTCTTTGCACAGGGCTGGGGGATTTGAATCCCAGTGTGAGGCATTGATTTAAAGCAGCTTTCAGAGGCCCGAGTGGCGTGGATCATTTGGGTGCCTTCCTTTGTGGGTGCTACCCTTGCAAGACCATTTCTCTACCGCGGGATATACATTAGAGGAGGAGAGGGCCATCAGTTCTTTGGCTTGTGTGGTTTCCCCCCAAACTACCCACACCATCCTTGCAATTATTCATGGGAAATAAAATAATGTAAATCACGCTGCCTGATTCTTCTCAAACAGCTTACAAAGTAATCACAGGCTGAAGTGCAGGTTTTCTTGTAGTGTCTTTATCAGTAAATCAGATTTTGAGCATTTATCAGCGAAAGTTAGATTTAAACATCATTCCTGTAATGTTTGAAAGAAAGATTTGTTTCAGTGGGGACTCTGCCAATCAGTGATCTTCCAGCTTGACTCTGCTATCAATTATTGCTGCAATTATTTGTCTAGTTGGATATTTAAAATGTCATCAGAAAGAGATGATTACATATTCCAGAAAGCAAGGCACTGTATAATCAGATGAACTGAATCCAGTTAAATGTAGTGTGGTACCAACCTGTCCTTCAAAGTACGATTGTTGAGCTACCACCAAAGCAGCAGTCTTCTGCCCGGTTTTCAGGAAGCAGATCTTAACCTTGGGATGCAGCGTGCTGCCGGGGTCGGGTGATCCTCAATTATGGGAAACTTTCCAAGTCTGAAAATGGAATTGCTCCTTCAGATACACGAGAAGTGCATTTTGGTTATCTCATTCAATTCATCTGCAAATCTATAAATAAGAAGTCCCTCTATTCTTCTTGCTTCCTGTGGATTTAAATGCCAAATCCTGATTTGTGGCAAAGTTGTCACATGCCCCTTTCCCACTCTCTCTGCCTGGTGCCCAGGATCTAAGCAGTGGCAGTAGAAATTACAACTGTTTGGAAGCCAAGAAAAAGCTCCATTTCTCACTTTTCTCCAATTCCGGATATTCTCGGCCCTGCTCCATCTATCAGTCTTCTCCCCACACACCTCCTCCACCGCACACCCTCCTTCTGTCCGCTCCACGAACAGGAAACAAATACAGCTTCAAATTTATTTATTTATGGAGGAAAAGAGACCACAACCTGAACACACAACAAAAAAACTCCAACCCAACTAAACCCAATGGTCCCAAATGTATAGAAATTTCCCCCTTAATAGTCTGACCCCATTTCTGGGCATCAGGAGTGCCCCTGATGGGTAGAATGTTCTATCTGAAAGTGACAGCCAAGCCCTCAGCTGGGAAACCTTAGTCCCTCCCCATTCTTACAACTGACTAGAGGTTGCAGGGACCGTCTCTGTATCTAGGTGGGTTTCGTGAGTTAGAGAACATGGTGGGCTGGCTGGGAGGGTTTTTTCCCAGTTCACTTCCTACACAGCGTGATGAGCTCTTATGTCTCCACAACATCTTGGTGGTCAAAAGGCTCTCCCACACTATCATAAAATGTACGAGGGTGGGGGGGTCTGTTAAGGAATTAATCTCAGGGTGCCTGGGTGGCTCAGTCACTGAGTGTTCCACCCTTTTTTTTTTTTTTTTTAAGATTTTATTTATTTATTTGACAGAGACACAGCGAGAGAGGGAACACAAGCAGGGGGAGCAGGAGAGGGAGAAGCAGGCTCCCCGCCGAGCAGGGAGCCCGATGTGGGGCTCCATCCCAGGACCCTGGGATCATGACCTGAGCCAAAGGTGGACGCTTAACGACTAAGCCACCCAGGCGCCCTGAGTGTCCCACTCTTAATCTTGGTTCAGGTCTTGATCTCACAGTTGTGAGTTCGAGCCCTGCATTGAGCTCTGTGCTGGGCGTGGAGCCTACTTGAGGGAAGGAAAGAAGGAAGGGAGGGAGGGAGGAAGGAAACATCCAAAAAAAAAAAAAAAAAAACCACCAAAAAAAAACTTTAAAGAAGTCACAACCCATTGAAATGGAGAAGACACACTGTCCGTGCTGCAGTCAGTGTTGGCCCAGGAGCTGGCAGTGGACAGCCCTGTCACCTTCGTCCCCTCTTCTCCCTCACTGGCTGTGCTCCAGGACCTTGGCCTTGCCTGGGTGTCCCTGCCAGGCCCTGCAGCATGTGGCCTGCAGTCCCAGCCCAAGGTGACCCAGGTCAGCTGACCACACTGCCCTTTTGTGGGGGGGGACAGATATTGCTTTGACCCTTGAAAGGGGGTTATCTGCTTGTGGTGGGTGAGGTGTGGTGTATTAAAGCCACAGAACAAAGGTGCAAAGGGCCTGGTTCAGCTCTTGAGCGATGGAGTGGAAGCCCTGGGTTCTGAATGTCTGCGCTGTTCTTGGGATTCCTGTTCTATTTTTAAGGGTGTACATTTCTCTCTTTGT
Source organism: Halichoerus grypus (assembly GCF_964656455.1). Lineage (NCBI taxonomy): Eukaryota > Metazoa > Chordata > Mammalia > Carnivora > Phocidae > Halichoerus > Halichoerus grypus. The sequence continues at coordinate 59,656,634 of NC_135721.1, forward strand.
GCCCCCTAGTATGTCTCAAGCAGAGGTGGGGGCCTGGGCCGGTGGGTGGGCAGGGAATCTGTGGCTCTGTGTCCGAAGCCCATGGCCATGGTGTCACATGCCGCGGCCCTTGCCAGGCCTTGGCCTGGGGAGCCCGGGGCCTCACAGAGCGCAGCAGGCCTTTGCATTCTTTCTTTCCCAGGCCTCCTCGGGGCCGTGCGAGGATATGGTGCAACTCCTGGGGGATGAGGTGTGGGTGGCTGCAGGTGTTCTCCTGCATCTGAGGCAGGGAGGCAGCTGAGACCAGCCCATCAACCTTTTCTGCACCTTCCATGGCCAGCTTCCTAGCTTGTTTTTAAGCCCTTTTAGTGGAGCAAAACCATGGGTTCTAAATAGAATTATTTGAACTGAAGAACTTCACACTGTTCTTTCTCTTGGGGCAGAAAGATAGGGGTGTAGGTGGGGGATGAGAATAGAGGAAAGTGTGGGAGATTACTAAAAAAAAAAAAAAAAAAAAAAAGAGAGAGAGAGAGGGAAAGGAAAGGGACCCAGATTAGGTAATTGGGGCCAGTTCATCAGAAGACTTAAGAAAATTTGACATCTATTGTAACTCTTCTAACTGTGTAATTATACGGCGTTTGGAAGGTGAATTATTAACCTGATTGTCCGTAACAACCATTGAGTAAATATACAATTACAGATTGCCAAAATTGTACAGTGAACTGACGGGCCAGCAGCCGCTTTCAAGGGGCTGTAATCATCTCCTAGGTCAAGGCTGACCCGGAGGTTCCTTGGTTAGTGAATCATTTACTGCAGAAACCTCAATGACCTCAGGGAGGGAAGGTTCCCCTGGTCACTGCTGGCTCCTTCCAGCCAGCTCGTTGAGAAGAAATTCTCTAAAATGAAGAAAAGTCCACTGAGCAGCACTCAAGTTCTGAGTGTTTATTGAGAGGCTTTTCTCTGCCCAGAATGGTGTCGGGCCATGAGAGGTGGACAATGAAGTCTTGGTTCTCAGAAGCCTGGGAGTTTAGTGGAGGAACTGGGGCCAATGGATGCACGATGATCACAGGGGGCCCTGGACCCAGGAGAAATGCAGCACAGAGCTGAAGACGGAGGAATGGCGCAGCCTTTGTGGTCCCCCTCCCTTGTCTGACCAGGGCCCTTTGTGAGCGTCCGTGCCCCCAGCCCTCGGTGCAGGGGGTGGGGGGTGGTAATCTCAGCGGGCCTCCTCCTGGGGAAGTCCACAGCCCTCTCACACTGAGGAGCCAGGCTGTGTCAGCCAAGAGCCGCAGGCCATAAATGCAAAGTATGGTTGAACAAAAGCAGCTTTTGAGTGAGAAAGCTGAGTGGAGTTGTCCCAACCTGTCAACTTCAGATTTCTTTCCTCCTCCCCGTAAATCAAAAAACGGCTGGTGGAAGGGAGGGACAGAAGCGTTTCATTTTCAGATTTTGTAAGAAAATAAAATCAAATCAAAAGAACCTGTCCCACGCTGATACCTTACATGCCAGGTTTGAGCCTGAGGCAAATTTTTGTGGCCATGTAATAAGCCTCTTTAAAATGGTGACAGACCCTTGACTCTTCGCCTTGAATTACACTGATAAAAGACATTTTATTGCGTTAGAGCTGGGGCAGGAGTACAGGACCGTTCTTGCCTGGTCGGCCTCTTTGAAACCACGTCAGCCCTGCTGTCCACACTCCCCACCTCCTGACGGTTTGAGCACCATGGCGGCGGAGATCTGGGGCCCGTGACAGAGGGGGCTTTCTACCCAGCATTCGAAAGTTGAGGCTCTGGAAGTAAGAGGATTTCAGCCTGAGGGGCTTGTTAGGGAGAGTGGAGTGTCTCCGTTCTTAGTAGACATAAGAGATCTTGACATTGGTGGCTCTAGGTCAGTCTCACGGTTGGGACCGCCCGGAAATAGAGTACAGCTGGGAAAGCGAATGCTCTCAGACCTCATTTCCCCCGCGGTCTTAGAGAGATTCCAAAGACAAAATGATTCCGGGGTCTGCCTTGTAGTGTAGGGTCCCTTTATGCCCCCTTGATCCCTATGGAATAGGGACAGGGGGCTTGTGGCCCCTTTGCCCAGGGAGGCCAGGTCTCCACCAGCTGAGCTCCCAAGTGAACCTGTTCACTGGGTAGAAAGGAGTTGAGATGGTGCATTCTTGGTTTGAAGAGCTTGGAGGTGTCTGATAACTTTGAGTGTTACCCTTGCTGAATCAACAGAATTAGTAAACCCAAGAACAGCTAGCAACACCCACCCGGTGGCTGGATTGGGAACTCTTGAATGAATGCAGATGATACATGTGGGCATCTCTTTTTTATTCAGGAAATTCTTTCCAGGTTGGTTAGTGGTATAAATGAAGGATTAGAAATTGGGTAAAAAGCCAGGAAAATAACTAGGAAGCCAAGAAAATAGGCCTCAGCTAAATAGGCTATGTCCACCTCTCCTTTGTTCTGTGGGATTAGGGCTGAGGCCAGAGCTTGGCTGCTCTGTGCCCAGAAGGAGGGAAGGTGCTGAGGGACTGAGGAAGAACGGTAGCAGAAGTTGGAGGAGCTTGTGGGCGGGCAGAGGCCTGTTTCTGAAAGAAGGACTAGCTGCCTTGGGATGAGGCCTGGCCTCACAGGACCAGAACCCTCCTTGATTCAATCTCACCTCAGGCGAGAGGGCAGCCTAGTTTTGTTCCTGAAGAAATGTCAGAGCCTGACCTGCTAGACCATTTTTTTTTCTTTTTAGTTTGTAGAGCTTTGAAGCCTTAAATTAGTTCTCATAATTTCCGAGCACTTCTGTATTAACCATAGAACATAATAGGTTTTAATTCTGGAGAATGGCCAGTTCTGGTTCTAAGAATCTCTTGGCCAAGATTATCGTAGAGCATTTGGCCTGTAGAGTATGGCTTCCCCACTGCCTCAGACAGACAGACAGACAGACACACACACACACACACATACCACTTTATAGAGTCAGGAAGGCAAGTGATTGCCTGTAAATGGCATTAAGACTTGTGTCTAGACAACACACTCTGCCTTGGCTCACCTCGAGGGCTCCTGAGGTGAGTGCTGACAAGGGGCAAAGCTTGGTCCCCGGGAAGATGGACTGGACTCTGAGTTCCAGCCCTGCCTGCATGACCTGCAGCAGGACGCTCTTGACATCTTCTGCTTCCTCGCTGGGGAGGTGAGGATAACACCTTCCCTCATCCCACAGGATTACTGTAGGGCCAGAATGTGAGGAGGATGCTTTGGGAAGAAGAGAAACCTCCCCACAGAGGCCAGGACATCCTTCCTTAAGAAGGGCCAGTCTGGGAGGCCTGACACAGCCTTCCTGGGGCTGCCTATTCTTTGGGGCCCCCTTCCCTTTAATGGTTGTGCAGATCAGTCCTGGAAGATAAGACCAGAAAATTCTCCAGCTCCGTGGGTGGTCAACCATGCCTCTGCCCTCCCTTGTCTTTCCAGTGACACCCCTGCCCCCCCCCCCCCCCCCCGCCTGCCGACTTCCTCCTCCACAGTACCCAAGAACACCTGAAAACATCAAGGATCTCTTTCTAAGTGCCAAGCTTAGTTTTCTTAAGCTTATTCTGGTAATTTCTTGAGACTGATGAAAATGGTGGTATGGAAGCATAAATTACATTTGTCGTGAATTAACACAGATAAAAAGGCTTGGGGTGGCCTCTTCAGAGTAATTTGGGAGTTGCGTGTTCTGCCAACTTTGACAGACAAGTCCTCTGCTCTGGCCTGTGTTATCAGAACGAAACGTTTGCTGAGCAAGTGGTCAGTCTCATTGGATCCAACTTTCTGGCCCAAATGCCCTTCCCTCCCTTCAGTGCAGAATGTTCATTCCACCCTCTTCAGGCACCTAATACTTAAGTCAGGAGAAACTCAAGTGTGGTTTTCAAGGCTTTCCAGGTGTCTGGGACCATGATTTTCTGTCCTTTTCTTCATTTCTCCTGTGGGCTGGGGGGGTGTGAGTGGTATCTGTGAATGTATTTGCGGGAAGTTGGACAGTTTGGGTGACAGAAAGGAATTCAGGGCAGCTCCTTGGATCACTGCCCCCTTCTCACCACAAAGGTATTGCATTGAGCCCCACCTTAAGGAAGCCCGATACCCACAAAATCTCATCAATGGCAACTGATAAATTAGAGGGTGATTTTTCACATTACAGAAAGATTGTTAACTTTTCAAAAGGTTTCGCCACAGGGTTCCTTTAAATAGTGAGCTCCCCCACTGAATTTAAAGTGTTTGTTTACAGATCATTAACTACTTGACAGAGAGGTTGGGGAGGGGGTGGAGGAAGAAGCACTTAAAAGGTAAAATGTTAGAAGCCCTGCCAATTTTCGATGGGCCTGGAAGGGTGATGAAACATCTCTGAAATTATGTCGGTTAGCAAATGTGATTCCATTTACAGAAACTCACTTTACACATGGCTTTCCAGGAAACCTTCACGTTGGTTGAGGGCAGGGACCACAGGACCCCGGGGCCTTGCCATCCTGGTTTGAGGTGGTTGGGAGAGGACTCTGGCTTTCCTGAGAGTCCTGTGTATGCCCTCACGAGCTGTGGGTGCCAGGCTCTGGCATGAGGCCAAGCTTTGCCACTGGCCGTCTGGCACGGACAGCTGAGACCTTTTCCCTTGACATTTAGCCTGAGTTTGTGGAAAGTTTTTTCCTGGTTCTCTGTGACCTTCAGTCTCTTTGGCTCTGGACCCACCTAGGTTTCCTCCTTGAAGCTCAGACCAGTGAGCTTGGCGAGATTGTGCCCTAGGAAGCTGAAATCCACCACCAGGCCTACTTTCTGAGTCTAAGAATTAGGCCGGCAGCTGAACCCAGTTCACACTGGCCTGTAGGTTCCTCCTAGTCCCTGCATGGGCATGAGGGGCACAGGCCCATCCTGGCCAGCATTAGGATAGCAGATCTTTTCACTGCATCCCAAACGCCTGTCCTAGATCTGGTCTCAAAGAGACTCTGACTGGCCTGGGAAACAGGAGGGAGAAGCCATCCGTCAGATCCAGTCTTCTCTTTTTAAGGACAAGAAAACTTAGAGTCAGTAAGGGGAAGGGATTTACTCAAGGTCATGCACAGCTGGTGAGTGGCAGAGTTGGGACTGAAGACTCTGGATTCCTGACTTTGCGCCAGCAGCCTATCCAGAGGAGAGAGTCCCTGATGTCCTAAAGGAAGAAAAGAATCTGGAGAGTAAGGGTCAGTGCGGTTCATGGGCCTGGGCATCTTTAAAAGTAGTTCTTATATTCTCCCAAGTAACCTGAAAAAGACCCCAGGTAGAAGCAAACCTGCATGTGCATATGTGCAAACACACACACACACACACACACACACACACACACTCATGCACACCCCACCCCAGACAAACAAAATCCTCAAATACGGACTTGGAGAGGGGGTGAGGGTACCCCCGCCTTCCCCGTGGCTTTGAAGAGAAGAAAGGGGGGAAATTTGGAGGGAAGGTCAAGTCGATGATTGAAGAGACAAAGCAGGGTAGGAAAATCTCCACATTTCTTGCACAGTCATTTGTTGAAAATGTGTCAGCAAGTACAAGCCCATCTTAAACTGGCAATGATACATCTGAAATAGATTATTTAAGCCAGGGAGGCAATATTGCAAAGAAGAACATGGCTATCAACACTTGTTTGTCTGACTTAAAGGAATAAAGCAGTGAATTCTGCCTCAGCGGACCACCCACCATTCATCAGGGGAGAAGAATGGAGGAGGGGGGGACGAAACAGGACAGATGAACTTTTCATGAAGAGTTTCACAAGCGTCCGCGTGGCTGTGTCCCTTATTTTAAGAAAATGTGATATTTGGAAGTATGAATTCGTCAAAGCTGAAGACTTCACCGAAGTCCTCAGGGGGTTTATTTAGATGAACAGATCCTCGTTGTCAACCGAATGGATCGGTGTACAATATTTTGATTTAAATGTGACTACCTGTTGGGCCCCATTTGCTCCGTGCACTCCTTGGCTTTTGCTCCGCTGAGCATCTGTGCCGGCTTTTGCTTTTGTCTAGAAAGTCCTTCCTCTTGGCTCCCCAGGTGCAGTTCCTAAGTTACTGCTTCCTGAAAGCCGCTCTCCTTCCTTTCAAGTGGAAGCAATTGCTCTTCCTTTGAATTTCCATAGCAGTTTCTCTGTGGCTCTCTCGTGACACACTTTCTGCATGGGAGTAGAGCGATTTCTGTCCAGGCCTTATCTTCTCTACTAGGTGAAGGCTGCCGCGGGGAAGTCTGGGTCTGGGTTTTCTTTGTGTTACCCACAGACGCTGGCCCATTGCTTTGGGCCTCACAGGCCCTCGGTAAATAGTTGTCGAATGAATGCCTGAAAGAATGAATGAATGGAATTAACCTGGGTGACACGTTTTGCATAGTGAGGTACACAGTTAAACCAAGGGAAAAAAACTGTCCCGAGACAATTTGTCTTTATATAGCTGCCCTTCCAGTCTCCTTGATAAGTTCCACCATTCTAAGGCAAAAGCTTAAAGTGTAATAAAAATTTATCTAATTCACAATCAAGTGAAAATACTTTGGGCCCAGAGCCAAAGAATATTATTGGAGTGCACTTTTTTCAACACCCTAAATTTAACCAGCTGGAATTCTTTTTTTTAGTACCATCCTATTCAACCTTTTGAAATGAAGGATTTGCCTTTTAGTGGGAAATCTGCATTTCAACACAAAGATGGAGCACAATGTCTTTGGTTTAGTTATTCTTCAGAAAAGCAAGCTCTTTTTTTTTTCTTTTTTGAATTATATGCTTTGCTTATGTTAAAGACACAGATTGCAGAAAATTTTGTTTAGGCCTGACAGATTGGTAGCTTGCATTTTTTGCATTTTTATAGATAAAGGGGCATGAAAGGTGTCATCTCTCCTCCCCCTCATTGAGTGAATTCCTAGGATAAGAACTCAAAAGGTGAAGTTAGTTTTCAGATAGTCAAAGCTATGATAAGAGGATAGAACTGGTCAAAAAAGAAAAGTTTTTAAATGAATAATTGATGAAATGGAAGTCACTGATGAAGTATCAGGGAATGTAGAGATCACGAGCAAGTTTCAGCACAGAAATTCTGTTAAGTGTGGTATCTCTAGAATTCTCGCTTGGTTTCATTTATACAGGATACACTTTTTTTTTTAAAGATTTTATTTATTTATTTGACAGAGAGAGACACAGCGAGAGGGGGAACACAAGCAGGGGGAGTGGGAGAGGGAGAAGCAGGCTTCTAGCAGAGTAGGGAGCCCGATGCGGGGCTCGATCCCAGGACCCTGGGATCATGACCTGAGCCGAAGGCAGACGCTTAACAACTGAGCCACCCGGGCGCCCCCAGGATACACTTTTTAAAGAGCATCACAATTTGGTAAAACCTTAGCTAGTAAAAAAAAACAATGATGGAAAAAATGCTCATTTCTAGAACAAAAGGGAATGCAATTTTGACAGTATCAGAAGGTTAATTAAGAAGTCTGTTAGCGATGATAAACCTGGCACATTTTCAGTTTAGATTGACATGACTCAAGACCTAGGCATAGCTAACGTTTGCTCTATAATACTGTGATAAGTCACAGAATCTGAGAGGAGCCGGTATCTGTTGTAAACGGAGGGTCAAGAGCTAGAAAGACATTTAGTGGATTTGCTTTCCGGTTAAAGAAGCCTCTGTCCCAGACTGGCTGCACTGTTGTTATTTTTGTGATTTAGATCCACTAATATTGATAGAACTGGAATTGGTTCCGAAACTGTACAAACTTTCAGGATGCATTTGAAGGGTAGTCTGTAAGTTGGCTACCGGCTGGGGGGAGAGGGGATTTGAGAATTTTGGAGCTGGAACAGTGGGTCAGGGTCCTTTATTTTGGCCCATCACCTAATATAGAGATTCCCTCCCCATCGTGGTGGGTTGTCACTCATTCTTTTCTTGAAGACCCAGAGTGAATGGGACGTTATAGCTTCCTAGGGTAACCCATTCCACTTGGGGACAACCCTACTCCTTTTGTGCCCTACCTGGTTGGAAAAACAGGGAAGTTTTCTAAAAATATATGTTCAAGGGGTGCCTGGGTGGCTCAGTTGGTTAAGCGACTGGCTTTGGCTCAGGTCCTGATCCCTGGGTCCTGGGATGGAGCCCCCTCCCACCCCCCTGCTGGTCTCTCTTCTGGGTGGGGAGCCTGCTTCTCCCTCTCCCTCAGCCTGCCGCTCCGCCTGCTTGTGTTGTCTCTCTTTCTCTGTCAAATAAATAAATAAAATCTTTAAAAAAAAAAATGTTCAAAAAAGGAAATATATATACATGCATATACACTGTAGTAAACATCAAACATCTATACGTCTATGTACCCCTCTAGAGAGGCCTGGGGATTTAATACCTGATAAAAGTCGAGCACCCAGAGCGGCCATCAAGTGTGTTGGAAATGATGCTTTGTGCTTAGCTGTTTCTGCACATTTGTAGACAGCAGTATTACTTGTCGATGAGGAGACTATAATGTGGCTGCGTTACATACCCGGTGATTAATTTCAGAAACAAACAGCATGTCAGTAATAAAGGAGTCTTTGAGATGTTCTTGAGGAAACCTAAAACTTGATTTAAGGACCTTAAATTCCAGGGACATCCCACAGGGCTTATAGAGCTCTGCATCAAAAGTTGGTACCCATTGTATATAGAAATGTAAAGTGACCAATGTAAAACATTAAATCAAAACCATTCCCAAATTTTTGCAGATTTTTAATGAGACCTGAAAAATAAGATTCATTATTTTTTATTCAGCCCAAGGAAACATATCAACTTAATAATGCATAAGGCATTTCCAAGGCCCCAAGTGGAAATGCTGGGTCTCACGAGACCTTTATGAACCAGAAGGTTAAAACACCTTTTGCCAGAAGAGTACAGGCATTTGAAAAGACTGATCCAGAAGAGGGCAACACATCCCATTTGTGAGTCCAGACAAGGAAACAGAGTCCAGTTCTTACACCATCCATGTCATGTGCCACAGCTGCTGTCTCAAACATTTCAGCTTTTATGGAAGTGGTGAGGACACCATCTGTCTGACATAAACTGGTTTGGATGTTGTCTTGTGCAAAGAGCATTCCCTGTTTGATGGAAGGCTTGGCTCTATTCTCTGTCCTGTCAACGAGGAAGGGTGGCACCTGGGATTCCACACGAAGGGATTCTTAGGTATGTCCCAAGCTTGCTCTGGTTTTGACTGTTCTGAAGGAGGTGAGTCCCAGACAGAAGGGACGACAGTCTTGTAGCCATTCTGGCACTCTGCCAGAGGAACATGCTTCCAGCTTCCATGCCTCCCCTCGCCCTAAGACAGCAGTATTAAACTGGAACTGTGCCTACACATCACCTGGAGGAGTTGTTAAACACAGATTGCCGCACAGCCCCCACCCCCAGGTTTTTATTCAGCAAGTCTGAGGTGGGCCTGAGAGTTTGCATTTCCAGCAGGCTCCCTGGGCCTCAGTCTGCACTTTGAGAACCACTGCCCTAAGAGTACCACCAAGGAAACAAAAGAGAGCATAGCCAGACTGCCCACTTTCCAGCCCACCACTCCCTGGGGAAGAGAAAAGGCCCTCAGCCCGGGGTGGCTCAGGCAGGTAGAGCTAGCTGCTCGTTGAGTGTGATGCTAAGAAGCATTCATTGTGAGACTTTGCCTAAAACATGTTGAAATAATTGAAAGCATCACAGCAAAAAGTTAAACCCTAGGGAGGCTATTAACAATTTAGCATTTCCAGTTCCTGTGAGAATGTCGACTACTTACCAAGGGGAATGCGTTCAGTGGGAGAGGCTGCAGAATCAGCTGGGGTTCCCCATTGCCTTTGCTTCGATGCTCTTCCTGGACGAAGAGAAATGCAAGGATGGGTCTCTCGGAAAGACAGTGTCAGTAGCTTGTTAAGCTGACAGGAACAGTTTGTCTCTCTTCAGCTGACTAATTCTGTAGGGGAAGCAGAGGTAAAGGGTGAAAGCAGTGAAGTCTGGGTTGGGGAGAGGGTGCAGCTAAGAGGCTCAGGAAGCAGATCAGGTGTTGTTTTCCAATTTTGAAGCCAAGTCCGATTTTTGGATCCTTCGAAAGGCCCACTCAACACCTCTGGGTTGGACTCTCTCCCAAGAGGTTGTCACGAGAAGTTGTTTCTCTTAATGGGTCAGGAGAAAGAGAACCCTCCTCACTGGCACTTCTTGGGCAGGAACCAGGGGAGGAGATAGATGGATATCCCAGAAAAGAGCACTGGATGGGAAGTCAGGAGACTAATTCCAATCTTCACTTTAACCATCAGCATAGCTGTGGAGCAGCCACTTGATTTCTCAAGGCCTCAGTTTCCCCATCTGTAAAATGAAGGCATAGACTTGAGGATCTCGAAGGTTTTTTACAATTCAAAAGCCAAAAGCAGGGTCGTGGTGCCAGATACCCAGGTACTGGCCCTCGCTTTGTCACGTGGCCTGGCCCTGTGGAAAAGCGGACCAGGCTGCTGCCCCCGGAAGCTCCGCTTGCTCAGGGCCGACAAGTTTGTAGACATGTTCACCCACTGAAGGTAAATGCGAGCGGTCAGGCCTGGATTAGGCTAAGAGCCCTCCCATTTCTTGCTGGAGGCCGTATCAAGGCACCTCATGGCTCTTCTCAGAGGAAGTGGCAGGGAGTTTGAAATCAGACCGTCCCCGTGCAGGGGTCCAGGTCTCTTGCTGCATTTCTGCTAGGGTCACAGAGCTACCTCAGCTGTGTGGGTCTCCTAAGAAAAAGATTTCCGTCTTGGTCACAAGACAAACTTAGGAAAGGGCTAAGGCAAGAGCAAGTACAAAAATGGGTTCTCAGACTTCTTGTTGAAAAACACAATGACTAAATCCGTAGTTAATTTTACCCTCTATTCTCAATACCCTGTTTATAATATAAACAGTTGAATGAAGATGTATTATTATTTTTCTTAAGTCCAGTCTTTGCACTTTTCACGGGTTCATTTTGTGGTATTTATTTTGTTTGGGGTTAGAGCAGAGGATATGCCTCTCGAGATGGTCTCCGAGAGCAGCCCCCTTTGCAGGCCTGGTAACAACCGAGTGTGAGATCTTCCACAAGCACCACGCCATTGTTACCCACCGGGCTCCCCATGAAAGGGAGCCTTGTGCTGGCTGCCCTGGCTGTTCTTGGCAGCATGAATCTCTATAAGGAGAACAGGATGTATTTTACACTTGAGACCTGCTATCCTAGAGTCTAACAACAACACTTTTAAGTGCTCTTAATATTAAGCTAATGGAAAACATACTCTGTTTACTCACCATCAAAGTCTGTTTTTCTTCTCTCCCTCCTCCCCCAATCATCACAACCTCCCAGCCTCTAGAACACACCGAGTATCTCCTGCTCCATCGATCCTACACTCTGTCTCAAGGTTGACCTCTCCATGCTTGGTTGGCTCAAGGTGGACTTGGAAAAACTAGGAACTTACCACATAAACCATATAATCCCCAGGTCGCACAAACCAAATATTTCCTTTCTCACAAAAGTCTCAGTGCTAGAAATGCTTGATTTACTGCTAGATTTATGTTTACTGGTGTGAGAAGTCATTTCTCCTCACCAGAGAGAGACCAAGTGCGGGAGAATGGAGAAGGTGGGCCACTTTTTCTGGGTGCTGGTTCTCTCCTTGTCAGGTAATAGTAGGATTCCTCACCCTCAAGATGTGGACTTGGCCAAAGTTATTTGAACCCCAGAAGTCTAATCTTTATTCTCCACTGCTTTGTGTTGTAAGAAGCCATGTCTATATGGGGAATTCCATTGATCCGATTCTAGAGTGTGGCCCAGCCCACGATTTCCCTGTCTCCGAAGGTGTTGTCATAAGTACAGCTTGGGAAGAGGGAGCAGTGGGACAGGGAGGGCAGAGTGGGCCTCTCTATTCTAGAAGAAATGATTCACAGATCCACTCATTTCCTACTTGCATATTGTTTTTTGCTTGGGCTTATCTTGTTAAGTAAATGTATGCGTGTAAACCAGCCTTGCAGATAAATCCCCTCCATTTTGCCAGTCTACCCCCTAATATTACCAATTTTCCCCTTGCTGTGTACACATCTCTTATTATAAGACAATAAACAATAACAAAGAAGCAAATGAACCAAAGACCCCCCCCCCCCACTAAAACAAACCCCTTCTCTTTTGTCTAAAAAGACCAAAATCAAAAACAAAACAGAATTGTGTGGAAATAACTTCATCGCTGTTTTTTCGATACAGGCCTTGGGCCTGTTAACTATCTGCAAGGCTGTTGTAATGATGTTAATCTATTTTAATGGAATTGAAATGTGATATCCTGTGGTTTACGATGCACATTGTTTATAGCTTTAGTGCTTGATTTTGGGTTTCTTTCACAGATAAACTTCTGCACTGGAGGGGCCTGTCCTCCCCTCGTTCTGCACACGGAGCTCTAATCCCCACGCCTGGGATGAGTGCAGAATATGCCCCGCAGGGTATTTGTAAGTTGAGCATTATTTTTTCTACAAATGTCCATGTGTATAAAGATGAGAGTTTCTGGAAATTACCCTTACTTTTTAAGTACTGAAAGGAGTTACTTACAAAATAGATTGGCATCCTCATCTGCATTATTCCATTACTCACTTGGCACCCTCTCCCCCACTCCACTCGACCCCCTCCTCTTTTCCCTCCCCTTTTTTGTTTCTTTCCTCACTGAAGACATGGAGCTCACAGCCGCTCATCCCTGGGGGGAGGGGGGGTCTTCGCCCCAGGTCTTATCTGGCTCCACGGCTGGTGACCATATACCATCTGTGTGTTCAGGGCCCATTTTATTGCTGGACATTCACTTGCATGGCCTCATTTAGGACTTGGAGTTTATTCCATGGTGTACGTGTTAGCAGAGGCCAGAACCAAAAGAAGTCAGTTTAGAGTTACTCTAGAGTTGTTCTCATGCATGTTATGTATGCATTTCTGTGTGTATTGAAACATGGTATATTTGTATATAGACATGGTGCATTATGTATGTGCATACATATACAATTTCTACTTATTTTTCTCCTAGTTTTAGAGAAAAATGCACAGCATTGTTGCTTAAATTCAAAGATTCCACCGCCACCCCACCACTACCATTAACACCATCCAAGTACTTGTTCAGACCAACTTTTATGGTGGGGATATGTTTATGAAATGTAGATTTGTATGTTCGTAAAAATGTGTTTGAAAGATGTTGTTTTAGAAGGTAATACAGTTTGCTTTTCTATGTAGTAACAAATAATATGAGTCCTGCATGGCTACACAGTCGGATGGGGGTGGGGGTTGATTCTACCCCAAACACGAAAAAGCAGCTTCCAGAAAAAAAGAAATGTGACATCGAATTTTTATTTAAGGAATGTATTTTTATTTTGAAAGTATGTGAAAACTAACCTGTTGTGGAAAGAAGAAAAGAAAGGGAAAGTGTCACGGAAAGAAAAGAACAAGATGCAGGTGTTCAGCTAGAGAGGGGACTGGTTTTTAGGTGGGAGAAGTCAAGTAGACCTCACCATCTTGTGAATGGTGTCTGCAGGGCAGGGCATGCGCCCTGAGACCAGATTTGAAGCCAGTTGTTTGTTTTGTTAACTCCTAGGTAATCCTAGGTAACAAAGAGTTATTGTGTGAATTTCACAAGTCCTCAAGTCCTGAGGGCTGGGCGGTGCAGGGGTTAAAAAGTCCCTCTTCTGCCACCCCCTCCCCAACACCAACCTGGGCCTAAGCCTGGCTTAGGTCACAGATTGTAGAGAGTTTAGGGGGTTGGACTCTTGGTTTCGAGTCCCTACATGCTGGTTGGGTGGGAAGAGCGCTCCTCATTTGGCTGGGGGTGCCTGGGGCCCCGCATGGGGCCGTGGGAACAGAGCCACCCGTGGAGGGAAGGGAAAAGAAGGGAGTGGGGCAGTAGAGAGGAGGGTGGAGCTGAGTGGCCAAGGGCTGCTGGCCTCCCTCTTCCGCTGACCCTCCTGAGGGCAGGGAGTTGGATTGGAGGGGTGGGAAACTAGGAGCCTGATTCAGAGCCCATGTCTTCTCCCCCTCTTCCCGTAAAGGGAGGGTGCCCAGTTTGCTGGTGCCCATGCTGGCAGGACCAGTTTAGGAGTGACCAGACAAGGTATGTGGAAATGGGTTGTGGAGTTCCAGAAAGCTCTCGAGCAAAGCTGACCTCCAGGTCACTCAGCTGCCTTAACCGGCTGCCCTTGGCTGGCAGAGCGTTTAGCACTTAACCTTGTGGCTTCCCTGCTGGTGGACCACAGTCGTGGGCCCTAATGTGGCCCCCTCTTGCTGCCTTCTAGCCAGGGCCTCCCCTTGGCCTGGGCTGAGGCCTGGATTCTGGATTCCAGACTTCTACAGGAAGCCCTTCTGGGTGTACAACGTGGTCAGTCATCACGCTAGGTTAACTCACCAAGCCTGGGAGTAATGAAAACTCACATTCACGTCGGACCTGGTAGTTTACATATGGGTTTTGTATACATCTGTCATCTGAGCCTCACAATTCTTTCAGGTACTGTTTTTATGCTCACTTTACAGATAGGAAACCTAAGGTTCAAAGAAATGACATGACTGGCTCAGAGCCCTAAGCTGGTAAATAGTAGAGCCAGGGGTCTGGTGTCAGACCTTGTTCTTCCAAATCCTGAGGCTTAGATCACATTACTTTTTAGCATTGCTGATAACCTAAAAATGGGGTTATTCCTCCCCATACAGTAAAAAGAAATAAAATAAAAGCCGGTAGGTGAGCAATAGCCGATTTTAACCGTTTGATGCCTGGAGTTCCTACGCTTGGGGCCAGGTCTCAGTTTATTGCTCTAAGTCAAAACAATCCCCATGAATGCCCAATGAGGCTCTCAAATTGAGAAGTTGATTTTCGTCAGAGTAAATGAAGAATATTATTATATTTTACATGTCAATAAATCAATGTAGCCCTAATTTTGCCACGCAGGAAATCAATTCTGGCCTTTCTAAACCATCAAAGATGTTATGAACAAAGTAATTTCACAAATTACGGCAAGTAACACATTTATTGATGACTGCAGTTTAGGAATTGGGAATCTGTGAGCACCGTAATATAATATGGTGCACTGGCGTGAGCTGAGTAAAACACAGATTATGTGGTGAAACTGTAATGCATCATTTGCTATTAGTGGACTAGTAATAATTACCAGTTTCAAAGCCGCTCTTTCGATGTAATCTTTAGTCTCAATCGTAACAGCCCTTCTCATTGACGTTATGATTACACTAGCTGCCCTCATGATCTAGAATATCTAGTTGATAGGATACTAAAATGTGATAGTGAAAACTGTATGTTGTGTGCTCATCATAAGATGAAATGGCATCTTCTCTGACCCGATGTATGGAGAGGAGAGGGTAACAGCATAGTGTGAACATATACTGTAGAGTGATCACATCACTGCCTCTGAAAACAGAATTTTAGGAAGGTTCAGAGCAGCAAAATAAGACAGACTTTTCTCATTTAAGCCTTGTGGAGAGGATACAGGTGTGCTCCCTGATGCGGTGCTATATAACTTTCGGCACTCACCAGTGGCCATCCCGTTCACGGTACATGCGAAACCGGCATTGCTAATTATGGGTCCAGTCCTGGGATTCAATAGAATATTATAAGCTAAGATACGATTTTAAGGCATTTGGAGTGATGAAAGTGTTAAGGACTTGTTTCAGCTGACAGATCTCCTTTTTACTTATCCAATTCAGATTGTCAGGCTAAATGTATGATAATAACACAGAGTCCTAGGGAGGCAAAGGAGAAAGCCACGGAGGGTCACGTTAGTTGGAACCAGATAGTTTTTTTCCTGCCTATTTAGGACCCAAGTCATTGTTCAACAACAACAAAAAATTTATGAAAATACTCTCAATGATGCTTTTTATTTCCCTTTGAAGAGAGGAGGAAAACAAAAATAGGCAGATAATGTGATACTAATGTCAGCATTTTCTTTCAAAATCTTTCTGCCTTTTTTTTTTTTTTCTCCCTCCACATTAGGCAAATGTTGGAAACCTAATTTTGGTATCTTATCATCTAATCTTGTTAAAGAGATTTACCCAGGAGTGGGATACATTGAGGGAGATTATAAATGCATTGTAAAGTAAATTACAAGGTCAGGGCAGGGAGTCCATTATTCAGACAAGTGCTTGAGCAAGCGGGCTTGTTTTGGAATGCAAGTGCTTGGGGCTCCTGAGAAGACCCTGCCAGCTTTTCTTTCTGACTTGCTAAATGGAGGAATCATAATTGATTAATTCCTCATTCCCACTCTTTAGCTCCATGGTGGATTTTTTGCTTTTAGGCATATACTAGCTGGGGGCCTTACGCGACTCGTCTAGTCCCCCTTTTAAAACAGGCTAAAGTTTATTTCTCATTTGTGTTTTACACACTGTCTTTTTTGGAATCCCTGGGAAGTTAACTATTTTTCTCATCCTTGTCCTTTGGCCACCAACATTTGTGCCCTTTTTAATGCTGTAGTTGACTGGTAAACTGTTAGTTACTCCCTTGGTGTATATATATTTTCAAATTTAGCTATCTCCAAAAATGAATGATTGTGAAGTCAAGTTGGCCCCTCTTTGCCAAAGTGGCATTTACCACTCTCGGGTTCTTTTCAGCGAGAGAGAAATAATGTGACTTAAGCAGGGCCCCTCTCCAGACGGCTTGGCTACTGGCCAAAGAGTTGACTAGCTGAACTGTATCTTTCTGTTTCTTTCTCAACTGGAGCTGAGGCTCAGCCGAGGGCGCAGGATGTTGTATAATTTGGTTCACGTTGTTAGCCTCTCAAAATAATGAGGAGGAGGATAGTGTAGCATTTCTCAGCCTGCTGCCCGTCATGGTGCTGGCTGCTTTAACTGTTCTTAAACTAGGATGCTGTGTCTGCTTAAGTTGGCACCAGCCCCTCCTCCTAACTTCTCCAGACTTGCATTTGTTTGACTGGGGGACAACTCCTAAAGATTCGATACGGCCTGTTGGTTAAATCCGAATTAAATTTCTCTTTTGAGATTTTTTGCACCATCCCTTGAGATAAAAATGGGAGTCCCTGTAGGGTGTTGTGGGACCAGGATTGGGACTCACTGATCCTCACGCCGGCTGGGATGTGAGAAGGTTGCTAGTTTCTCTTCCTGGAATTATTTTATGAGTATCTTCTCATTTTTAACAATATCAACAATTAGTCTGTTTCAGGCTAAGATTAAAAGCATCTCCAGGGCCATAGAGAATTGTAATGAGTTGACCTTCTCTTTTTTGATATCTCTATGAAATGATTGCCTCTTTAGAAAGTTCACCTGCCACCCAGGGGAGAATAGAACGATGGGATTTAGGAAGCAGAGAAGTTTCCCTTAGGTCACCTTGTCCAAGTCCCTCACTTAACAAATGAGGAAACGGAGGCACAGAGATGAAGTCGCTTACCAAACCACAGCTGGCGAAAGATTGGGAAGCTCAGATGTTTGCTGAGTTTCCCTAGAATGTAGGGATCCTCATTCCTAAGCTTGTATTGGTCCAGATTTTTCTGCTTTGGAGATTGGATTTAAAATTCTTAGAACTGAATGAAATGGCAGAAAGACTGATTGGACAACTATTTATTGGGCACCAATATGTGCCGGGCACCAATGTAGGCACGGGCAATAATAGGTCAGTTAGGGCTTAGGCCTGTGGGGTTGAGGGCTGGGGGGCAGGGAAGGCAGGAGGTGAAACATAAAGAAGCAGTAGCTAACGCCCTCCTCTGTGATTAAACATTGATGTTGGTGTTGTATTATTTTGCAGGTAAAGATGAGCCCAGCAGCTACACATGTACAACTTGCAAACAGCCATTCACCAGTGCATGGTTTCTCTTGCAACACGCACAGAACACTCATGGATTAAGAATCTACTTAGAAAGCGAACACGGAAGTCCCCTGACCCCGCGGGTTGGTATCCCTTCAGGACTAGGTGCAGAATGTCCTTCCCAGCCACCTCTCCATGGGATTCATATTGCAGACAATAACCCCTTTAACCTGCTAAGAATACCAGGATCAGTATCGAGAGAGGCTTCCGGCCTGGCAGAAGGGCGCTTTCCACCCACTCCCCCCCTGTTTAGTCCACCACCGAGACATCACTTGGACCCCCACCGCATAGAGCGCCTGGGGGCGGAAGAGATGGCCCTGGCCACCCATCACCCGAGTGCCTTTGACAGGGTGCTGCGGTTGAATCCAATGGCTATGGAGCCTCCCGCCATGGATTTCTCTAGGAGACTTAGAGAGCTGGCAGGGAACACGTCTAGCCCACCGCTGTCCCCAGGCCGGCCCAGCCCTATGCAAAGGTTACTGCAACCATTCCAGCCAGGTAGCAAGCCGCCCTTCCTGGCGACGCCCCCCCTCCCTCCTCTGCAATCTGCCCCTCCTCCCTCCCAGCCCCCGGTCAAGTCCAAGTCATGCGAATTCTGCGGCAAGACGTTCAAATTTCAGAGCAACCTCGTGGTGCACCGGCGCAGCCACACGGGCGAGAAGCCCTACAAGTGCAACCTGTGCGACCACGCGTGCACGCAGGCCAGCAAGCTGAAGCGCCACATGAAGACGCACATGCACAAGTCGTCCCCTATGACGGTCAAGTCCGACGACGGCCTCTCCACCGCCAGCTCCCCGGAACCCGGCACCAGCGACCTGGTGGGCAGCGCCAGCAGCGCGCTCAAGTCTGTGGTGGCCAAGTTCAAGAGCGAGAACGACCCCAACCTGATCCCGGAGAATGGGGACGAGGAGGAAGAGGAGGACGACGAGGAAGAGGAAGAAGAGGAGGAAGAGGAGGAGGAGGAGCTGACGGAGAGCGAGAGGGTGGACTACGGCTTCGGGCTGAGCCTGGAGGCGGCGCGCCACCACGAGAACAGCTCGCGGGGCGCGGTGGTGGGCGTGGGCGACGAGGGCCGCGCCCTGCCTGATGTCATGCAGGGCATGGTGCTCAGCTCCATGCAGCACTTCAGCGAGGCCTTCCACCAGGTCCTGGGCGAGAAACATAAGCGCGGCCACCTGGCCGAGGCCGAGGGCCACAGGGACACTTGCGACGAAGACTCGGTGGCCGGCGAGTCGGACCGCATAGACGATGGCACTGTTAACGGCCGCGGCTGCTCCCCGGGTGAGTCGGCCTCGGGGGGCCTGTCCAAAAAGCTGCTGCTGGGCAGCCCCAGCTCGCTGAGCCCCTTCTCCAAGCGCATCAAGCTCGAGAAGGAGTTCGACTTGCCCCCGGCCGCGATGCCCAACACGGAGAACGTGTACTCGCAGTGGCTCGCTGGCTACGCGGCCTCCAGGCAGCTCAAAGATCCCTTCCTTAGCTTCGGAGACTCCAGACAATCGCCTTTCGCCTCCTCGTCGGAGCACTCCTCGGAGAACGGGAGCTTGCGCTTCTCCACGCCGCCCGGGGAGCTGGACGGAGGGATCTCGGGGCGCAGCGGCACGGGAAGTGGAGGGAGCACGCCCCATATTAGTGGTCCGGGCCCGGGCAGGCCCAGCTCAAAAGAGGGCAGACGCAGCGACACTTGTGAGTACTGTGGGAAAGTCTTCAAGAACTGTAGCAATCTCACTGTCCACAGGAGAAGCCACACGGGCGAAAGGCCTTATAAATGCGAGCTGTGCAACTATGCCTGTGCCCAGAGTAGCAAGCTCACCAGGCACATGAAAACGCATGGCCAGGTGGGGAAGGACGTTTACAAATGTGAAATTTGTAAGATGCCTTTTAGCGTGTACAGTACCCTGGAGAAACACATGAAAAAATGGCACAGTGATCGAGTGTTGAATAATGATATAAAAACTGAATAGAGGTATATTAATACCCCTCCCTCACTCCCACCTGACACTTCCTTTTTTCACCACCCCCCCTCCCCCATCGCCCTCCAGCCCCACTCCCCCGTAGGATTTTTTTCTAGTCCCATGTGATTAAACAAACAAACAAACAGAAGTAACGGAAGCTAAGAATATGAGAGTGCTTGTCACCAGCACACCTGTTTTTTTTTCTTTTTCTTTTTTCTTTTTCTTTTTTTCCTTTATGTTCTCACCGTTTGAATGCATGATCTGTATGGGGCAATACTATTGCATTTTACGCAAACTTTGAGCCTTTCTCTTGTGCAATAATTTACATGTTGTGTATGTTTTTTTTTTTTTAAACTTAGACAGCATGTATGGTATGTTATGGCTATTTTAAATTGTCCCCGATTCGTTGCTGAGCAAACATGTTGCTGTTTCCAGTTCCGTTCTGAGAGAAAAAGAGAGAGAGAGAGAAAAAGACCATGCTGCATACGTTCTGTAATACATATCATGTACAGTTTTATTTTATAACGTGAGGAGGAAAAACAGTCTTTGGGTTAACCCTCTATAGACAGAATAGACAGCACTGAAACAAAATCTCTATGAGCTAAATGTCTGTCTCTAAAGGGTTAATTGTATCAATTGGAGAGGAAAAAAAAGGCCTTGAATTGACAAATTAACAGAAAAACAAAACAAGCTTATTCTATCATTTGGTTTTAAAATATGAGTGCCTTGGATCTATTAAAACCACGTTGATGGTTCTTTCTACTTGTTATAAACTTGTAGCTTAATTCAGCAATGGGTGAGGTAAGAAACCTTAGGACCTAGCATATAATTCTATATTGTATTTCTCACAACAATGGCTACCTAAAAAATATGACCCATTATGTCCTAGTTAATCATCATTTTCCCTTTAGTTTAATCTTATAAGCAAAACTGATTATACCAGTATAAACGCTATTTTGCTCCTGGTGAGAGCTTAAAAGAAATGGGCTGTTTTGCCCAAAGTTTTATTTTTTTTAAATGATGATTAAATTGAATGTGAAACGTGCAAAAGCCCTGGAATACAATTAAATGCATTAGTAAGGAATTCATTTTATGAAGATAACTTGTTTTAAATAATGTCTGTCTAAGAAAATTCTGGCACCAAAAGAAATAGATCCAGATCTACTTGGTTGTCAAAGGGACAATCAAATGATAAACTTTAAGACCTCGTAGACCATATTAAAAAGAAGAGACTGACAATAAGGTTTGACAGAGGGTAACAGGAAAAAAACAATATGTGATCTTTTAGCACAACGTGGTACTATTTGCCATTTTAAACAGGTGTATAAGCTAATATTGATACAATGATGATTAACTATGAATTCTTAAGACTTGTGTTTAAATGTGACATTCTTAAAAAAGAAGAGAAAGAATTTTAAGAGTAGCAGTATATATGTCTGTGCTCCCTAAAAGTTGTACTTCATTTCTTTTCCATACACTGTGTGCTATTTGTGTTAACATGGAAGAGGATTCATTGTTTTTATTTTATTTTTTTAATTTTTTCTTTTTTATTAAGCTAGCATCTGCCCCAGTTGGTGTTCAAATAGCACTTGACTCTGCCTGTAATATCTGTATCTTTTCTCTAATCAGAGATACAGAGGTTGAGTATAAAATAAACCTGCTCAGATAGGACAATTAAGTGCACTGTACAATTTTCCCAGTTTACAGGTCTATACTTAAGGGAAAAGTTGCAAGAATGCTGAAAAAAAAAAAAATTGAACACAATCTCATTGATGAGCATTTTTTAAAAAAAAACTAAAAAAAAAACTTTGCCAGCCATTTACTTGACTAATGAGCTTACTTACTCGGACTCAACATTGCAAGCGCTGTGAATGGAAAACAGAATACACTTAACATAGAAATGAATGATTGCTTTCGCTTCTACAGTGCAAGGATTTTTTTGTACAAAACTTTTTTAAATATAAATGTTAAGAAAAGAATTTTTTTAAAAAACACTTCATTATGTTTAGGGGGGAACTGCATTTTAGGGTTCCATTGTCTTGGTGGTGTTACAAGACTTGTTATCCATTTAAAAATGGTAGTGGAAATTCTATGCCTTGGATACACACCGCTCTTCAGGTTGTAAAAAAAAACATACATTGGGGAAAGGTTTAAGATTATATAGTACTTAAATATAGGAAAATGCACACTCATGTTGATTCCTATGCTAAAACACATTTATGGTCTTTTTTCTGTATTTCTAGAATGGTATTTGAATTAAATGTTCATCTAGTGTTAGGCACTATAGTATTTATATTGAAGCTTGTATTTTTAACTGTTGCTTGTTCTCTTAAAAGGTATCAATGTACCTTTTTTGGTAGTGGAAAAAAAAAAAAAGACAGGCTGCCACAGTATATTTTTTTAATTTGGCAGGATAATATAGTGCAAATTATTTGTATGCTTCAAAAAACAAAAAGAGACAAACAAACAAGTGTGACATTGTACAGATGAGAAGCCATATAATGGCGGTTTGGGGGAGCCTGCTAGAATGTCACACGGATGGCTGTCATAGGGGTTGTACATATCCTTTTTTGTTCCTTTTTCCTGCTGCCATACTGTATGCAGTACTGCAAGCTAATAACGTCGGTTTGTTATGTAGTGTGCTTTTTGTCCCTTTCCTTCTATCACCCTACATTCCAGCATCTTACCTTCATATGCAGTAAAAGAAAGAAAGAAAAAAAAAAGGAAAAAAAACAAAAACAATGTTTTGCAGTTTTTTTCATTGCCAAAAACTAAATGGTGCTTTATATTTAGATTGGAAAGAATTTCATATGCAAAGCATATTAAAGAGAAAGCCCGCTTTAGTCAATACTTTTTTGTAAATGGCAATGCAGAATATTTTGTTATTGGCCTTTTCTATTCCTGTAATGAAAGCTGTTTGTCGTAACTTGAAATTTTATCTTTTACTATGGGAGTCACTATTTATTATTGCTTACGTGCCCTGTTCAAAACAGAGGCACTTAATTTGATCTTTTATTTTTCTTTGTTTTTATTTTTTTTTATTTGGATGACCAAAGGTCATTACAACCTGGCTTTTTATTGTATTTGTTTCTGGTCTTTGTTAAGTTCTATTGGAAAAACCACTGTCTGTGTTTTTTTGGCAGTTGTCTGCATTAACCTGTTCATACACCCATTTTGTCCCTTTATTGAAAAAAATAAAAAAAATTAAAGTACACAATGTAAGCTTCTTGTGTCCTCATTTGACACACTCTGTAAATTACTTTCAAGAAAATAACAGGTTTTAAGAGAAGGCCAGTCAGTCTTTTTCAGGATTATTTCTATGGGCATTTTGATGCATGTATTATACCCTAAAGTGTATATATACCCTACTATATTAATATAGACATATCTCAAAACATGGAAATAGTTTTTAGATTTTATAGTTCTAGAATAATTTTCAAGAAATGGAAAGTGTTTTCAGTCTGATGTTAAAAACTTTCCCTTCATCTCTTAACGATAATCTATTCAGATATAAATGAAAAATTTACTGGTAATAGCATCTTAAACTTTTATTTCCTTTGGATTTTTTGCTGTTCTTGTTGTCTGAAAGTTCTTTTCTATTCTCCCTTCCCTGCTCTATCTTAGAACATAATGTAAAAAATCAGCTCTTTCGTTTCCATATGAGTCTTTCTTCATACCCAAAATAACCTCACCCTCCCCATAAAAATCCAGAAACAAAAGCATCAGGTTAACGAGAGAGAGAGAGAGAAAGAGAGAGAAAGAGAGAGAGAGAGAAGTAACCAGTAGTTTAGCCAGATGTGGCAAATCTCTGGAATCAGCCACTGATTTCCTGAGATGGATGGTGGTTTGCCTTGTGCTTCTGAGGTCCTAGGGACCAGAGATGGGACAGATCTTTTAGGTGCTTTTCTAGAGTGTTCCTGGCTGATAGCAAACGAGGGGGCGAAATACCCTTCAGTGATCTTTTGCCCAACCAACAGATTTATGAAATGAAACATAGTCTTTGGAAAGCAGGTTAGGTCCCTTATAAAAACCCCTCCTTAGAAATCTGTGTTGTCAGTTTTACAAATACTGCATGCTGCAGCATCTATTTGCTTTATTAAAACACATACTTCTGTGATACTGTCTCCCTGTTCCCAGTGTAGATGAATGGATACAACGTTGTTCTTTTTGTAAAAACCAAAACAAAAGCTGTTCTGTTGTCTTGTGGTAGCATTTTTGTTGCTTAGGTCTTATGCCCTGGTGCCTGTGAGGTGGCCTTTTCATGTAATGCCTTTTATCTGAGGCAAGAATAGTTTTATCCTTCTAAAATACACAGAAAGTAGGTATATTTTTTTAAAGCCAGTTTGGGTGGGAAGCAGGGAGTGAAGGCAGAGCGGAATCCCATACGAGAGAATTTGGGGCTGGGTGTAGGAGCTGGGATGAGATGGACGTATCTTTCAGGACTTGGTAATTGGCAGTGAACTGAGAGGCGATATTTGTGTTTTGAATTAGGTTACTTCACAACTGAATCCAGAATACTATGCAAGATAGAAATATTCCCCAGGGCCATGCCGGTTTTAGATGTGGTGACTTCCGCTCCACCATATTAAATGTCCATAAAACCGCTGTGTGTCCCCTATTACTCTTTTATTAGGAGCTATGAGTGCAGCTGTGCAGGTTTTGTATACAGTGTTCATTTTAATTTTTCAGTATATGATGCTCTTAGCATAATTAGGTTTTGCATCCTGACAGACAGAATTAATGGTGGATACTGTATACTTACTTGTATGTTCAAATTTCTTAAATGGGGAATGGGGAGGGGTGCAAGCATCTGGTGATAAATCACGGATTATGTTTGATTTACATGGTCCCGAAGTTAAATAAATTTATTGGGAGACACGTTCTTCAGGGTACTTAGTCTTCTGACTTATTGAAGCCCTCTTATAAAATCTTATTTCTGAAGCTGAGTGAACAATAGGAGCCTGAAAACCTAGGCAACAGGAATATAACTTAAAAATGGCATCTGTATCCGGAACCCCAAAATTAAAAATCTTAATGCAAAATAACAAAAAACATTTCCAACTGAGGATAAATTCATGATATTTTTTTTAAATGAGGAAATACTAAGGATATTAACGTTTTTCAGAATTCTCCAGTTTATGTGATACCCCTGATGTGTTGATGCAATGTCCTCTACATACGTGAACTCTTAACGCTTAAATGTTCCCTTCTATCTTCATTTGGAGAACAACTTAATAAACAGGAGGACAGCAAATACTACTTCTCACAGATTTTAACTTAGAAACCCTCCCAGTGCATGGACTACCTCTATCCTGAGACCGTTTCCCATCTTCTCTTTGTTTAGGACCTACAAAAGGACTGAAGCCAATACATTTTAAAGGTGGCTAAGAAGTGGGGTGAACACTTGCTTCTTCATTTGTACCAGCCATGGCAGGAAGTGTGGAGTAGTTGAATTTTTCCCAGGGCCTTCTCTGATAGAACTGTTTATTTAAATACCATTTTTGTGTATGTAATGAGTACGTACTGTATATGTTCATAATGCTTGAAGTGAGAATTTGAAAGGAAGTGGCAGTGGGGGTCAGATTATCATTTCATTTGGAGCAATAAGGAAATGAGGTGGTTTATTCGCAGACACTAAAAGTTTGTTAAAAGGTACTGGGATATTTCAGGCTTTCCTGAAAAGGTGTTGAGGAGCCTCAGGCCCCATCCTGTCCTGCTTTGAACACTTTACTCTCAGAGCATGAGGGAGGAAATACGGTGTTTTCTTTTTTTTGTTTTAAAGCCTCTTTCGCCCTCTGTACGCACACACAAACATGATTTCTTATGACTGTGTTGTAGTCGTGTGTTCTTCATTATGATTCTGTTACTCCATCGTTCCCGGGCCTGGTGTGTTCAAGAATGTACCCATCCCATTCTCTTTTCTTTTTTCAGACAACTTCCCATTAAAAAAAAAAAAAAGAAAAAGAAAAAGAAATGTGGGAATTTTGCCAGTGTGAGGATGGGATTGGCAGTGTTCTTTAAACCTGCTTGGAAAAATGTTCTTTGAAAGACTGTTAACTTTTTAAAAAGGCATGAGGCACTTAGCAAATTTTCCTAAGTGTCTCCTAAGGCCCTGCAGCTTTCCCAATTAAGAATAAATGAACCCATGTTTAGAGAAATGGACATCAGGACACATAGCCAGAATTGGGATTACGTACATTTATTTCAGGGCTTCTAAAGCTGCGAATGGTAGACATGGGTTGTTGGGTGTGCACTTTTGCTTGCTGTCATCTTGTTATCCCATTAGCCCTCTGTTTCATTTAGTAAAACACATGGCCAGTGAATCAGCCTTTAGGGGGATGGGTCTGTTTCTCTCTCTCTCTCTGTTTCCCAGTGTCATCTATGGTCATGGGATGCAATTAATTCCTCCCTTTCAAACGGGAAAGGAGACCAATTCAGTTCACGTGTGTCATTGTACTTAAGAACTGAAACTTGCCTGAACACAACTCCAATGGTTGAACCAAATACTGTTTTTTCTTTCTGTAAAGTGGCAAAGACTACTTAAAGGGAGCGGATATCAGGTCCTTGTGATTCAGCAGAAAAGGCAAATTAAACGATTTCCCCAAAGTCAATCCTCTAACGCAGGATCCACTCCCCCACCCCCAAACCCATAGGGGGTTGTGCTGTGCTTTTCAATAACGGTGAGCGGGGTACATGCCCAGGCTGTATTTTGTCTGTTAGGGTTTTCAGTACTGGTAGCAGGTCGGACAAAGGGGTTTGATGGGGGTATCAGCTAGAGGGGCCTCAACGACAGTGACAGGGCTGGACTGGGAACGGGGTTCCCCAGAACCCACCTGGACACAGGAGGCCCCTCAGTCCGGGTCTCCACTGCGCAGGGGGAATTCGGGAGAGCAGCTGAGCTCCAGACCCTGGGCCTCCTGCGGCGCCAAGTCGGGGAAGAGGAGGCCCCAGGCCCCTGCTTCGGGTCGCCATGGCAACGAGCCCTGGAATGCCACAGTGGTAGCCCTCTTCCTCGGCACATCCGGACTCCCAGTTCTGCTGCTTCAAGTCAATGTACACAGCAAGGGAGGAACCCCGGAGGAAAATAACCACTCCCTTCTTCCCTTCACCATTGCCTTTCCCCCTTACCAAAAAGAAAAAAAGGAAAAGAAAACTGCATGTTTGAAAGAAACTACAGGCAGTTTTTGGTGCAATTTGGGAGCAACTATTTTGGGTTCTGGTTTCCTCTTCAGAGATTTGTTCGCCTCTTGTAAATCGTTGGCTGCTTTGACGTTGAACTTGATGACATTTCATGTTTTCGTTGTGCTGCTTTTACATCAATTTTGAGTTTCTGTTTCTTTATAATTTTATTATTATTTTAAGGAAATGTCCCCCTGCCCCCCTCCCTCCCCTGTTCTCCTCAACCAAAGGACTGTTTCCTACTCAGTTTTCTCAGTCGTAAGGGAAAGTGTTTCCTTCCAGGTGTGTCCCCAGTTTATTAGGACTATCATATGAGCGGGTAGCGGGTCTGGGTCCCTGGCGGGGGAAGGCAGGGAGGGAGGCATGGGAAAGGCACTCAGAGGTCAGAGATGTGGGGGGAGGGGACTGAGTTTGAAATCATGTTTAAGATGCCAGTGGCTCAACCTGTGGTGAATTTAAGTTATAGTTTTAAAAAGCTAGTTAGAGAACAGAAAATCACTGGGCCAAGTCACACCTGTACTTTTTTTTTCCCCTCCTCTGTCTCCAACCTCTTTCTAGGTTCTTCACACACCCCCATTCGGCGTAGTACCCAGAGAGCTCAAGATGTGTGGCAGTTTTCGGATGGAAGCTCGAGAGCCCTTAAGTTCTGAGAAAATTTGAAGCCCCCAGGGGCGGGGTGGACGAGAGCCGCCCAGCCGACATCTGCGTGGTCTGTCATCCTGCTAGTTTGTGATGTTTTCTGACAGTAGCCTCCAAGAAGCCGTTGTGCGAAGACAGAGTCCTGCAGAGTCCTTCCTGCCCGGGCCTGCAGTGCCATTTTATTTATATTTTTTAATAAAAAGTAAAAACAAAAAAACAGACCCACATTGGAACAGTGAATCAGTCCCATTACAGAGGGCCCCTGGACCATCGCTGTCCTGAGCAGCGTCCTGGCCCTTTTAAAACCAGCCAACCTAATTACCCGTATTGTGGAAATGAGCATGAGTCCCCCAACCCCTTGTTTCTATACATTCTATGTTGTCTTTTAAAAAGTGTGCTTAACATTGACACAATAAATGTTGGAGCTTTAGGTGGTGTTTGCTTGTTCTTTAATTATTAATGCTTATAAGACAATGCAGCTGCTTATGACTTTGTATTTCTGTACCCGTTTCCTGCAGACATCCATTGGGTGGGTAGGAGGAACAGATTTGAGGAATGGGTAGGAGGTGTAGGAGGGGAAAGAGGTTACTGCTTATCAGATGGCATAAATTTTCAAGGAGAATCAAAATGCAAAACTTGGGAATAAATCATAGCAATATCATAATTAATGGAGTAGTAGTGTTGCTGTTTATTAATGCTGAAGTGTGGTTTTCCTAACTGTCTGACTTATAATTTGCATACCATTAAATAATGCATAATATGGCACGCTGAATTCTGTTTTTCAAATATATGCTTTTGGTGGCTACCAAGCAGGATTTGAATTTGTCTTTTAATTTAGCTCAAGAAAGATAACGTCACTGGGTTAGTGGTAAATCCCAAAGAAGGTGATAAATGTCAGTAGTGGCTTATTAAATATTCTAATTTTAGGTTCCCAAACCTTTAGCAAATATATCTTAATACAGACAAACAAACACACATAAAACTTCTTTATTACTTACATTACTCGTATCAGGAAATTTGGGGCAGATTTTATACGGCGGGGGAGGGAACTGTGGGAGGAAGGAGGTTCACATCAGAACACACAGTTATGATCGTGGCGTCCATTCCTCAGAAATCAGTGACACAAATAAATTAGTTCTACAAACAGGTGATAAAAATCCCTTCTGGTCCAGTTAATTTACAAAGAACTTTTCTCAATTTGGTGTTTTCTATTGCCTGGAGAACCAGAAGAGAACTAGAAACAATATAGCATATTAAAATAGGTTTATAAATAATAGAACTCAGACACCTGTGTATTATAGATTTACATATTGGCTGTGAACGTAAGTGGGGAAAATCTTACCCACTCACTACCCTCTGGCTAGATTACCTAGCCTAGTGAGAAGATAGCAAAATAATTGGCATCTGGATTCTTTCCTGCTTATTCATCATAAATAATGACTTCTTACAGTAGCATACTGCCTTCTACTTTATACAGTGCTTTCATGAACATTATTTCATCTGATCATCGTCGGGACAGATCTCACAACTTCCACTTTGTGGGTGAGGAGACTGAGGCTCGCCAGGGTTAAGGGCTTGCCGCAGGCCAGGACGATGAGAGGGAGGGGAGGAAAGCCAGGTGTTCTGGTGTCTAGTCCAGAGCTGATTTCACTGAACTCTATAACTGATCAAAGAGAGTGTCTCCCTGTGTTAGCACACAAGTCATTAATGTTCATAAACGCACACACGTATGGCGCGCGCGCACACACACACACACACACACACACACACACAGGTCAAGGATGTCCATAGGTCAGGGCACGCAAAATTGTCCCTTTCTACCAACAGCCGTGGGCACTGCAGGAGGAGGTGGGAGCAAGGGTCCCTCCTTGCCGTCTTTTCCCGGTGTCTTTTCCATGACAGATAAACAACCCTGATTGACTAGGTGGCCTTGATGAGTTTTTCCTCTCACCTAGGTGGGATGGGGCTTCCAGAAAAGAGTTATTTCCTGGAGAAACATTCTCCCTGCCCCATGCTCTGCCTTTGTGTTGTTGAAACCTGAGACCAATAGGGATTCTGTGACAGCATCCTCCCTGAATGTGCTAAGCTCCTTGCTGATACTTCCAAAAAGTGACACCATTTCCAAAGGGAGACCCGACTGAGATAGAGCAAACAATTAAGATTCTTTTGGACAATGTCGGCCTTGGTTGGTAACTGCACTTGGTGTTCACTACACTTTCGTTTCTGGTCTACGTTTCTGCCTCTACCTCTTTTTTCTTCTCAGAGTCAGAAAGTAAATGGGTAATTATAAATTATTGGGTAATTGTAAATAAGTGGATCCGTTATAAATACATGGCTATCTCTAGAAGTGGGATTTTTGTTTTTTGAGGGGGTGGGGGAGGAGAGAGGGTGTGGGTAAAGGATATCTTTTCTTCCTCCTCCTTTTGGGAAAAAAAAAAAGACATTTCATTAAAAAAAAGAAAAGACCATCTCTTTCTCCCATATCTTTTTCAGTTGGAAGAGAATAAAAGTTCATTTATGAAATTCATTATGAAATGATGGTGTTGTGCTAGGGCTAGAACTTTTGAAAATCCACACAGGATTGATGATTTGGGAAGACATCTCCCTGTGCGATATGTCAAGGTCGTGGTTATCCGTGAATGGTGGAAGCCGAAGAAGGGACTGACAAATCTGATCGGGGTCCTTACTGTGCCCTCTCCTGAGAGTGAAACTTCAAATTGCAGAGAGATTAATTGGTTGCCCAGCAGGTACTGAGCACGGATTAGAGGACACAGTCTCGGGTGCTTGGGAGGGTGGGGACCAGACATGGGACATTGTTCTTACCCTCCCAAGCCTGGTCTATGAACATTAATTTTGCGGTCTGTCCAGATTGTCACACTAAACAAAAAAGTCTAGTTAGACTTCTGAATCCATGATGGCAGAGACTCAGTAGCTCCTGCAAAAACTGGTGGTAGTTTAAAGAAAAATTTAGGCAAGGCAAGCAAACTTGGATTCTACTGAGGTCTAACCGAGTGCCCCAAACCTTGGCAGAATGTTTCCCTGGCATTTTTGCTTGGAGTTTTCAACAACTTTTGTATTAGAGTCAAGCCTTGCAAAAGGTGAAGAATATCTTTCAAGTATTGTGTGCACTGACACGATTTTCCTTTTTTTGAGGGCTAGTTGAGATTAATGTTGAAGAAGATGATTATCAATATTAACATGTTTCCCTTCTACAGTAATGTTTATTTCTATCAAGAATTCCATCAAGAATCAGTGTCTCCAGGAAGTGGTGGTAGAGAGGGTCAGAATTGAAGTATTTTGAGGATACCTGGGTGGCTTGGTTGGTTAAGCTCCTACCTTCAGCTCGGGTCGTGGTCCCAGGGCCCTGGGATCAAGTTCTGCGTTGGGCTTCTTGCTCAGCAGGGAGCCTGCTTCTCCCTCTGCCTGCCGCTCTCCCTGTTTGTGCTCTCTTTCTCTCTGTCAAATAAATGGATAAAATCTAAAAGAAAAAAAAAAAAGAATTGAAGTATTTTGTAGGCTGTTGTTTCTCTTCTTCCATGCCATATAGCTTTGGCTCCTTTTGGGATATAGCATGAGGAAACAGATTCGAGGAATTTACATACTGGCTGTGAAGTCAATATAAAGTTGAATTGGAATTTCAGAAACGAATATTGCAAGCACACCTTCCTCTTCTTCAAGGATCTATTCTGTCTGAGTTCTTAACCAACAGGGAAACAATAATGCTATTTCTTTTCTCTGAGTCCAGCAGAGACGGCACTCCTCAGTTTGCACTCCCCCAGGGTTACATTAAGACAAAGTACTTCACACTTCCAGCAAAATCCAGAAACGTAATTGTTTTCCTTCCTATCTTAGTGTAATTAAGATACCTTCTTGTTAAATCACATTACTTTTCCCCCTGGCTTTATATTTTTAAGAATGCTCCCAGAAAATACCTAAGGCTTATGGAACACTTTTATAGATATGATAGAATCAATTTTCCTAGAGATTCTAGAAAGGTGGGCCAAGAACCGACTACAGCAGAAAGGAACCACAGCAATCATCCATTTTACAGATCAGGGCAGCAGAGTCCCAAAGATTAAGTGAAGGATCTAAGATCACACAGCCTGGGAAAAAAAAAAAAAAAGTGAGAGCCAAGCTCGAAATCACACAGTTAGTGGTTGAGTCAGAATTGGAACTCAAGTCTCCAGCTCCCGTGCAAAGAAATTCAAGCGGCAAATCTCTCCCTTGTGACCTACTAAATTCAGAAGCAAGAGCGGCAGAAAAGTGTGCATTACGGAAGGTTTTAAGAATAAAATCAAAAGCTTGTTGTGGTGCCAGTCCTGGTGGGGAGCATGTGAGCATGTCCCATATTTCAAGGGTTTCTAAGCAGCATCCCGATGGCAGAGAACATTTAGGTCACTACCTGGAAGCATTCCTCCTTTAATTCACCCCTCCGATGGTAGAAATAAACTTAGGGACCCAGAATTGCTGTGAGACAGCTTTTAAAGTTAAAAGGGCATAAAAAAGAGCTACTCATCAAACCAAATTCATCTCGAATGACTTAAATAGATTTCACAATCTGTTCCATTCTCTAGACAGGATTTAAGAGAAACACCCACTTAATTTGAATTTCAAGGCCGCATCACATCCTGTTAGAGAATCCAAATAGCCAATAGCATGACCTGAATCTTGTTACTGGGGATATTTAATTTTGAGTTCAAAAGTGGTGTAACAGCAACGAACGGCAGGGAGGATCGACTGAACGGGTATACAACTCTGTGTGGTGAGGATTATTCGCCTTCACATGCTAGTTAGGCCGCGCGTTCTTTTCTGTGCAAGATGAAATCCTACCCACTTGCCCCTTCCTTCGATCAGGGGTTCCTGCCTCTCTTCAGAGATGTACAAATCCCGCCTCACCCTTTATTAGATCTGCTGCCTTCAGCTCTTCTGCTGCCATTTCTTTTCTCGCCAGCCATCCTTTGATTCGCATTCCCTTTTTTGAATGGACAGGGGTTGACTCCGAATGTCCCCGGGGCCTGACGGGGCTGCAGTTGTGGGCAGCAACAAAGTCATCCCTGAAATAGGAGCGGGACAGCGGGATGTCGCACAGAGCAACAGCCAATCAAATATCCTTGTTGAGGATGGTCTGAGAGGAAGTGATTTGCCGGATTTTTCCCCCCTGGTGATATAGTCCCTTGAATTTCCCGAACTGGCACTGCCTACGAGCAACTTCTGCTGACATCGGGGTCCCTTCCGCTCCTCTCTCCGGGCTGACTAGTCCTCTCCCCTCAGACACAGAGAAAGCCTGCTGAGAGGAACGCGGAGATTACCTTCCTACAGGCTCTGAGGTTTGCAGAGTTGCTCACGCCCCTGTTTCCGAGTGCCCGGGTGCTCACCTGTTGCTTGCCTCGCCACACGAACGGGAAAAACCAAAATGCAAATCCTCCGCCTCAGAAATTCACTCAAAACTCAGAACTCTGAACACAAGAGATTTCCCTTTAAAGCAGTCCCCTTTGCGTGGATTTGCCTGTAGCCTCTACGCCTAATTTGTGGAGTTCTTTTTATTTTTGAGAGTCCATTTTCGTTTCCCTCTGACGGGATGATGTACCGCGGATGGACTCCTGGGCGTTATGGTCCAGGCCAGCGAATGGTGCCAATCTCTGAGTCAGCATCTCTGGGCCGTGATCCTGGCTTTATCGTTGCCATGCTCACCCACCTGGTGTCCCCTCTCTCTGCACTTGACTTTATAAGGGGTCCATTCCTCCCTCTAAAAAAAGGAAGGGCACTCCCTGCTTTCTGCTTCCTACGACCCAGCAGGGCACAACTGTCCCAGTTCTATGAGCCACCCGTATGCTCTGGACTCTGGGTAGGGGTGGGGGTGATGACATCCAGTCTTGATGACTATAGGCAAGTGGGGTTGGGGTCCATCTTAAAGGTGGGCTTTTCTTTTTTTTAGTTAGTAAACCCGTTTTCTTTATAACTTTATGGCACAGAAAAAAAAAGCTGCAGCGATTTTTGTTTGGGATCTAAAGCTGTCATCACATTTTTTAAATGGTTACATGTGCAGTGCTCAGGGTGCATTTTATCACTTTGGTACACCTGAAGGTTGGATGTCCCTCTCTGCAACTTGCGCTGCTGGTGGGTAGCCCTGGAGGGCCTTGTGCACCTCCCTGAAGGTGGCAAAGCACCACACATCTGCTGCCTGAAGATCGAGAGCCAGGACAGGTCCGAAATGTGATCGCTATTGAACACCGAACCCTTCTCAGCTGGCCAACTGCCTGGAGTTTGGTAAAGAGCAAAATATAGGTTAAAATAAAAATAATAAAATTAGCCAATGCTTATTCAGAATTTACTATGTTCTGGGCATAGTGATGAGTTTTCTGTGCATGTTCTTATTTCTTCTTCATAACCATTTTGTGGGGTAGCTACGGTCATTATTCCATTTCACCAAAGCCGAGAGAGACCGCGGGACATATCCAAGGTTAAACTCCTGGCACTGCCATGATATGACTCCAGAATCCTCACTCTTAACCTCTACGTGTTGACTTCCAGATTCTGTCTCATTCTAGAATTTTGTCATCATATGTAATGCCGCGGTGGAGGATCCCCTATGAAAAACAGTGACAACAGTGCAGGGCTAATTAAACTGATTAGAAAGCATACTCAAAGTGGCGTTGCCTTCAGGGTTCTGGTCTTGTTAACCACTGACTAAGGTTGGTGTCAGTATTTCTCACAGTGCTTGCATTTCTGTCTGTCCTTGGCGCTGGGAGGACCAGTTTGATTCCGTGAACCATATCCGAGAAATTCACTCATGCATCTTCTCCATCTGCAGTAAGGCTCATTCGTTTGTTCAATCAACAAATATTTATTAGGTCCCTGCTATATGCAACCTACTGAGCTAAGTGCTGGGGAAAGGAGGCAAAGAGGTAAAGGGCACAGTTACTGCCCGTCAGAAATTGCCACCAGTGGAGAACGAAATTAATTAGAATCCTACTGAAAAACTAGTTGACAGTGGTGAGAACAGTGGGCCTTTTTAAATGTTAATATATGATTCATTTTGCCAAAGTAGATGATAGGCCAGGGGCTTCAGCACTTCTGAATGAATGGGAATGTTATTCTTTATACCTTATCAGTAGGACATACTTAAAAGTTATTTTTCAAATGATGGGGATGAGTATACACTGATGTTTCCTCGTGTAGTTGGTTCAGTCCTTCTGGTAAATAATAACAGCAGATAATTTAGAAGGAGAGTAGCTATAGAAACACAGTTTCTTGTCCTGTGGATGGAAGATAAGTGTTACTATATCCTGTATATCCTGTGTGTATATCTTATATAAAGGATAAATCCATGTATTTCCACTCTCTGGGCTGACTTGTCCCCGGTTACCTGCTGGCAATTCATTCTCAATGAAACATGACAAAGAAATCTTTACTTCTCCTATGTGCAGTCCTATGATCTCTTTCAGAATATCAGCATAAGCCAAATTCATTTTCCCCACCTACAGCGTACAAGGTGGTGTTCTAGGCACTGTGGGCAACTATCAAGAAGTTTAAGACCCAAGCCCTGTCCTCAAAGGGAATATAGTCAGTCCCATTAAGAGGGTAAAATTATAAGCATAAAAGCAGGTCATTAACAATGAAAGGGTGCAATAGGATTAATTCAGAAGTGAGAGACACAAACTATAGGAATCTGAAGGAAGAGGATTTCTCTGGGGCCCACAAAGATGCTGGGCTTTTAGTTGGTCATCAAAGGCAGGCTAGGACTTGGACCATAAAGAGAAAGGACGGGGGCAAACCAGTTCAAGGCAGTCCTGTGGTGTGTGGAGGGCAGGGGCTAGATCACTGTGGCAGGAAAAGGTTTGTTTATGGATACAATGGAAGGTAAACTTAGAAACTAATTGGGAGCCAATTATGGAGGCTCTTTAATGATAGGTGATGGGGCCTGTACCATAGTCAATAAAAAGTTTTTCAAAATTGTGTCCATAGAAAAGATTTTAGGAAGAGTATAACAGAGTATGGAATGGATTGAAGGGGAACTCAAAGGTGACCAAGAGACCAATAGGAGGCTGGTCCTTGAAGGTGTTGCCAATTTCCTGGAGGGAGGACTCTGCCATGAGTATAGTATTTGGGTCAAGCTATGTAGTCACCTTCACCGCATGCAAGCACGCAAGGATGCCATTATTTGATGGTATATCTAAATTCCCCATTTACCCTGCTCTAGATCCATCCCAGAATGCCTATGGAAGCCGACAAAAGATCTTCCTTATGTGTTGACGGTTGTTAGAAGCCCACACAATGAAGAGCCTAAAGATAAAGACCTTGAGGCCCAAACCAGTCAGTTTCCTGGAGATGAACTGTTTTTACAGTACCAAGGGAAAACATCTCATCTCATCAGGCATTTAACACTTTAGCAGAAAGTCTCAAGCACAATGATAAACTTAAGTGGAAAATGAACAGAAAACTTTAAGAGTTTTGTAGTTCAGTGGGCTCCAAGGATTTCCTTTTTTTGAGGGGGAAAGATTAAAGATTTTTTTTTTTATTCTCTTGACTATTTGTAAAAGTTGAATCATGTTGCTTTTTTCTTTGCAATATGCTTGTTGATACATGCCAGATACTGCAATAATACGATTTTATTGTCATTTGGCCACAGCACTAGATGAATTTCATAATGAAGGCATGAAGTGAAAGTAAGCAAGCATGTTTACACAGAATCAGAGAAATGTTCTCTGCACCAAAGTGAGGCTGAGCAGGCTAGGGCTTTACTCTCTTAGAGCTTAAATAAAAAAAAAAAAAAGAGACCTTTGTATTATTGTATGGCAGTCATATGATCTGGTATCCTTCCATACCTCCCTTCCCCCTGGCTACCATTCTGTTCTCCCTGGAAGCAGGATTGGTCTATGACTGTCCAGGGTCATAAATCAGGACATTTAAGGCACACAAAGAATTCATTTTTGACACTGGGTTGCAAACTCTCCATTTTACTCTTGAGTTTCCCCTCGACCCTCCTCCTCCTCACCCCTGTGACCTGTCCATAGCCACAAGCCCCAGTGCTGGCGTCAGTTCTCAGGAGGATTGTCAAAGATGTAAATACAAGCTAAAGATCAGGCATGAGTGAGTGGCTGGGAGCCGCCCAAGAGGTTCAGCACACGTGGAAACATTCCCCTGAGGTGCAAAAACACTGACATGACAGGTATGGCTCGTATTTCCCTCCTACCGAAATAAAGTATAACTGAAAAAGTTAAATATTCCCTATAGACCTTGACGTGGGACAGGGAGGAAAGCAAGGTCTCTGGGAGATGAAGTCTGTGGAGCAGAAGACAAAGCTCCCTTCTCTAGCTAAGCTCCCCTTCTTCTATATCAGCACAGGGCTCAATTCACACTTCAGCAGATAATCACTGAAAGTCACAGATAGGAGCCCCTCCTCATCTGCAGTTTTGCTTTCCTCAGTTGCCCATTGGCAACCATGGTCGCTAAGCGTGTGCTCCTTCTCCCTCACGGTGGGAAGGGCCATAACAGCCCGCGCTACGTCACGACGACGCCTGCGCCATTCCCCTGCGTCACTCCCCTGCGTCATTCACTAACGTCATCTCATCATGCCGACATTTGGCCATCTCACGTCCTCACAAGAAGAAGAAGGGTGAGTACAGTACGTAAAGAGATTTTCAGATAGACCGTGTTCACATAACTTTAATACAGTGCAGGCATACCTCGGAGATACTGCAGTTTGGTTCCAGAGCACTGCGGTAAAGCGAATATCGCCATACGGCGGGTTAAATGAATTTTTTTTGTTTCCTCGTGCGTATATAAGTTATGTTCGCACTATACTGTCTTATTAAGTGTGCAGTAGTGTGATGTCTAAAAAAGCACATAGCTTAATTAAAAAATACTTTATCGCTAAACAATGCTAACTGTCATCTGAGCTTTCAGGGAGTCATCATCACTGGTCACAGATCACCATAGCAAATAAAATGATAATGGAAAAGTTTGAAATGTTGTGAGATTACTAAAATGTGACATAGGCATGAAGTGAGCAAATGCTGTTGGAAAAATGGCACTGATAGACTTGCTCAGCGCCAGGTTACCTCAGACCTTCCATTTGTAAAAAACGAGTATCTGTGAAGTGCAATAAAGCAAAGCACAGTAAAACGAGGTATGCCTGTATATTTTTATAATAATTTTATTTTATTATTAGTTTTTGTTGTTAATGTCTTACTGTGCCTAATTTATAAATTAGACTTTACTGCAGGTATGTATGTATAGAAAAAGACCATAGTATAATAGGGTTTGGTACTAACTGGTTTCAGGCATCCACTAGGGGTCTTGGAATGTGTCCTCCATGGATAAGGGGGTCTACTGTATACTTAGTTAGGAAATGCAAGTGTCCATAGAATATATTTAAGTGTTTAATGTAGTAGTTGTAATGCAAGTGTTTAATGTAATAGTTTCACGTAATCATTCTTTTCATTTTTCCCATGAGTCAGAAGTATGGTGTATGTATAGGAAGGCTGTATATACGCACAGTTACACTTCTAATTTTTTATGTATACACCCATTTATAACATATTCATATCTTGTGTATGCTACCAGTATGCACACAACCAGACAGGAAAACGTGCCTCATCTATGACTGTGATGATCTCAAGGACATTATCGGGTTTTGATCTTTGATATT
Source organism: Halichoerus grypus (assembly GCF_964656455.1). Taxonomy (NCBI): domain Eukaryota; kingdom Metazoa; phylum Chordata; class Mammalia; order Carnivora; family Phocidae; genus Halichoerus; species Halichoerus grypus. Next base: position 59,694,779 of record NC_135721.1, read on the forward strand.
CAGCACCCCCTGGTTTCTAGAATCTTATCTTCAGTAACTGTATTCACTCTGACCCCTCACTCTTCTTCTCCAGGTGTTAAAGGTAAAGGCTACAAAACTGGACTAGAGAAGGTTTGTTTATCCTCTCCTGGCCTGAGGAGTCATTGTGTCTACAGAACAGATGTAGGATGGGCAGGAGTGGAGTAAACCTATCCCCTCTCCTACTGGAAATCACATTTAATTCTGACCCAAGGGGCCTCTGTGTTGCAAATGGAGAGGTAATTAAGCCTCCAGACTCTGAGCCTTTTGGGGTGAGAGGGCTTAGTTTTTCATATATACATCCAGTATATTTTTGAAGAGCAGAGGGTGGGGGGCCAGAGAGGCATAGGAAGCCTTGAAGAGAGTGGAAACAAGATGACAGGTGTTGGGCATATTGCTGTTAGGTGGCATGGATAAATAGAACACATATTTAAAGATTAATTCCAGTTTTAAAAAGCTCAAAGAATTGTACCAGCATTCTTGGTAGTGTGACAGAGGAATGGGGCCACCACCTTGCCAGTGAGTGCTTATGGGAAGGAGAGGGGGCTGGAGTGCCCCTTCTGCTGTCATTATTATTATTATTAAAAAAATTATGATTGAAGTGGAAAAGTTCCACCTGCAGAGACCTGGAGTGAGACCTCGAAGGACAGGAGCCCTCCACTGGTAACGACACCTGGTTGTTAACACAGCCAAGGACTGAGCCCAGTGACCTAGAGGGAGATGGCTGAGGTAACCAATCCCCAGGAGTGGTCCTCCAAGGAGTGTTGGTCCCATTTCAGCCACTGCCAGCTAGGAACATTCCACCTGCTGCTGTTCTGTGTTGATTTAGACCATGCCTCCTGGGTGTGTGGCTGCAGTAGAGCTTGGAAAATCTGAAGCAAGCAGAAGGACTTGGGATTTCCATTTAGGAATGTTGACACCTTCCCCTAGTCAAGGGACATGGAGTGTGTGTGTGTGTGTCTGTGTGTGTGCGCGCGCGCGTGTGTGCCTGTGTTGGACTTGTGTAGAGGGTAGGGTCAATCCTTTCTCTACCACCCCACTGTGTTAGGGCTGGTGAAGTGGAAGGTGCTGTTGTACACTGCTCCCCCCTCCCCTTCCACCACCCTCTTTTGGAACCAAGCTGAGAGAACTCTTTAGCATGGGCACCCTTGGTTTTTTTTTTTTTTTTTTTTGATGGGCCAAGCTTACAGTTTTCAAAGTGCTATGACAGGATGGTTGCAAAAATAAAAAGCTAGTGAAAGCTTAGTCACAATATTTCTATAGCTGGCAATCAAAAGATCATATTGCATGCAACTGGCAAAATCATCATAGGGAAATTATGCATTTTCCAGAATACCTTATTCCCTTCTGTGTATTAAACATTACTTTAATATTCTGGTGACAATGTTTTATAATTAATCTAAATGTAAGGGAATGAACACACCAGAGATTATGTCTCAGTGCAAAGAGGTGAAAAAGGCTTTTTTGCAGTGGCAGACCGGATTACTGACTCAACTCCTTTCACTTAAGAGCAGCCACAGATATCACTAAGGGCTAATATCCTGCCCCATCCTCCAGTGAATGCAAACATTCTGTACACTTTGGGGAGTAAAATCTCTTCACTCATAAGGGTGTTAACACAGAAGAAAAGCGTTTTAAAAATTGCATTAGTTCATAGACTTACATTGAACTCATGAGGGGGAATCTAGCCCCAGAGAGATAAAAACTAAAGAGCTGAGCCATAAACCAGTATGATAACATCCTTATTATAAGATGCAAATTGAGGGACCCAATTCACTAAAACACATGTTACTGGTATTTAATTTTGCTTGTGGGAATATATCAGAAGTTGGCCTATGCCTTTTGCACAATGTACTTAAAACGAGGGCGAGTAACTTTAGCTATTAAAAAAAGTGATAAAGAAGCGCAGGGCAAGCCAGGATTGAGAGATAATTGCGGGGATCTAATTTAAGTGTCAGTGTACACAGCTTTCTTCCTTGGCTTGGGCTTAGAGGCGCAGAACTGGTGTGGGAAGGCAAGTGGGGCTATGCTCCTGGATGGGGAGGCTGGGGTCCTGCAGCGGGGCAGTGGAATGGCAGCCCTTCTTGGCTGGCCTGGGCCCGTGGGGCCATAGTCTGTGGGATGGGGGCCAGATGAGGCTGGCCCACGCCCAGTGGTCATCGCAGGAACTTCACTCGAGCTAGTATGTTTGGGAGCCTGCGGTTTGGAGAAGAGAAGATACACTTCCCCATGAGAAAAAGGTCAGTTCCTCTTTCCTCGGGTGGCACAAACAGCCTGCTGGGTGTACTTGGACTTCCTGCCACCACTTCCACCCCTGGGTAGGTGAATTATGCTTCCCTCTCAGGGTGACATGGTGAGGTTGTACCCTGGGTCTGCCCAGGTGGCCATTCCTGTGGGACTGCACAGACAAGAGAACTATTCCTCAGCTGTCACCTCCTTTCAGAAGCCTTCCTTACCTGGGGGCTCTAGGGAAGGGACATCGCCCCTCAAGACTCAAAGTGCTATCAGTGGACCCCAGCGTGTGGGCATCATCATCTGGGAGCCCATTAAAAATGCACAATCAGCAACCCCTCCCCAAAGCTATTGAGTCATGGTCTACATTTTAACAACGTGAATTAAGTTTGAGAAGTGTGGCCAACCCCATCCTCTGGCCTACTGCATGGGCCCCTCATTTGGCATTTATCATTTAGGGCTTGCAAGGTTTGTATAGTGAAGAGAGGGTTCTCCAAACATCTGTTTTTTTTTTTTTTTTTTTTTGGTGGGGGAGTCAAATCTTTGTGATTAGAGGGAAAAATATCATAGGAAGCATAGGGATGCATTGGAAGTTGTCAGGGCACAAGCATGATGCACTGTGAGATGCTACCTTAGATAACATCGGGGTCACCTTGATGTTGGCTGGGGAGGGAAGGGGTGTCCATCTGTGGAGGGGTGGAGGGTCTGCTGAGGGGATACATTGTTCTGGAGATGCATGGTGGTGATGGGCATACAGCATTGCGAGTATACTTGATACCACTGAACTGTATAATTATGAATGGTTAAAATGGTAAATACTATGTTATATATATTTCACCCTAACTCAAAAAACTGTTTAAAAAAGCAAGGAAACAAAACCAAAATAGAAAATAACAAGAACAGGAGCGCCCGGGTGGCTCAGTTGGTTAAGTTTACCTTAACCTTCAGCTCAGGTTATGATCCCAGGGGCCGGGGATTGAGCCTGAGTTGGGCTCCTTCCTCAGCGGGGAGCCTGCTTCTGCCTCTCCCTCTGCCTCTTCCCCTGCTTGTGCTCTCTCTTAAATAAATAAATAAATAAATAAATAAATAAATAAATAAATAAAATCTTAAAAAAAAAGAAAATAACAAGAACAAACGGCAACAAAGTAAACAAACACAAAAGAGGAGGCGAGGCTAGCAAGAGCAAGCAAAGGAGAAAGGCCGGGGCTGGTTTGGGAGAGGCAGCGGCAGAGAGGGAAAGGAAACTTATGCGGGGACAGAGGCACTCTCTGGAGCCTGGGGCTCCCGCATACTGTCCAGTCATTTGCAGCTGGAGAACGGCTGATTTTCTTTTACTGCCTGACAGTGTGCCTGGAGTTTAGGGGCAGGATCACCTCCCTGGGGTGGGAGAAGTGTCCACTTCCAGTTTATGTATGTGTGTTATCCCGAGAGTAGGATAAATGGCTGTGAAGCTGACCTGATATTTATGTCCATTTTAAGGCCGGTGGTTGTTGATATGAGTGCTTTCTAGGTGAACTGCACGCTCAGAGTCATTTACTTTATGGACGGTTTCTGCTGGGGAGGACTGGGAAAAGTCAACAGATTGCATGTTTGCTGCTTCCCCTCATTATATTCTCACTTTTGAATAATTTCTGAGGACTTTGGAAGTGTAAGAAGGGGGACCCCCTTCAAGGTGTGGGAGCATTCCAAAGACAGGTAAGATGTTTCCTGCCCCAGATGGGCTCTTTACTATTCATTTGTGAAATCTACTATTATCATTCTAAAAGTTTCCTGTTGTTCATTCTGCCCATTAGAAAAAGTAGATCTGGCTTTCAAACATGTGTTTGAGCTGGATCAGGGAAGACATATTCTAATCTTGTCTGGCCTGTTAATTTGTTTGGTCAGTCCTTGCTTGTTTAGGATTCCCTCCCCTCTCTTTTCTCCCTCAAGCAACAACATGGTATAATCATAGCCCTTGCCTGTAGAACTCCCTGCTTGTCAAACACTGAAGGTTCAGTCTGTAGACAGAAAGAGGCTGGAATGCAAGGTGTGAATACTGAGGTAAAACAGAGGGTGGGCAAGAGTTTTGTCTGGTTGCTATTGGGCTTTAAGAACTTGCAGGTCAAGAACTGGCCTCAAAAGTAAAACTTGAGAGACTTGAAGTTATATTCTGTGACTTGCTTTCAGGAAGATGCAGCATGTATTTGCTGGTCATGGAGGCAGATGCTTGGAATTCATTTTTCGCCAAATGATTTGGTTTTCTGAGTCTTGAGTCCTGGTCAAAGCTTCCCTTTTTATCTTATTTTTTTAAAAAGTCAGTTGGTACAAACTGGGCTTAACTGCAAGGGAATTTAAACAGGAGGGGAAGCTAAATCTTTCAAGCTATCTGGTAAATCTGAGAGGTCTCTGAAAGGGTTCCAAAGAAATGTGAGTAAATGTCTGGGAGGAGGACAAGGAAGTGATTGTATTATTACTAATAACATAATGAGATACTCATACCTTTGAAAACTATTTTTACCTTCGTTGAACAGTTTTTTTTTTTTTTTTAAAGATTTTATTTATTTATTTGAGAGAGAGAGAATGAGAGACAGAGAGCACGAGAGGGAAGAGGGCAGAGGGAGAAGCAGACCCCCTGCTGAGCAGGGAGCCCGATGTGGGACTCGATCCCAGGACTCCAGGATCATGACCTGAGCCGAAGGCAGTCGCTTAACCAACTGAGCCACCCAGGCGCCCCGTTGAACAGTTTTTATTTGCTCATTTTGTCCCTATTCTATCAAGGTATTGCCATTAACCTCACTTCTCCAGTGAGCAAACTGAGGCACAGAGCAGTCCAGTGGTTTGTTAGGGGCCATAGAACTGGTTAAGAGAGTAGGCAGGACTTGGGACCCAGGCACTATTACTCATTCTGCAGACTTTCTGTGAGGTTTTTAATCTTGTCCTTTCTGGACATGCTCTCTCCTGGGTTTAGACTCATGCTAGGTGCTAGGTGGGAGGGTACTGGAGATAGTGGGATAAATGTGGGTGTAGGATCTTGAATGGGCTAACATGCTCAGGCTGGAGCTGGTCCTAACCCTGCCACGGTGAGGTGATGGGAATTGAGGATAGACTCTTTCCTGGAAGGGAGGAGTATGAGTGTTGGGTTCATGATACTAGTATGTGGTTCTCAGTAATTCCACTCAGGCCAAGAAAGCAGGTGGATCCTCATACAACCTGCATTCTCTGGGCCATTTCTGAGCCTGGCCAGTTCCTACACCTTACCTCTAAAAGGATGGCTTACTCCATCACCCTCTGAGTTCAAGTATCTTCTTTTAAAGATGCTGTGTTGGTCTGGATAGCAAAGCCTTCAGAGGCCCTTATTTTAATATTCTCAGATTATCTGGGAGGAGTCATTAATCTCCTTTCCTCAGGTAGGCTGATTTGTCAGTTATTGCTCATCTCACTTAAACTATTCCAGAAACAAAGAGTCTGACCTTGAGAAAACGAAATATAGGGAAGTCAGCTAAGATAAGACTGGAATCTTCAAGGTGATGGGTGGGAGGATGGCAGCCACAGAGAGCCTATCCACACAGATTTTGGAAGCCAAGCTGAGGCACTGAAGGCAAATTCTCTGGACTTCCCACGTGACCTTCCTGGAATGTGTGCTGGGGGAGGGGCGGCTGAGGATGTCTTCAGGTCTTGAGTCTAGTGGCCCAGCTCTAGATTCAGAATTAAGACCCTCGGGTTCTATATAGTCCCCGCTCTTTCTGTTCATTTTCTTCTCCGGATCTTATTTTTCTCATCTGTAAAGTGAGTAGATGAATTCCAAGGTCACTTCTGACTCCACGATTCTATGTGACTCTCCCTGGAAGAGAGAACCTGAGAGGATAACCTGGGAGAATGCTGTTCAGTGGTGGCCAGGTAGGAAGTCACCTGGAGCAGCCATAGGAGGAATCAGTGAATGGTGGCACAGTCACTGCCATGAGCAATCTGTGGTGAGAGGAGTAAGCTCAGACCTGTCAGGGAAAGAAGGCCACTCTACAAAACACCAGGGAACCTATATAAGGAGGTTTTGCCCAAGTGACACGCAAGTAGGTGCTGGTAGCAAATAAACCAGCTCAGGGTCTCAACTTGGTTGGGAATGGAATGCCTTTTTTTTTTTTGGTAAGGAAATAAATCCAGTCAGGTCTTTTATCTTGTTTAGAAATCATAAATTTAACATGTATTGCGGTTAGTAGACCAGTTCAGGGGCTGTTTGGGGGCATGGATTCATTAGGCTGAGAATATTTATGGGGCAGGGTTTAAAGGACACCATTCAACAATCCGTGGCCCAGGGCTGTTTTGGCTGCAGCTTTGGGCAGTCTTTTGGAGTTCTGTTTTGTTGAAATATACTTTAGGACACAAAGAATTAAATGGCTTTTGAAAACATTTCCCTACTACTCCAGCTAGTTAAATTCCCAACACTTTGGAATCATGGCTATAATTCAGTTTTTAAATACAAATAGAGTGCCTGCTCTGTCTTACTACGTGCTGGACACATTTTGAGGTATTTTGAAGGAAACAATGGTGAATGATACTAGGGCCATGGCAGGTGACTCAAACAACATTTTTTGTTATAATAAGTTTGGGGAATTTTTCTTCTCCTATAAGAAGGCAAATCAGCACACACCTACACCTCCCCATGTCCTTTTGCTACAGGACTTGGTCTTGATTTCTGGAAACCTTTTCACAATCAATAGGCTAAACCTTGTCCTAATCAAAATATGGTAGACATGTTTCAGCATGAATACTGCTGAAAAAAAAAAGACTCTGAAATATAAACTCGTTTAGACAATCAATAAATGAATGCTGACTCATTGGGCGCTTGGTGAAGGTAAAGGGCACACTCTGTCCTTGACCACCTGTTATGTGTATTTTATTTATTCCTCTGAGCCGTGTCATATTATTGCCATTTTCCAGATAAAGAAACTGAGGCTAGAACTGGTTAAGTGACTTGCTAAAGGTCATCTAGCTAGTAAGAAGTAACGTCCGGTCTTTCTGACTCCAAAATCCATGCTCTTATTTACCTGTTCATCTAACAAATGTTAATTGAGCATTTCTCATTAACATACTGCCTTCATATGGGGCATTCTGTATGCCTGAAGCATGAAATAAAAGCACAATAGAACATATTTTGTAATTAAGTGCTACTTTAAGAGCTACATGAACTCAGAGAAGGGAGAATGATGTGGGTTGTAGAGGCTTGGCAAGATGTCTTAGGAGTATCTTAGGCTGGGTCTCAGAGCATGGGAAAGATTTGCAGGGACAGAGAACAGAGTGGCAGAATAAGGTGTGTTTTGGGGGGGCATTGAGGTGCAGAGGTAAACCAGAATAGGTGGTTTAACTTTGCAATGTCACAGCCTTTTGGGTTCAAATGTATCTCCCTGAAGTAGACTTCCAATCCCTCAAATATTGGAGAGGTTGGAAGTACCTGCACTGTGTTACTCTCATCTGCCTGAATAGCAACTGTCTCTAAGTCCAGAAAAGAGACCTGGGAGGGGTGAGAATATAAAATAATTATTCTTTTTTTTATAAAATAATTATTCTTGATGGCAATTTCCACATGCTTCCTAAGCCTATATCCAACCCGAATTACCTTAATAAATCTGAAATAATAATGGGAGAAGCCTAAGAGTAATGATTTTAAAAGCCCCGTGTTCCCAAGGGGCATATGCTACCAGCTGCACAAACTCTTTCTGTGTGTGATCAAAACCTTTTTTGTTCCCTGTAAAAATAAGAAATTTGTAAGTGGGTGCTTCATTGGTTGAAGAAGTAGTTGCTTGGTTGTTGGTTTGGTTTTTGAGAACAGCAATGCCATATCTATAGAATCAGCTTGAGCAGTGTATTTCATTCAGCTTCTCAAAAGTTACCAATTGGGGTGCTGGGTGGCTCAGTCAGTTAAGCATCTGCCTTCGGCTCAGGTCATGATCCTGGGGTCCTGGGATGGAGCCCCCAATTGCATCTGGCTCCCTGCTCAGTTGGGAGTCTGCTTCTCCCTCTCACTTTGCCCCTCCCCTACTCGTGTGCACCCATGAGTGCTCTATCTCTCTCTCAAATAAATAAATAAAATCTTAAAAAAAACAACAACAAACTTTAGGGATGCCTGGGTGGCTCAGTTGGTTAAGTGTCTGCCTTCGGCTCAGATCATGATCTCAGGGTCCTGGGATCGGGCCCTGCATCAGGCTCCCTGCTCAGCCAGGGTCCTGGGATAGAGTCCTGCATCATCAGGCTCCTTGCTCAGTGGAGAGACTGCTTCTCTCTCTGTCTGCCGCTCCCCCTGCTTGTGCTCTTTCTCTCTTTCTCTCTCTCTGACAAATAAATAAATAACATCTTTGAAAAAAAAAACTTTAAGGAGATTCTCGGTGAGAGGCTGTTGTAGTGACTCTGACTCATTGCATCCCATGTGACTCCTTGCCCCTCTTTTTGTCTTCTTTTCTAGCCCCTGTATAAGCTGAGAAGGTGGGATAGAAAGGAAGTACAGGAAAGTTTGGGGCCCTGATGTTGGTCAGGAGGGTTTGGAGGCTGGGAGTGGAGCCCCAGAAAGACATGGCAGCTCATGGTGGTGTGGTGTGGCCTCCTAGGCACCACCTGAATCTCCCCAAGGGGAGGCTGCCACTGCCATCCTCTCCTTTGCCACTGGTGGTGACTATTGGGAGCATTTCTCATAAGATTTGGAAGGGATGTCCAGGATAATCTCTTGGGGCCCATTAACTCAGTTGCTTGGGCATTCTAGTGACAGAGTTGTGTGTTGCAGCGGAAAGAGCACCAGATTGGAGAAGAAGTCTTGCCCTAGACAGTTCTGCTGCATGTCCTTAAGTGTTTCTTAAGATTTCTCCATCTCGATTTCCTTATTTGTCATCTAGATGGTCACTAGATAATCTCCAAGCTCCTTCCTAAGCCCGTGACTGGAGGCCAAGTTGTAAATTTAGTCTCCTCGTGGGATAGATAATGTTGCTTTGTGCCAGGGTCACAGACAGCAGCCCTGACCTGCCCTCATCTTGACTTCTCTAGAAGGGAGAAAGTCAGTGGTTCAGCCCAAATCCTTTGTTGTTTTGGATAAAACAGCTGCCAGCTGATGCTATTGGCAAAATTGTGTAGAAGAATTAGTGTGACCAGCCATGCTGGTTTGCTTGAGATGGAGGAGTTTCCCTCATTTTTAAAATAGGTAAAATCTTGGGCAAATTGGGACAAATTGGTCACCCTAAGAGGGACAGTCCTCACCAATTTAGCGTTAAGATGCTGCTCAACCAGGGCCAGTGAAGGTATCACTAAGAAATGTAAAAAAAAAAAAAAAATTCTAAAAAATTCCAATTTCTATTGGCAATTACTATAATCCCTGGAAGTCTCTCCAGGTCTCTGTGAAACAAATATTGAAATCTAAATGATGAAATGCTTTTTTTCTCTGGTCCCAGGGCTGTGTAAGCAAGATACTTCCTGCCCAGAGGCCTATCCTAGGGTCTTGAAACAAATGTCTCTTTTCATTCATCACAGACAGTCTCTTCATCCAGCACCCACCTGTTCAGGGCAGGAGGGATGATCCGGATACATCTGACGGCACCGTGGCCAAGCCTTACCCTGGTTCCCACATTCCCTCTCACTTCTCACTGTGGGCCTGGGAACAAGTAACCTTTCTTCCAAAACTGATGCTCTGATTGGGCTGCTAAGTTAGAAATGTAGGGCCACAAGAGAGCAGGAGCCATAAGAGATTGGGTGTTTCATGCCCAAGGTCTAAGATGTCCTAATTCAGATGATTTATTTTGGGAGGGAAGGTTCTAAGAGTGGCCATAAGAGTCTAAAAGAGCCTTTTTGGGCACAGCCTGTAACCTGTTGCCAATAGCTATTTTTTGTAAGATATGGCAACTTCTTTCTAGGACTTGGATACCTCTTCCCCTTCTAAGCCTCTTTTGAGTTGGGGAGCAATGCAGGTGGTTCCCCCAAGTCCTTCTCCTGTCATCTAACCCTACTTTTACTCTTAGCTTTGTTTACCTTCTCTATCTGCTTTGGGGGCATAGAACACTAAGCAGCTATTTTATAATTTCTAAAATCTACTCAAATCACACAATTTATATACAGATATATTTTTTGTTGTAAAAATTCAAATTTTGTTAATCCAATGGATGAGAATGGTATGTCCTTGGTTTAGTTCATATTTCCCTGGGTCCCTGAATGACTGTGTGGAATAGGTCCTCCTTCGCCACCCCCCACCCTCTGGACAACCTACACCAGACTGTGATATAAGGCCCTTTATGATGTTAGGCCACTGAAGTTGGGGTTGTTTGCTACAGCAGTTGGCCAGCCCTGATCAGTGCAGGGCATTGCAAATATGGCAGAATGCCAAAATCTTTTTGATCTTTTAAAATCATGCCATCTAGGCCCTGCCCTACTTGGTGTGTATATGAAGTTAACTTCCATTTCTTAAGACCAAGACTATGGTTTGAAAACCCAAGTAACTGCAGAGAATTGAAATAATCTTTTATCATCTGTTTCTGTCTCCCTCCTGTAACCATCCTTTCCCCCCATCTTTGTGAATATTCTTTTCCTTTCTCCCAATTTGTAGAAGTAAAATGGAAATGTTCGAAGGTTAATGTAGGCCAATGGTTCTTTGGCTATGTCAACACATAACAAATTGGGATGGAGAATTTTAACAATTAAAAAAAAAAACTCTTCCTGATTTTTCCTTTGGCCTTAAATACCATCTAGATAATTAATGCCACTGTGGTATCTTTTCTCCACTCTTTGGGTGACTAAATATTTGTACCTCAGCTTCCTCCTTCTCTTTGTGTATGTGTATAGAAATAATTTCAATGCCCTAGCTTAAGATCTGGCAGAGAAAAATATTCTTATCCCCTTGGAGAAGGTCATCCTATTCTGGAAAAGCAGCCTCAAGAAAGGACCATATACATGTTTTGTAAAAGCATGATTATTAAGTTTCAGGTTTATTATCATGCAAATGCTTCTATTTCCCCTCTTACTCCACCCAATCCCCTCCTATAACTGTGAATAAAATGACATCTGGGACGTTGGGAATTTAACCAGCCAGTCAGGAAGGCGGAACAGTGTTTCCTCAGCCAGTGGTTCATAGGGGTTCTCAGAGGGCCTTTGCAGGGAACTTAAGGAGTTGTTCCTTTAAACAAGGTGCCAGCTTATCTCACATTTTAAAATTCCCTTTGCGTTCAAAGTTAAGTGTTTATCTCCCTAGGAATATGGATTGGTACAACCTTTCAGGAAAGCAATTTGGCAACATGCATCAGGAGCCTTAAAAACGCATATAAACTTGACCTGGAAGTCCCACTCCTAGGGCTTTATTCTATGAAAATCATCAGATATGATCACAGATGCTTATCACAGCGTAATTTATGAAAGCAAAACATCTGGTAATAGCCTAAATACCAAAAAATAAGGGTAGGGGAAATCTGCTCCATAATGGAATATTATGCTGCCTTTAAAAATAGTGTTAAAAATTGATAACATGGAGGAAATGCTCATGATAAAGTGTTAAGTGGAAAAAAAAAGGATACAAAACAAATTCTCACTTTATTTAAAAAAATTATTTAGGCACACATACATAAAAGACAAGGATCAAATACAAACAAAAAGAGTTCTGTTCTAGAACCTCAGCTCTGAAGCACCCTAAAACAAGTGACTTAAACCCTCTGAATTTTTTTTTTCAGGGTTGTGGTGAGGATCTGAAAAAATGTTTTCAAAGTTCCCCGCACATAATGGTTGCTCAATAAATGGTAGAAACTGTTATCATTCTGATTCTTACCACTATTATTTATTAGTGGTAGGAGTTGGTCTGTGACAAAGCTCGTGAAAGAATAGTTTTGTGGGAACAGTCTTCCTGTTACTGACAACTAACTTCCCATCGTTGTCTTCCCACTATCTTCTGTGAGGTGGTCCTGCCGATAATCTTGACAAAACAAACCCCAAGCCCCAAAGTGAAAATTGCAACAGGGATGAAATTCCTGGAAAATATATGAATGGGGACATTTGGAGGAAGCAGAACTTCCTTTGGCTGTTCAAACAAAGCAAGTTAAGCATTTAGGAAAGTGAGTTATTTATTGGGTCGAAAACAAATGATAATATACATCTGTATGGTGCTGCACTATTTTAAACCCTATTATCTCAAGAAGAATGTGTTTCAGTGAAGTAGCTTAAATGCTTTGATATCATATATAGGTTATCTATTGAAATATAAGAGATTACCCCAAAACTTAACATTGACATCAACACACATTTATTATCTCACAGTCTCTATGGGTCAGGAATCTAGATGCAGCTTTGCTGGGTTAAGGGTCTATCATGAGGCTACAGTCAAGGTGTAGGCCAGACCTGCAGTCTTCTTGAGGTTCAACTGAGCAAGCTCACTTAGTGGTTGCTGGCAGGATTCAGTTCCTTCTGAGTTGTTGGACTGAAGACTTCAGTTCCTCAGTGGCTGTTGGCTGGAGATCATCTTAGATTTCTTGCTATGTGGGCCCCTACAGGGCAGCTCACAACATGGTAGCCAGCTTTATCACAGTGAACGAGTTGAGAGAGAGAAAAGTCACAATCTTTTGTAACCCAGTCTTGGAATTGACATCCCATTACTTTTGCCATATTCTTTTTGTTAGAAGCAAGCCAGTAGATCTAGCCAACACTCAAGGGAAGGGGATTACACAAGGGTGTGGATACCAGAAGGCGGGGCATTGGGGCCATTTTAGAAGGCAGCCTACCACATCCCCTTTTTACAGCAAAGGAAACCAAGTCTCAGCAAGGATGTGTGACTTTCCCTAAATCATCTACGAAAGAAGACTCAAACCAGGGTTGTTTAGGTTCCAAAGCCTATACTCTGTTGTCCACTCTATCATATAAATCTCTACTCATCTTCTTCTAGCATAATCTTGTGCATAAAGGCATGTATGGTGTAATTTATTGAGTGCTTAAGGATTTTTATGTAATAAAAACATCCTAAGAAACCTACAGCATTTTATGATATTTTAGGATGGGGGCACATTTTGGAGACAAATAGAAAAATGTGATGATAATTAGAAAAATATACAGAGGCTCTATTACCTACAAATGCCATCCAGAGTTTTCACAGATAAGGGTCTGGAAAATAGTTCTTTAGGCCATCCAGGGTAGCAGCTATGATTAATTCCAAGCTGTTAACGCATTATATTATGCAAATACTCCAGCAGCTCAGCCATGGAGAAAGTCGGGCACCGCCCCCACCCCATTCACTCTGGACACTCAATTTGCATGGAAATGTGGCACTCTCACTAGGAGAGGAGACAGTTTGGTTCTCCTTGGGGGGGCTGGGGGGTTAGGAGGTAGGTGGGGGAGGTGGCTAGAGGGAGATCAAGCTACCCATTAGTGACATTGATCATTTTAACACCATTTGTGGTTAGAAAAACAATGATATTACCTTAATTTAGTAATTAAATTGCTTCAAGCAGGAGAGATAAGCAAAGCCTAGAGTCAATTGCAGTCGCACTGAATTTGGGGCCTTCTAGGAATGGGAGTTGAATCTTACATTACCAGGAAGAAGGCTATTCTACGTGAGCAGTGTTTAGTCTCAGCAGAAACAGGGGGATCTCCTTTCTGGGGAAAGAAAGGCAAGCAAAAGGAGAATGTCTCGGGAAATGAGATGGAATTTTACCAGGGAGTTTTTACTATGGGAAGTGTTTGATATCCAGGAAGTGATCATTGATGACTCTTATAGTTCTTTCCCTCATAGTAGTACTTGGGTGGGCTCAGAACTCTATTCAATGATTGAACCATCTTAGTTTAGGCGTAGCTGACTTACAGGGTAATTTAGCCCTGGGTTGTTGGAGATAGCTGTTGAGGAGGCAGAGCAGGGGCATGGATTGGAAGCCTCTCAAGAGATGGGCCAGGACACTGGCCTAACTTTGGAGGTAGAGTAGGGGTGCTGCAAGTTGAGGGCTTGAGCAGCACAATTACCTGGGAGTAGGAAGGGCTTCCAAGACCAGAACAAAGATGCACTTAAATATCTCTGTGCAGGTTGTATTTCCAGATAGAGAGAAGAAGGTGGAGAAATTGGCAGAGAGTTGGGATGTCCACTCACCCATACACACACATCTTCTATAGACACGGAATGAAAGGATCAAATCAAGTTTTCCTATAAGCAGAGAGGAGTTCCACTGTGGGGAGAGAGTGTGCATGCAGGACATGCCCCCAAACCTCCTTTGTAATTTCTGCTTCTGGCAGTGAGGCTTCAGAAAAAGCCTGATTTGGTATGTGTTTTCTTCATCCCTGTACCTTCTACTATATGCCAGCTTATAGGTATTGGAGGACACTTCTGCTCTGTTTTCACTGTATCTTCATAATGTCTTTAAGCCAATAGTGTAAGTGTTATCATTCTTACTTGTCAGAGGAGAGAAACTATGGCTTGGTTCAGTGATTTGTCCAGTGAGCTGGGGGCAGGTGGTTCAGAGGCCAAGTCTCCTAACTTCTGGCTGAGAGCCCTTCCCATTTCACCAAAGTACCTGGGAAAGCCAAACCTGGCTTGAAGCAAGACGCAGAGAAAGAGAGCTTGGTTGTAGTGGGGGCTTTAAAGAGAAGCCACTAAGGTTTCTTGAAATGGTTTCTGCTGATTGGTGGACAAAAAGGGAGGTAGCATGTGGGGAGATCTGTAGACCACCCTCTGACTTTTTGGAACAACCATCTGATTAACTTCTTAGAGCTCCAGCTCTGGAAGCAAATGGCTCTGTTAGTTGACAGGCAGGAGAGGATACACATTGCCAAAAAAAGAGGCTGAGATATGATGGAAAGGTCTTTGACCTTGGAGACAAAGACCTGTATTGTTTTCTAATCCTAGTTGTGCTACTAATTCATCATTTAACTGTGTGACCTTAATCTCTCTAGTTCTTGTTTTGTTCACTTGTAAAACATAGACTAGATGATCTCTAAGCCCTTTCCAACTCTTGTTAGAGGGAAGCTGGAGTCAGACAGAAATGTAAACTTCCATTCCATTTCTCAGTGATTGATTACCAGATCCCAGCCTCCAAGAACCCTAGTTTCTCCCTCTAGAATTTCCAAGTTCTGGACATCTTAGAACTTGCTCTGATTGTGAAACACAGGCTATGAGAGAAACTGACTTCTTCCTAGTCACCACTTTCCTCTGCTAGTCCCAGGATATATGACACCACCCAAGAGTTCCCAATCATTGTCCTCATGTCTGCATTTGACCCCACACCATTCCTGACCTGTGTTCCTTCAGCAATGCCTTCTCCCATTCTGCCCTCAGCCTTTCCTGCCCCAACTATAGCCACATTTCCACCGAAAGATGGATATTTGACCATCACTCAGGAGCCATGGGGAAATGTAAGATAGGTTCCTTGTCCTGCAGGAGCTTAAAACATAATTGGGAGAGAAATTGATCAATAGATTTAATGCATTTTCAGTCAAAATCCCAGCAGGAATTTTTGTTGAAATTGACAAACTGATTCTAAAATCTATATAGAAATGCAAATACCTAGAATAGTGAAAACAATTTTGAAGGAGAAAAACACAGTTGGAGGACTTATACTACCTGATTTCAAGACTCAGTGTAAAGTTAGAATACTCAGGACATTGTGGTGTTGGTGTACAGATAGACATGTGGATCAATAGAACAGAATAGAGTCCAGAACTAGATGCCCACATATGATTAGCTGATTTTTTACAAAGATCAAAGGCAGTTCAATGGGGAAAAGATAACTTTTTCATCAAATGAATTGGAATAATTAGAAACCATATACAAAAAAAAAAATTCAATCTTTATTTCACACCATACACAAAAATTAACTTGAAATGGATTGATCTAAATGTAGGAGCTAAAACTATAAAAGAAAACATAGGAAAAAATTTATGTGATCTTGAAATGGCTTCTGCTGATTGGTGGACAAAAAGAGAGGTAGCATGTGGGGAGATCTGTAGACCAGACCACAAATACACACAACCAAACTATAAAATAAAATATTGATAACTTGAGCATTATGAAAATTGAAAATTGCTCTTCAAAAGACACTTACCCAAATGAAAAGACAAGATAAAGACTGAGATGGGATGCCTGAGTAGCTCAGTTGGTTAAGCATCTGCCTTCGGCTCAGGTCATGATCCCAGGACCCTGGGATCAAGTCCGGAATCGGGCTCCTTGCTCAGTGGGGAGCCTGTCACTCCCCCTGCTTGTGTTCCCTCTCTCTGACAAAATAAATAAATAAAATCTTAAAAAAAAAACCAAAAAGATAAAGACTGAGAGAAAATATTTGCAAAAAATGTATCTGATTAAGAAATTGTATCCAGATTAAAGAACTCTTGCAACTTAATAATAAAGGAAACCCACAACCCAATAAAAAATGGGCAAAAAGATGTGTACAACAGACATTTCACCAAAGGAGATATACAAATGGCAAATAAACACCTGGAAAGATACTTAGCATTAATAGTCATTAGAGAAACACAAATTAAAACCGTAAGGAGACACCACTATATATACAATCAAATGATAAAAATTAAAAAGACAGAAAATTAACAAAAACACTGGTGGAGCAACTAGAACTCTCATTCATGGGAATGCAAGATAGCACACTCACCCTGGAAAAGAGCTGGCCCGTTTGTGACCCTGTGACTCAGTAGTTTCTCTGCTGATGCGAGAAATGAGAACATATGTCCACACAGAGACTTGTACTTAAATGTTCATGGCAGCATTATTTGTAATGGTGAAAAACTGGAAACAACTCGGATATGCATCAACCAATGAATGGGCAAACAAATTGTGATCTAGCCACGCAGTGGAATACTACTGAGTAATAAAAAGTGTAGAAGTACTGATGCCTGTGATGATAGGGATGAATCTCAAAGACATTCTGCTGAGTAAAAAAAGCCAGACACAAGAGTACACGCTGAATGATTCCATTTAAGGGAAATTCTAGAAAAGACAATCATGATAGAAAACAGATCACAGGATGCCAAGAGTCAGGGGCCCTGGATAAGGGGTTGACTGCCGAAGGACAAGGGAGAGAATGTCGATGTCCTATACATGATTGTGGTGGTGGTTACATGACTGTATACATTTGTCAAAACTCCCTGAATTGCACACTGAAAATTGGTGAGCTTTATTGCTGTAAATCACACCTCAGTCAAATTGATTATGGAAAATATCACGGGGAGAGAGAAAACATGTTGGCATGAAACAAGCAATGTCAGGTAGAATAAGAGAGAATATCCAAACATGAGGGGCAGAGGGAACAGTAGGGAAATGTAAAGAATGAGACCTAGCTCCCAACTGTATGTGGGATGGTCCCGGGAAGGTGGGGAGAAAGGAGGCTTGTGTGGATGAGCCTTTGGGCTTGGTCAGGCTGGCACAGGAGGAGGGGAAGGGCAGGGGCTTAGCTGTGGACCAACCCCTGGGGAATGCCAACTTCTAAAGGGCAGCAGGGGAAGCGGTTCCGGCTGTGGCAGTTTTGGTCAGCACCTTTACAGTAAGCTGTGGGGAAGTGTGGGGTTGCTCGAGTGTGGCGGCACTTTTGGCCTTGAGCCCCACACACGGGTCACTTTCATCAGAACAGGAAAACGAAACAGGCTCCCCTGAATGATTTATGGGAGGGCTTGTATTTTGGGGATGTGATACTGCAATTTGTGTTATAGGATCAGGACATCTGTTTCCAGGGAGGTGTGTTCTCTTACCATGAGTCTTTCCCACCAGGGATCTTTTGCCCCTTCAAATAGTTACACGTTTTATCTTGGTTGCTTATTAGCATAAGGGGGCCTTCTGGTGACAAGTGGCATCACCAGTACGTGAGTGTGAGTGGTCTGGGGCCAACTGGGAGGTGAGCAGGAATGGCTTTGGTCCCACCCTGCCCCTCAGATGGCGTCCAGCAGTGCAGTAAGCTGTAGGATTAGGGAGTGTGCCATCTGTCAGATGGCATAGGCAAGCTCCCACTTAACAATTAAGTTTTAGCCATTTATTTGATTAAATTTCAGTTATGCTAACTGTCCCCTTGTGGATTAATGTCCCTTGCTGGGGAACTCTACTGCCAGCAGATCTTGGCCTACAACCCCTTCTCACCAGGAGGCACATTCCCTTGGGGAGGTCTGAAGGAAGAAGGGATAGAATCAGAGTATCCTGGCTAGAGGAACTTTGGCAAGCTTCCTGTTCAACCCTGCACTTCACAGATGACAAAATTGGGGCTAGCTGGCCACAGGGAGCCAGTAGTGAAGGGACTTGCTCAATGTCACACAGCCTGTTAAGTGTTGAGCAGGACCTGGTGCATCCAGCCTCAAAGTTCTTTCTAAATCATGCAGACTTATTCCTCTTGGTTTACGGAGGGTGCAAGCATAGCCCGGCATATGTGTAGATGGAAACACGGTGTGTACCTATGGCAGGCAGGTACCCTACTCCTGAGGAGGGTAAGGTAGGACCTTTGCTTGTGCTCACCTTTCTCTGCCAGGCTAGTTCAGGAAAAAGCCCTCATTAAAAATTCAATTTGAGAGGGAGGCTCAGTACAAGCCACACTTTTTTTTTTTAAAGCCCTACCCCCTTCTGCTTTCAAAGGAAATACAAATCTTCAATTCTTAGTGAGGAAGATCTTTGTCTGGTTTAAATTTCAGAGACTTTGTTTTGTCAAAAGGGTGTTTGAGATTCTGGAAGCCCCACCCTGCCTGGTTTTTAATACTCCCCACTAATCCCTTTTCACCCCAAGGCCTTGTCCACATGGTGTTCATGGTCTCCTAGCTTGTCTGGGTGAATCCTCCCAGCTCCCACCCTGAGAACCTCCTGCAACCCAGGATCCCCGTGAGCATATTATGCAAGAATGTGTGTGTACAAGCACCTCCCCCCACACTGTATGTGGGATCGAATATTCATTGTATAAGTCAAATTAAAATGTATTAACTTTCCTTCCAGATGCCCCCTGATAGCAAGTTTAATTACTCTGGACATAATTAAATGAGTTTAGGAGATTAGAAATATAAGGGGGTAGTGAAGAGCATAAATTTATGGGGAAAAAAGGAAAATTTAATTCTGAGGCTTTTGTCACTTGGTGGGTCGAATGCTGCGGACAAGCGAGATGGAGGAGATGCTTGGGTAGAGGTGGAATGAGGAGGGTTTTAAGAGGGTTGAACCAGTTTGGATGTATTAGGATGTATCAGTCTCTTGACCCACAAATGTAGAAATGTAGGAGACCCTATGCCTGGGCATCTTTCCCTTGATTCAGGGTGTTTTTTTCCTGCAGAAATTCAGTAAACTTGAGGCAGATTGACCAACTAAGGAGCTGGGCAAGCAAGCAGCTATACTGAATCCCGCTATCTCTCCTGCTTCATTCTAGGGCATGGCTTCATCTTGCCATAGGCTTTCCTTCCTGGGGTAGGCTTTGCCAGGGACTTGAGGTCAAGTTCATAAACCTCAGAATGTCTTCAACAACAGAAGTGGATCCCTAGAATGTTTGCTGCTTTGTGTTTCTTTGGCCCTTGGCTCATTGCACACCTCCGGGTACTTCAACCTCAATCTTGCCCTGACTGAAGGAGCAAGGGGTGGAGGGCAGGTTCCAGGTGGAGGCAGTAGGCCCCTAATCCAGCTCATTAATTAGATGCTGGGTTACTCCATTAAAAACCCAGGCACACACACACACTCCTGTGGGCACACATGCATGCACACAAATATACTCACACTGACATACAGTAGCACATTCACACATACATGTACACTCACTTGCATGAACATGCACTCACATATGTTCACACACTTATTCATAAACCCACACACATGAACATACACCAACACACACACACGTACATACACTCTCATAATATAAATACATTCACATAACAACACATTCATACACATGCACACACACTTGTACACACATAAGTCACTCATTCCCATATACACTCTCATGTATGCTTATTCACTTTTACATATTTGCAGAAATATGTATGTATGCATACACATATCTATACACTCAAACACACACACAACTAGACACTCAGAACTCAAAGGTGAGTGTTTTGGAAGAGAAGATATCCTCTTTGTGATTAATCTTCCTATAGGTCCTTCTCTTCAGAATCCAGTTTTTCAACTGGAGGGGATGTCTTGCCTCTGAGTGGAAAAGGCAGTTGTGGTTTGTTAAATTTTTCAGCTGCACAGGGCGGAAGGATATTCTTCCTTGTGGTTTAGAACACTCTAGAAAGTTGCAAACAGATTTCCACACCCTTTCTAAAGGTGCCTTCCCCTGCACTGGGGCTGTTTTCAAGAAGCTGGACAAAGCTCTTTAAGTAAGGTCCTGATATATATATATATATTTAGAAAGTATATATATATATTTATTAAAAATATATATATTTATAAAAGATATATGTATATGTATATACGTGTGTGTGTGTGTATATATATATATATATATATATATATATACACATTTATAAAAGCCAAAAGAAAGCACCAAGACACTGAATCAATAGTGAAAGTGAAGGCAAAACAAGCCTGAGGAGATAAAGTGAAATTCTCTTACATTTGAGCCTTGGGTTGGGGGGTTGGGGACTGCGAACTGCTAGAATGGTGTTTAGAAATAAAGAGTCTGTGTTATGTCTAGTGGTCCTAGTATTTTGTGTTACTCTGACCCCGGCATTGTATCATTTCAATGCAGTCGGGTGTGCAAATGTTCAGTTCTGGTGGGTGAAAGGTATTTTGTATTCAAGCCAAATCTACATTTCAGATTTGAAATGGGGGGAAGCTGGGAGAAAAGGGGGTGGGACTGAAAAGGGGCAAAGGTCAGTGTTCACAGGTCTGAGACCATGTTTAATATCACATGACACCTTTGTCAAACAGTGTGTCACTGGCCCTCCCCTCCGTACACACAGGCTGTCTGGGTTTCTGTACCTAAGGGACCTTTCTCTGTGTTGTCTTCCCGCCCAAACTCTGAGACTTGCTTTCCATAAGTCAGAAGAAATGAATGAAATTTGATCTATCACCTTTTTTTAATGTGGTGGCAAGAGAAGCCCTGGAGGGTCATGTGCTCCCTTCCCTCCCTGATCAGGCCTGTCTGCATCCCCTTCTTGGGCTCCTGTGGGCCGTCTGAGGCCTTGGGGATTGACAGGAGGGCGGGGAGGGAGTGGTATTATATTTCTTACTCACAACCTTGAAGGTGAGCCTGGGTCTGCAGCCCAGGGTCAGGTCATCCCCTGAAACCTCAGAGGTGATGAATGAGACCCGGGCAGAGAGACACGTTCGAAGCAGCTTGAGAGTGGCAATGAAGACTCTTGGGTTCTGGGGCCATTTGCTGCCCTTCTGTGTAGGGGAGACACAGGGTAGCATGGGCTAATAATGGCCTACTTTTCACCTCGTGGACCAGAGTTCACCATGGCTTTGATCTTCACCTACACCCTGGGGTGGACATCTGTCCCTATCACCACAGTCCCCACATAAGCATAGCTGCTCTGCATGAGCATCCTAACTGGGATGGTGCAGTGATACACCTCTCTGTGTCTAGTGTCTCTGGGTCTCCCCAAAAATGCTTTATAAAAGGGAAAGCCTGGTGGATATTTTTTTTTAATTAAGATTTTATTTATTTATTTGACAGAGACACAGCGAGAGAGGGAACACAAGCAGGGAGAGTGGGAGAGGGAGAAGCAGGCTTCCTGTTGAGCAGGGAGCCTGATGCGGGGCTCAATCCCAGGACCCTAGGATCATGACCTGAGCCGAAGGCAGACGCTCAACGACTGAGCCACCTAGGCACCCCAAGCCTGGTGGATATTGTAGTCACTTTCCTCCTTCATCTTTTGGACACCGAGTTTTGAAGACCAGGGAGTGGGAGAATGAGCCACCAGAATAAGCAGTTTCCCTGTGAAACTTTGTCCAAGCTTTATGAAAAAGGGACAGCTCTATTAATGAGCATAAATCAGCAAAGGCAGGAGGACTTTGGAAACACATAGACCTGGGTTCAAGTCCAGAGTGTCACTTGAAGTAGTAACTTCTCTGAGATTCTTCATTTCTCATCTAGAAAATGGGGATAATAATAACTTGACTGTGAGGTTATTATGAGCATTGTATGAGTTATTGCATGCAAAGTGCCTGACATGAATTTGGCTCTCAATATATGTTAGTCATTATTTATTTCTTAAGATTTATATTTAGCCCTTATTTCAAAGAGTGAAGCAGTTTCTACATAAATCTGTGGGGCAAAGGCAGAGTTTTAAAATGGGCATTTGGAAGAGGGAAAACAAACATTCTCAGGAATGAGGCTTAAATTCTTCGATCAACCAACACTCCTGACCAAATCATGATTTCCCTTATTTTTAGGAGCTGAGAGGAATCTCTTCCGCTTGGTACATTGTGGTGGGAAGAATCCCTGCGGAAACCAAACAGTACTCTCGGCCACATGAAGGCTCGTGCCCTGTTTATACCAGCTGCCATTTTGACAGTTGTGCTTAAATGGATCAAGGTCAGTTTTACCTGCTTAATGATCTGCTTACACGAAGAAACGAGATGCCAGGAAAAATTTAGAAAGACTAAACACCATGCAGAAAGGCCACAGCCTTGTCCTTCCCCCCCACCCCCCCATCTCCCAAGCCCTGCTTCTAGGCTGTAGAGGTTACTCTTAAAAATGAGGATATAATCTTCACAATATGCCCGAGACATCACAAATCACCCAGCAAGCCACTAATTCCTATGTACATGAGCTTCTTAATTTGTTAGTTGTTCTTAAAAAACTTCAGTTCCTTTCACTGTGGAAGGTATCTTCTCACTGCCAATTTTGAAAATCCTAAAATCAAGGAAAAAGCAAGAAAAATTGTGATATGGTGGAGGGACCAAGAACTGGATTTTACTTTTGGCTCTGTCACTAATTAGCCAAAATTAGCCATCCAATCTTGGGCAGGTAAATCTCATTCCTGCCATCTCAGTTTTTAGATTTGTAAACCAGGGTGATGGTATCTGCTCTATCTCACGGTTTTGTTTGGGCATGCACCAAGATAAAGGATGGGAAGGGGATAAATTGCTCTGCATGTTGTTTGCCACCCTTACCTATGAATCTTCCCTGAAGAAGATAAACCCAGCTTCAGTTCACATGACCAGTTAGCCTGGGGTTGGGACTCAGCACATTTTCCCCAAGTATTAGTAGTAGTCACCAAAAACCCTAATAAAAGTTGACTTACTCAACCCAGGGGCAGTCTAGAGGGCTTAACAAACTGATAAACGTGCCCACGATTCTGTTTTCCTTAATTCTGGTATGGAGACTCTAGTCCTCCAGACTCTAATATAGAGTATGGCAGAATCTTCAGAGGTAGCGCTGTGATGCTCAACAGAAGCCACAGAACGAGGGACTTGTTGATATAGAACAGGGGTCAGCAAACTATAGCCCAGGAGCCAAACCCAGAGCATTGCCTGCTTTTATAAATACCATTTTATTAGAACACAGACATGCTTGTTCTTCTATGGATCTATGTCTGTCTAAGTCTCTGGCTGCTTTCAATGGCAGGGTTGAGTAGTTGTGACAGAGACTGGCCCTCAACGCCAGCAATATTTACTACTTGGCCCTTCACGGGAAAAATTGGCTGACCCCTGGTGTAGAATATAGATCAAAGTAGGCTGTCACTCAAGATCCCTATGAGTGTGTGGCTTTCCCAGTTATTCAGCTTATTTTATTAATGAATTCCTATCTATATCTCAGGAGGGGTCAATACTAGTTCTGGGCTCAATGGTGAAACAAGTAAAGGATCATTTTCTTTTTTTCCCCGCTTTTTGGGAATTTCCTCCCTGTAAGAGACAGAAGAAAATTGACCATTTATGCACCAGCCACTTTACTTATGCCATTACCTTTACTTTTTATGCTAACCCAGTGAGTTGGGTATTTTACATATGGAGAAGCTGATCTTCAGAGACGTTAAATAACTCAGCCAAGATTACACAGCTAGTAGGGGGTGAAGCCAGGATTTCAGTCCAGGCCTGGCTAATTCCAAATATCAGAATCTTCCCATCAGAGGTTGCTGCCTCCATGCCTTTTGGCCCTCCCTGTGCAATTTCCCTGGAGGCCAGTTCTAGATACTACCTGTGCCTTGTTGGCACAAACTAAAGCCAATGAGTTACTTCTTGAAGGATTCCACAGCCTCAGCTCCAGTTGTGGAGTATAAGGCTTTCTAATTTACGGAAGGGAATTCAGGCATCAAGTTGAAAGATGAAAAGGGTGTTTTTGGGAAGAGGGGATTAGGAAAGCGTGGCAACCTTCCTGGAATCCTAAAATCACCCTGAGGGGTGACTGCCTTATCACTTGTGTGAAGAGCAATTTAGAACTGTTGCTAATTTATATGAATTGTCCATGTAACTACCCCAGTACCAAATGAATCACACAGTTTCACTGCATTAGTAATACTTTTTAAACCTACATTTCTCTCAGTGAGGGGTAGAGATCTGATAAATATGGCCTGGGAGGACCCAGGATCCAGTAGCTCCAGCCTCGTCCCATAAACATCTGTCAGTCCACTCCACTGCTTCTCTCTCTATAGCAGAGCAAGGGTCCTTGCTGGCTTTGCCATCTAGGGTCTTGTCAATGGCTCTGTTTTTGAAGGCAATGGAAGAGTCTTGGGTTCTGGAACCAGCCTGGACATGGGGGACTGTCTGTGCTGGCTAAACTGAGCTTCTGGACTGAAGCCAGCCCAGGAGAAGAGGCATCTGATCTGTGATAAGGAAGAGGGGCCAAAGGTGGCTGTAGCTGCCCTTGGTCTGGCCCTTTTGCTTAATATATGGTCAATTTTCTGATGAAAGGGCTGGGGGTTAAAGGTCAGCTCTGAGTTGACTGTTAATATACCTGCCCTCCTCTTGCTCCCTGGGGGAGGGATTTTTTTCTGTGAGGTTAATTCAGGGTAAATCCTTTTTAGGGAGAAGCAGGAATGGTAAAGACATTTCTTAAAAACTTAAAAAAAAAAAAAAAAAACAGGGAGAAGGCCAATGATTAATCTGTTGTACTCTGGGTTGCAGATCTTAGCAGTACACACGTCTAATTCTATAAAGCCTCAAAGCTCCCAAGCTTATGAAGGGATGATAAATAATAAATAGTAATTAAATTAAAGCTGTGCACATTGGCCCCTCTGCATTCCAGGAAGTTTGAAAATGGAGTCACCCTTCATCATGATGGAGACCCTCCCTGAGGATGTTCTGGTGGTACTGAGTAGAAGAAGATGTCATGGGACTTCCCCACAGACTTCTCAAGCTGTCACAGTTTAGCATCTCCTTCGGGGCAAAGAGAGGTGGAGAAAGAGGGCCCTGGGCAGGGGCTGAGGTGGCTGTGGCTGCCTGGGCAGCAAGAAGGAGAGGCTGTAGAGTGTATAGACAGACGTTTGTGGGAGGCTGTTGGAGCTATTGGATCTTGGGTCCATATTTATCAGATCTCTACCCCTCACCTGAGAGAAATGTGGTATATAAAGGACTGCCAAAGCTGTGAAACCATGTGATTCATTTGGGACTGGGGTGGTAGTGGAAAGTCCACTTAAAAGCCGAGCTGACTCCTCTGGAACAGTAGCTCCACCATAGGGGGGCCACAACAGGGACTGAGGGGGCCACTCCTTCAGCCTCAGGTGGAAACCTTGAGCCACCCACTTACGTACCCAGTGTAACGACGGGAAGACAGGCCATGGCTCTGGGCACAATCAGCCAAGGCCACTGCAGCTCATTTCTCAGGTTATGTGGTTTTGAACAAATTTGAAACACTGAGATAATGACTCCTGGAGGGAGGAGGCCCTGTAGCCAGAGATGTGAGGGTCAGTCTTCATGCAAGAGAAGGATCAGAAGCGTTGATAACATCTGGATGGGTGCGGGTGAGGAGGGACAGAGTCATGGGAAAGTCTGTCTCCTGCAGTCACTCGTGGGGCTGAGGGAATTGGTGTGTGTGTGGGCTGAGGTGGGAAGGGCTGAGCCTCTGACCTCTGGGTTAAGGAAATGCCATTTTCTTTCTTTCCTTAAAGAAGAAACACACACACTCACACAAACACGCATACCAAAAAAAATTCCAACAGTTCATGGTCCTGTTTATTCTCAGACAAGGAGTGGATGGCCATTCAGAGGTGTCCGACTGTGCCGTCCAGCCAGACCGACATCTGTGGGAGTTCAGGGTTTTAAATGTTTAGTCTGCATGAGACCCCCAGGTCCCAGTGGGCTCAATTCCTGATAGGCCTGACTTAGTCATCCACCCCCAACCCCTCCTATGAAATGGAGGCCTGGAGGTTTGGACAAGGAAGGCTTGGTTCCCTCTCAAGTCCAAGGGGAGGCCCAGGCACAGGGTTGTCATCAAATTTGTCAGGAACCTAAGCCTGGGGACTTAGTTAAGGCTGTAGGTCAGCATCTGCCCTCCACTCCCCTTCTGTCGCGAGCCACCATTTTCTCCTCTGATGGGGCATGGTCAGGGCAGGGCTTCTCTTTTCATTTGGCCCTTCGTACTTACTGCTATCACTGTACTTACACACAGCCCTGCAATTAGTTGTCAGCTTCCCCCCGCCCCCATGGTTCTGTTCTCTATTTCTATTTAAATCTCCAGCTTTGAACACAGTGCCTGGCACAGAGCTTTTGTTCAGTAAAAACTTTTGGAATTGGCCTGAGCTGAACTCAGCTGAACGTGCTTGTCAAAATCCTGAAGATTTCACTGGGCATGGTGGCGTGTGGGACATACACAGGGAGAGAGCTTTGCAGGTCTCTGAGCTTGCCACCTATAGATTTCCTGGGCCACAGTCATGGAATAGCCAGTGGGTGGGGGTTGCCCTCTGACACCTTTGCTGTGCTGGAGCTAGTTTGGCAATGGAAGAGGGACACCTGGGGTCCATGAGACAAGGAGGGGATGACTCCTGCACTGCCACAGCTTTTGTAACTGGCATTTCTGCAGGGCCTGGGATAGGGACACAATGGGAGTGACAGCGGTTAGATCTAATAATCACCTATTTAGTTCTTGCCTACTCTGGAGTAGCAGCAGGCAAACCTCAGTTAAATAAGTCTGGTTTAAAACATATGTTATTGCTGAAAATATGCTTTTTAACCAGTTTATGTAACACTTTGCCCCCTCATAGCTCCCAAGGACTAAAGTGTGTGAAGATCCACAAAGCAGAACCAAACAAGTTAGAATGCAAATTGATAAATGTAATTTATACAAATCAATTAGCAGAATATAAGTTGCAGGAAGGAAGGAAGGGAAGAAGGAAGGAAGGGAGGAAGGAAAGAAGGAAGGAGGGGAAGGAGGGAGAGAGGGAAAGAAACCAAAGTTTGAACTGTGTATTGAAATAATGTCTAATATATTTAGCTAAATGCCTAATTTAGAGGTAACCTCCTGGAAGAGTGCTTGTCCTTCTGGAGTTTCTTTCTGGCGGCTCCTGCAATTTAGCCAGTTGTTCTCTGGCTATGGAAGCTCTAGGTTTGGAGATTCCACATCGTTACGTGCCAGCATCTCAGGAGGTAAGCTTAGTTTCATTGTTCTTCAGTCTGCTTTGATGTTGATCCATGTGTCTCTCCTTCCATCTAACATTTATAGTGGGCCTACTCTGTGCATTGTTGGCATTGTGACGTTGTGAAGTGATTCTGAAAATATGGAATGTCCCTACCCTGAGGAACTTACTGTCTAAATCAGGATTTCTTAACCTCTGCACTATCAGCATTTTGGGCCAGATAATTCTTTGTTGTTGGGGGCTGTCTTGTGCATTGTAGGATGTTTAACAGCATCCCTGGCCCTGCCCACTAGATGTCAATGGCACCCCCTCCCCGCTCTGCCTCACCCTCAGTCGTGACCACCAAAAATATCTCCAGACGTTGCCTGATGCCCCCTGGGGGCAAAATCACTTCGGTTGAGAACTGCTGGTCTAATCAGAGACAGACACTCCTGACATAGAGCAATGTGTTAAGTACTTTAATGGATGCATGTTCAAAGGATTATGGGATGAGAAAGGAGGGAGCAGGGATGTTTGTGCTGTACCTTGAATGGTGCGAAAAGGTTCACCAGGCACGGCAGTGAGGCAAGGGCATTGCATGCAGAGGGAACAGTGTGCAAGGTGCAAAGGTATTACAGAGCATGGTGGGCTTGGGCAGCAGAAGGAGCTGGATGTGGCTGGTATGTGGGCTGAATGATGGGTTGGGAGGCCAGAAAGTAAGCCAGGACCAGGTGGTATGGGGCCCTGCAGGCAATGATACACTTGTTCTTCACCATTTTCTGACAGTGGAACCAATAAAAATCTTCACATGTAGTCAAGCCTGGGGTTGGGTGGGGGGCAGTTGAGACACTGCTCATGCACTAACCAGCCAATCAAACCAAAACAAATCAAAGGGAGGTATGTGACTTATACTTGGCCTCCCTCTTCCTTGATCACCTCCCCAACTTTTTTTTTTTTTAAAGATTTTATTCATTTATTTGACAGAGAGAGACACAGCGGGAGAGGGAACACAAGCAGGGGGAGTAGGAGAGGGAGAAACAGGCTTTCCGCTGAGCAGGGAGCCCGATATGGGGCTCGATCCCAGGACCCTGGGATCATGACCTGAGCCGAAGGCAGACGCTTGATGACAGAGCCACCCAGGCGCCCCGATCACCTCCCCAACTTTAAAGAGAAATTAAAAGTCAAGTGAACTGAACATAGTCTCTGTCTTATTCATCATGTGTAAACCAAGATTTTTTCCTGGGAGCATAAGATTCTGAGTTACTGTGGAAAAGATAGTCCCTTTCCGTATTATAGAGTTGTCACTGAGAAGGCGCTACATGTCTCTGTCCCCTTGTTGCATCCATGTTAGAGACATGACAGTTTCTCATCAGGGAATGTGGGTGGATGTGGACTGACTGTGCCCCTTCCTGGTCAAGACTCTCTCATGCTATTTTCCTCTTTCACCAACCGTAGGGGAATGAAACTTCAAAGCATGGCAGAGGCAAATGACAGAAGGAGCCTGGGTCCTTGAAAGACGGTGTGGGAGAGAGCTGCTCACAGACCAGAGCACTCTTCCAAGATCTTGTGTGAGCAAGAAACAAACTTCTGTTGTGTGAAGCCAGTGCATTTAGGGTTCATTTGCTCCTGCATCTAGCCTATCTAGTCAAACGCAGAGGCTGCATTTGCTAATCTGGTTCTAAAAGCACAGATGTGCACTCTGTTGCCAGTGCTAAAGACTGGACTCTGAGGCTGAACACCACATTTGAAATGGTGATGACTCAGGTGATGTGGGGGGAGATGAGGTGCGGGCTTGATCCTCCTTTCCATTGCTTGCAAGAAGAGTCCCAGATTGTGGCTTCCCTCTGGACTTACACCTTTCTCTCCCCACCTCCTTTCACCCCCCACTATCCTCTGCATTGCCTTTCCCCCCGTTTACTAGCAAACCTCCCCATGAAAAGCTGGGAGGACCCAAACTTTGGTTTTATGCTAAGTCGCCAAGGCAGAGAGCTCTGTGGAGCTCCTTGGAAGATGTAAATGTCCAGTGCTTCTCTTTTCATGGTCTGGGCCCTAGCACTCCAAGCAAGTCTGTTCCATTTGCAGATGTATCTCTAGCCCATGGCATATAGTAGGTACTCATAAGTGTTTAGGGCACCTGGGTGGCTCAGTTGGCTAAGTGTCCAACTCTTGATTTTGGCTCAGGTCATGGCTCAGGGATGTGGGATCGAGCCAGGCATGGGGCTCCCCACTCAGTGGGAAGTCTGCTTGAGATTCTTTCTCTCTCTCCCTCTGCTCCTTCCCCTGCTCTCTCTCTCTCAAATAAATAAGTAAATAAATAAATAAAATCTTAAATAAATAAATAAATGTTTAAAGGAAGAGGGCATGATTGAGTGACACTCCTTCTCCATGTCTTTTTTTTTTTTTTTTTAAAGATTTTTTATTTATTTATTTGAGAGAGACAGAATGCGAGAGAGCAAGCACATGAGAGGGGGGAGGGTCAGAGGGAGAAGCAGACTCCCTGCCGAGCAGGGAGCCCGATGCGGGACTCGATCCAGGGACTCCAGGATCATGACCTGAGCCGAAGGCAGTCGCTTAACCAACTGAGCCACCCAGGCGCCCTCCATGTCTTTTCTACACTTCAAGTTGTCTGTCAGCTGTCTAAGAGAGCAGATTAAAATAATTTTGCCAGGGGCGCCTGGGTGGCTCAGTTGGTTAAGCCACTGCCTTCGGCTCAGGTCATGATCCTGGAGTCCCGGGATCGAGTCCCGCATCGGGCACCCTGCTCGGCGGGGAGCCTGCTTCGCCCTCTGACCCTCCCCCCTCTCATGCTCTCTCTCTCTATCTCATTCTCTCTCTCAAATAAATAAATAAAATCTTAAAAAAAAAAAAAAATTTTGCCAGCACTCTTTTTAAAAGGGAGGGCTGAGTAGCACTTTTATTTTTTTTAAGATTTTATTTTATTTTTTTAAAGAGTTTATTTGTCAGAGAGAGAGAGAGAGAGAGAGAGCGCACAAACAGGGGGAGTGGCACTCAGAGGGAGAAGCTGTGTTATCTGGTCCAGTTGGTTGCATCTAAATAGTAGTTGCTTCTCATGCTCCTGAAAACAAGAGAGCTGCCTGGGGTGTGTGTGCGCATGTGTGTGTGCGTGTACCTGCAGGTATATGTACTGTAGGCCTGATGTTAGACACGGGCGAGTGAGATGTTAGTGTTGGGGATCAGATGACTGTTATGGGGAGTTGCAAGAGTATATGCACTGATACCTTTTACCTTTTGGCTCCTGGGGAAAATGACCTCTAGGATTTTATATGGAGCTTTGTATATACACATTAGTGACTGTTGGCAACAAGATGGCATGAAGAAAGGCATTGCTTTCTGAACCCCCATTCCCAAATGGTCCTTTTTACCCAGTCTGCCTTACCTGTTTGCATACTGTTCATTAGAGGAGGAGGAGAAGGAGAAAGCAGGGGTGGTGGTGAAAAATAGAAGGGAAACTTGAGTATGCCTTTTTTTTTTTTTTTTAAAGATTTTCTTTATTTAACAGAGAGAGACACAGCAAGAGAGGGAACACAAGCAAAGGGAGTGGGAGAGGGAGAAGCAGGCTTCCCGCCGAGCAGGGAGTCCGATGCGGGACTCGATCCCAGGACCCTGGGATCATGACCTGAGCCGAAGGCAGAAGCTTAACGACTGAGCCACCCAGGCGCCTCAAGTATGCCTTTTTCTTCTCTTTCTCTTTCTCCACCTTCAGCCATCATTAACAGAAAAATATTTTTAAAAGATCCCTTGATGGCATCCCCAAATGTGAAGGCTGACATTTTCTTAGCTGATGGCCTCCTTCGTGAAGGTATTTTGTGTCCTCCCAGCATGCCTGCTGGATCCCCGGTTTGCTGCAGTTGCTAAGGTAAATACTCTTTCCATTAAGCACCACAGCCCAGGAGTGGCCTAAAGCTCAAATAAATGACCAAGGAGCAAGTTAAACATTCCCTGGGGCGATTTTAACCTATGCAATGGCTTTTTGGGAAAATTGCCTATTTTTTCATGTTTTGGCCAGGGGGGTGTCTCTTATTCCCTTCTTTTTTCTTTCTTTCTTTCTTTTTTTTTTTCCCCTCAGCTGAGTACACCTTTTCTTTCATTTATTCATGCATTGGATGAAGGGTGGAAACAGGATTAATAAATCACACAGGACTGCCCTCCCCCCTCCTGCTACCCCCCATCTCCCATTTCAGCTCTGTATTTGTAAAGAAAGAGCAGAATACGTGCATTATGTTAACTTTGGGGGGACCTGGGGCATGTGGCCAATTTGAAGAGGCCCTGCTTCCCTTTCCTGTGAAAATACCACAGCATAACAGGCACTGGAGAATGGTGTCCTTCTGGAAGATTCCTCTGACAGGAGGATGATTCAAGGATCCTGGTCCTCAGTGACATTTCGAGAAATGTGTACCCAAAGCTTTACAGGATGGTTTAGTTTTGCTTGTTTTCCTTTGCCTCAAGAAGGGTGTGTTCACAGGCCTCAGGGGGAAAAATAGTGTCCCGACAGTTGTCACGCTTCATCATTTGATTAAGAGGCCATGGAGACAGCCTTATTTTATTTCAATCTTTGGTAGCTGAGGAGTGTGACTGCCTGGCAGAGAAAGCAGTGCTTGACCGAGTGAGGGAAATCAGGAGTGGACAGTGGCCTCTTGCTGCCTGCCAGATTCCCCAGGAAGAGAATGCTTCACCGGAAGTCCACTCTCAATTCTTGCCTGATTACTGCATTTGGGGATTTGCTACTTTGTGCAGCCTGCTTGACCTTCCACTAGATGACACATTCCTGCACCCCAGGATCCTGTCTGTTCTGTCTATGTTCTTGTGTGTCCACTACATGTGAGATTCTTTTTTTTTTTTTTTAAAGATTTTATTTATTTATTTATTTATTTATTTGAGAGAGAGAGAGAGAGAGAGAGGGAGGGAGCACGGGAGCAGGGGTAGGGCAGAGGGAGAGGGTGAGAGAGAATCTCAAGCAGACTCCACACTCAGCATGGAGCCTCATGTGGGACCCGATCCCAGGACCCTGAGATCATGACCTGAGCTGATATCAAGAGTCTGATGCTCAACTAGGCACCTCTACATGTGAGATTCTTAGCAAACCACCTGAAAGCACCTCTCATGACCACAGAGGTCAGGCTCTGAGGGGACTGAAGACCATGATCGTATCTCGCCAGGTTGGTGGTGGTTTTCAAACCATGTTTCTCAGAGCTCCCAGGACAGGGAGGGTCCTAAGCTGTGGGTGGGTAGTTCTACGCGGGCCAGTGTGATCTTTTTAAAAATGTGAATTGGATCATGTCAGTCCACTTATTGTACTTAGAAGAAAACCGCACCCTGAGTTTGGCAGCCAGGCCCTGTATGTGGGGCTCTTCTCAAACTGCATCTCATGCCCCTTTCCCTGTGTGGAGCTGTGGGATGTTGGCCTCCTGCACAGTAATGGCCTCTCCCTGGAAGGCTCTTGCCCCATGCTTCACCTGCCTACCTTCCCTGCGTCCTTCGGGTTCCCCTTATATGTACTCTGAGAGGCCCTCCCTGACCCAGAGACTAAGTTAGTGACTCCGAGGTACACAGTCATAGAGCCCTGGGCTTTTTTTCCATTGTGTGATGTTCAACTGAAATTACATATTTGGTATGATTATTTACTGTTAGTCTTCCGCACTAAACTATAAGAGACACAGGGGTAGGGGCAAGTCTGTTCCATTTGCAGATGTATCTCTAGCCCATGGCATATAGTAGGTACTCATAAGTGTTTAGGGCACCTGGGTGGCTCAGTTGGCTAAGTGTCCAACTCTTGATTTTGGCTCAGGTCATGGCTCAGGGATGTGGGATCGAGCCAGGCATGGGGCTCCCCACTCAGTGGGAAGTCTGCTTGAGATTCTTTCTCTCTCTCCCTCTGCCCCTTCCGCTGCTCTCTCTCTCTCAAATAAATAAATAAATAAATAAAATCTTAAATAAATAAATAAATGTTTAAAGGAAGAGGGGATGATTGAGTGACACTGCTTCTCCATGTCTTTTCTTTTCTACACTTCAAGTTGTCTGTCAGCTGTCTAAGAGAGCAGATTAAAATAATTTTGCCAGCACTCTTTTTAAAAGGGAGGGCTGAGTAGCCCTTTTATTTTTTTTAAGATTTTATTTTATTTTTTTAAAGAGTTTATTTATTTGTCAGAGAGAGAGAGAGAGCGCACAAACAGGGGGAGTGGCAGGCAGAGGGAGAAGCAGGCTCCCTGCTGAGCCCGATGAAGACTTGATCCCAGGACCCTGGGACCGTGACCTGAGTGAAGGCAGAAGCTTAACTGACTGAGCCATCCAGGCGTTCCTTTTTTTAAAGATTTTATTTATTTATTTGAGAGAGAGCACAAGCAAGGGGAGTGGCAGGCCGGGGGAGAAGCAGGCTCCTCATTGAGCAGAGAACCCGACGTGGGGCTCAATCCCAGGACCCTGGGATCACGACCTGAGCCAAAGGCAGATACTTAACTGACTGAGCCACCCAGGCATCCCTTTAAAAGGAGTGGTCCTTTTAAAACACATTGTTTAGGCATCCCTCAAAGAGTATAGTCTTTATTTCCCTTCCTGGTGTGGGAAATTGGAGCTTCTAATCGGTATGCACAGGGTCTGTATCCTGGAGATCTTGGAAGTGACCTGGATGTCCTGGAGGCTGTCCAGGGCCTGGAACCAGATGAATAGGCCCCACTGCCCTTTGCTGAGTCCTGAACTCCTTGTTCAAGCAACCCCTCTGCCAAACCACCTCGGGCTACAGGACTAGACTCTGGAGTAAGACTTGGATGGAGATATTAGAGAATAGTTCTGACACCAACCTCTTTTTTCTTCTGAAAAATCCCAACTTTATGGCCCTTTCAGGAGATACGGGGGGTGAAG
Organism: Halichoerus grypus; assembly: GCF_964656455.1. Taxonomy (NCBI): domain Eukaryota; kingdom Metazoa; phylum Chordata; class Mammalia; order Carnivora; family Phocidae; genus Halichoerus; species Halichoerus grypus. The sequence continues at coordinate 59,729,273 of NC_135721.1, forward strand.
GCCCAGAATGTAACTGGGGCAGGAATAGGGGTGGGGGCGAGGTGGAGGAGAATTCTTATGTTTTTCGTTCCTGACTCTAAGTCAGTCTGTTTTTGTACTTGTGTCTTTTAAGCTTTTCCACATGTGCCCCAAGGGCCCATCGGTGAGTGTGTTTTATAAACTGGAAAAATGAATAAAAATAAGACCCAGAAGGGAAACACCAGAAGGAGTGTGAAGGGAAAAGTGTTAGTTCCTTTGTACCTCCCAGCTAGGCCTGCCCTGCATTTGTGGGAGTCCCAGGGTCAGGGTTATTTGGCTTTATGGGTAAAATGTGGAGTCTTCGCTTAGAGAAAGCCTCATCGGTTTTGTACTTGGCCTGCTGCGTTCAGCATTAATTAACTTCAGGAAAGTAAAGAGTGATCCCTTTTTATTTGGCTATCTGGCTCCACAAACCTCATTGGCTTCCTGTCCCATAGGTGTTGGATTGATGGGACTGCAAATGTGTAAAGTCTTGCACAGGAAGCCCCCCGGCATGGCCATTCAGAGGCTCTCACCTCCTGCTGGACCCTGAACGCAAGCAACCAGGAGGCCCAGACCCCGTCTCTCAGTTTGCACCTTAGGAAATAGTACCTGAAAGAAAACTATTTTCTTCTCCTAACATGCTTCGGCCAAAACAAGAGCCTGGGGAAGGGGCTACCTGGAAAATAAATTCTCCAAATTGCCTGAAAAATTAATCACAGCCAAAGCTCCAAATATTTTAAAAAGCAGCATATTTAGGAAGTTTGAAGAACTTTGAAATAACTCCAGCAGGTTTGTGTTTACCCCACCACAGTCTCTGTCTGTGACTCAACCCTGCTCGAGCAACTTTATCAGTAAAAACATTTTTGAGACTGTATGCTTAACATATGTTTGTTTATTTATACTTTATGTACACATACATTTTGTACTTACATGTTGCATATATTTAAAAACAAACTCCTAAATAAAATTTTAGGAATTGATATAAATGAAATAAATATTTTAAAATAACAATTTTAATCTCTCAACAATATGAAAACCTTTTTGTACTAAAGTATGTTATCAATAATCATATTTTTAGTGAGAGCAGTGGGGTTGGATAGGCTCATTATTTTTGAAAATCTTGGGATAATGTTCTGTGACATAGTGAATCAAAAGTCTGCTTCTAGATATGGTTTTTCAATACCTGGGCTGTAATAACTAACAAAGTATAAGATATATAAGCCCAAATGAAAGATGGGAATTGGGGCTCTCATTTCTGAATCCCAGCCTCTGTGGAGGCATAAATTTTAATCTGTCATAATGTGCTAAAAGCAAACAAACGAGTGAGGGTGTTGTTACCAACTCCTCCTCATATGGGATTCCCATCTTTTCCTGAAGACACTGTTAGTACCATATTTGACACTGATCCTCTATCCCAAAGCAGCAATCTATCAAGTATTAGTAAAGTTTATTTTCTTTATAATTGTGATACAATTATTTTATTTATAATTTATTTTCTTCATAATTATTTTCTTTATAAAAGGTTCTCCAAAAGTGTCCTTGCTCTAGTTCCTGGAAACTGAAAACATGTGACCTTACATGGCAAAGGAGACTTTGAGATGTGATTAAGGTTAAGAACCTTAAAATAGATTATCCTGGAATATCCAGGTGTGCCCAATCTAATACCATGAGACCTTAAAAGCAGGGAACTTTCTCTGGCTGGAGTCACAGGGATGTGGCAAAGGGGAGGTCAGAGCAATTTGGAGTGTGAGAACAAGTCAGCCCACTGTTTTGAGAGGAGTCACCATGGAAACAATGACTAGTAATGCCGGCAGCCTCTAGGAGCAGAGTCTGGCCCCCAGCTGACAGCCAACAAGGAAACAGTGACATCAGTCCTATAGCCACAAGGAACTAAATTCTGCCAACCACCTGAATATCTTGGAAGAGGATCCTGCCCCAGGGTCTTCAGTAAGGAATGTGGCCTTGCCCACACCTTGATTTTGGCCTTGTGAGACACTAAACAGAGGACCCAATCAAGTCCAACTGGACTTTCAACCTCCAGAAACAGATAATGCGTTTGTGTTGTTTTAAGCTGCTAGGTTTGTGGCAATTTGTTATGTAGCAGTAGACAACTAATGTAATTATATATTAGAAAAACTGTAACTAGAAGTTCTAATCTTTTCTTCCCACACCCCAGTGGTTCATCTTGTGTTCCTCTTGGGGTGTGGGGACACCATTTTGAAACTACTATCTTCCAGAATTGTAGCCCCCATGTGGGAAAAGACACAGAGATAACTTTTAGGTTGTATTTCTGAGCCATTCCCAACAAACCTAGAGAGAAGAGGTGTCCTGCCCAAGTGCCAAGCAGCATGACAGTAAATTATGGATGTAACACCTTTAACAGTTTTCACCAACTCTCCAGTTGTCCACCCATCAGCTCCATCTATCCTTTCTGTCCTCACGGCAATGAGAGGGAAGTAGTGATGAGGCCCAGAATCCCAGCCGTCATGGTACCTGTGGCTGAAGATTCCATTTTAAATGGAATGCCATTCTTGCTCATGGCCTGATCTCATCCTTTCAGGTTTTGTAGCTGGTTATACTCCTGATGTTCACATGGCAACATTTTTCTGTTAGTATAACAGACGTGATGATGACACAAGTCTGCAGGACTCTTTTCTACTTAACAGCGACTCAACATATGCTCTCTCTGATATTTACAACAGTGGGTGAGCGAGGGCACAATCCTCAGATAAGCGAAAGCTCAGAGAGGGTGAGTGACCTGCCCAAGCTAACAAGGCCAATAAGCCACAGAGTCTACATCCTCAGGGAACCTGGCTCCCACAGGGGTCTGGGAGGAGGCAGCAAGGGTCAGGGCTTACAGCACCAGGATAGTGGGGAAGAGAGAGTATTGACACATGGGGCAATGAACGTCCCTCAGCCAGGACTGTGTGGCTGTGTTCTGGTGAGTGGAGGAGCCCGCAGCACCAGGCCTCACTCAGCCCAAATGTGCCTTGCTCATTTTTACCATGGTAAACCTGCTTATTCCAGTCTGTCTGTTTGGGATCCTCTCCTGCTTTCTCTCAGCTTCTCAATCCTTCAAAATGCCGCCATGAAATGCCTCTCCTAGGCTTTCCCTAACCTTTCTTTATTACCTTGAATTCCCATTGTGTTAAGTGTTCAAAAGATTCTGACACTTACCATGTGCTGCTTTGTATTACTATTAAAAAAACCAGCGGCTGTCCAGCTGTCTTGACCTCTACGTCATGCTTTATACGTTATTGTGGCCCTACTGTACCTGTAACAGTGGCACATGCTAAAGGGTCTTAATAAGTATGTATATGTTGAATGAATGAATGAAGAGGTGCTATTGAATTTCTTCTTCTCTATCTCCGATTTCATGTCTTAACCATGGTTTCCCCCTTTAAAAACAATAATTGTCTGACTTATGTATAGGTTAAAGTGGGGGATGTAAGACTGCCGTCCTAGCTGGATGAATAATAGTATACCCATTTCTGCCTGAAGCACAGATGCTAAATCAGTTTAAAGGCACTGCATGAGAAGGCCAAGCTGGCTTGCAGTGGGCTCAGCCTTGGAAAGAGCCACAACACGAACTCACCAGTTTCCATGTTGTGTCTGATTTCGGGCAGCAGCTTTGTCCATCCTCCCCTCACCCACAACCAGGACCAGAGTGTGGAATGTGCTACTCAAAGACTGGCTCTCAAATAGAGCTACCCTATGACCCAGTAATTGCACTACTAGGTATTTACCCAAAGGATTCAAAAATATTGATTGGAGGGGCACATGCACCCTGATATTTATAGCAGCATTATCAACAATAGCCAAATTATGGAAAAAGCCCAAATGTCCATCAACTGATGAATGGATAAAGAAGACGTGGTATAGATATACAACAGAATATTACTCAGCCATAAAAAAGAACAAAATCTTGCCATTTGCAATGATGTGGCTAGAGCTAAAGTGTATTATGCTAAGTGAAATAAGTCAGAGAAAGATAAATACTGTATGAGTTCAGTCATATGTAGAATTTAAGAAGCAAAACAGATGAACATAGGGGAAGGAAGAAAAAAAAAAGAGAGGGAGGCAAACCGTAAGAGACTCTTAACTATGGAGAACAAACTAAGGGTTGCTGGAGGGGAGGAGGAGGGCAGGGAATGGGCTAAATGGGTGATGGACGTTAAGAAGGGCACTTGCTTTGAGCACTGGGTATTATATGTAAGTGATGATTCACTAAATTCTCCTGAAACCAATATTACACTGTATGTTAACTAACTAGAATTCAAATAAAAACTTGAAAAAAAAAAGAAAAAAAAAAAAGCCTGGCTCTCAAGCTTGGCTCCCAGTAGAACTCTCTGAAGGTCCAATCTAGCAGGGTGATGGCAGCATTGACCACTTGAGACCTGCACATACAGGCTACTGGAGACTTCCTTTGGGTGATGAGGCTGCCAGTGTTGTATTTGGCTCCTGAATGCCCTGACCTCACCTCTGGCTTGGCTCCATCAACTCTCAGGGTTCCACCAAACAGGCTGAGTTAACACCCCCTCCAGGTAGCTCTTGCCGTTCTCATTGGGATTGGCCCTTCCTGGACTCCCATTGCCCAGCAAGCCAAGCCACATACTTCTGCCTGGCATTCAGATCCCACCAAATGGGCTTTGCAAATTTTCTCTCTCTCCTTCCCCATACAGCTTCTGAGCTCCCGCCAGGCTGGTCTCCTGGATTTCCCCTGCGCACCATGCCACACCTGACACTGAGCCTATGTCATCACCTTCATGCAAGCATCCACGTTCCCTGCATCCCTTCTAACTTCAAGCCCCACATTGCTGAGTACCCTAACCTAGCTGGCAGATTGCCTCCTTGGTTGCCTGCACATTCCATTATTTGTCCCACACATTTTGCCCATAATAGTCTTTGAATTAAATTTAAAAGTATTTATTTTAAAGCACTTTTAAAAAACACTTAAAAATTATTAATAAATCCTCTGCCTGGTTCTTAAGGGGGATCCAGAGGAATCCTCTGAAGCCAGAGGAACATGGGCCACCAGTGTGAGGCCTAGTGCTGAGTTCTTTACGATTCTGGCATTATATGATCAAAAAATACCCCATGCCTGGGCAGTTCTACTTGGAGGAGCAATCCTAGAGAAGGAACTCTGGTGCCTGTGCACAAGGAGGTATATGTGGGGGTGCTTTCTCCAGCTTTGTAGCTGTAAAACAACAACCATTGGAATGTCCATCAAGATAAATAAGTTGTGGTAAATTAATCTAGTGAAATCCTATACAGCAGTTAAAATGAATAGTTATAGGTAACAACTCAGATAAGTAGCAAACATAATGTTAAAAAAGTCATCAGTTGTAGAAGCAAGTGTACTATAGAGTACCATTTATATGAAATTTTGAGACACACCACACAGTAGTCTATATGGATATGCACACATGAAACTGCAGCATTAAAATACGTGTGGGAATGATATAATGCCAGGGATTGATTGGCAAATACATCCACTGGCCCAGTCCAGCCTGCCACCTTCTTTTGTATGGCCTGTGAATGAAGAAAGGTTTTTACAGTTTTAAGTAGTTGGTAAGAGTTATAAGTCAAGGGGCGCCTGGGTGGCTCGGTCGTTAAGCGTCTGCCTTCGGCTCAGGTCATGGTCCCAGGGTCCTGGGATCGAGCCCCGCATCGGGCTCCCTGCTCAGCTGGGAGCCTGCTTCTCTCTCTCCCACTCCCCCTGCTTGTGTTCCTGCTCTCACTGTCTCTCTGTCAAATAAATAAAATCTTTAAAAAAAAGTAAAAAAAAAGAGTTATACGTCAATTATATCTTAATAAAGCTGGGAAAAAAGAAGTAGTTGATAAGAAAAAATCAAAAGAACAATATTTCATGACACCCGAGAATTAAGTTTCAGTGTCTGTAAATAAAACTGATTGGAACACCGCACACGCATTCCTTTATGTCTTGTCTGTGGCTGCCTTGGTGCTCCAGGGTGTGGTTGAATACTTATGACAGGGACCCTGGAGCCCACAAAGTTGAAGATCTGTAATATCTGGCCCTTTATGGAAAAACTTGACCAACTTTTGTTCTATATTAAATTCAGGGGACTGCTTACCTCTGGGAAGGGGAAAGGAGGAATGGATGGAGGGGGATACAAGTGGGGTTTCAGTGATTACATTTTATCTTTTAAATTGCTGATGGGTTATATATTATTACTTATATTTTTGATGTTGAAAATAGTTCATAATCTTAAAAGAGATAAAATACTCCCTCCTCCCACCGCCGCCAAAGAAAATTCCCTTTAATAAGTATTATTATTGTTCCTCATTCACAGATGAGGAAGCAAGGTTTGGAGCTGGCATAGACCGTAAACGCTGGAAGAGGAGTAAACTCAGGACTGTCTGTCCCGGAGCCTCCAAGGCACTGATCTGTGCTGCCTGCCGGGGCTCGCAGGCCGGCTGGGAGGAGAGACTTCATGTGGGACTGCTCTGGAGTGAACATTTGTCCCCAGGGGACAGTTGTTTTGTGAAACACATGTTATTGGCATATTCTGTGGGTGAAATGGGTAAGATGGACAGGCCACCGTCTGGGTTGTCACCTGTGACCGATTGCCTAGATGGTCAGAACACCCTCCCGGGCTTTCCCAGAGCTTTCTGTTTCTCCCAGGTCATTCCCATAGATTCACTCGGGAACCCTGGGAGGAAACAAGGCAGTTGTTATAGCCTGCGTTGTAGAGATAGTTAGACGGAAATTCTGAGTGGCTGGTCAGTTCTTTAATATCCCCAAGGGCTCGGTCACGGAAGCCTGACTTCCAACTCCTGTGGTCACCCAGCTGAGTGCCCTTGGACAGGTCCCGCCTTCCCTCCAAGCCTCAGGAGCCACATCTGTAAGACAGAGACCATAATTAGTTCCTACTGCATGGGCCTGTTGTGAGGCTTAAATGAAATCATGCATGTCAAGTGCTCAGCACTCTTTCTGGAATGTGAGACTCCCTACATGCCACCTATTGCATCGCTGTTGTTTTATTATTACTCAAAGACCAGTCTAGAATTCCTCCCCACAGAGCCGTTTATCTTTGTTGACTTGATCGAGTTTGGGATGATTCATCCTGGACATCGCTCTGGTGGTCGTTAATGCTACGTGATTCCCAGCATAAATATAAGGAAACTGAGTCTCAGAGAGCAACTGCTGTGTCTTTGCTTTGTGTGTGGGAATGAGTGCCCCATGTTCCGGGCACTGGGACCTACCTGCTTTTCTTGTGTGAGCATCACAATCCCAGAGTGTCCCAACAGGGCAGCACAGCCATTACAAAGCAGTTACAGGATGTTTATCGAAGCAAGACATGGTTTCCTCTCACGTGGTACACAATTTGTGGCAGTTACTCTTCTTTGAAGGAGGGTTATTTTTTTTCCCCCTGGTGAGGAACTTACAGCAAAGATGGGCAGAGAGAGGCACTGGAGTGAAGGGTTAATGGTGGGTGTGGGGGAAGTGGGATGGGATTGGTATGGTTTGAAGGCTGACAGTCCGGACCAAGGGGGTGGCAAAGAGACGCAGGGAGGGACGGAGGGATGAAGTTCTTACTTGCTGTGCTCAACTGTTCTAAGAGTTTGTGTTGTCTGGTAGTCAGTGGTCAAATGAAGCAAGGAGCTTGGTATTCAAAAGCAGTGGCTTCTCCCTCTCCCACTCCCCCTGCTTGTGTTCCCTCTCTCGCTGTCTCTCTCTGTCAAATAAATAAATAAAAAAAAAAAAAAAAAAAAAAAGTCTTCAAAAGCAGTGGCTGCAGGTTCTTCAAAGGGGCTTGACCAACTAAGGCGAATGCCTTGGCTGGGATTTGCAGGCAGTCCTCTTTAGGTTGCAAGTGACAGAAACTCAGCTCAAACTAGTAATAAACAAAAAAGGGAAATTACTTGCTCTTATAGCCAGGGATGCAGGTGCGGCTGGATCTGGGGGCTTCACCAGGTTGTGAGTTCTGTTTTGCTCTCCGTCTCTCAAGATAGTCCCTGAGGTAGGCAACCCTCAAACTCACAAGCTATCAGCTGACATGGGAAGAAACAGTCTTTCTATATGATGCCAGCAGACTCTACTGGAGAGGGTCTGGCTGACCTGGCCTGGGTCACTGGCCCCTCCCTGTTAGGAAAGGAGATATTTACTGTAAGTATAGGGCAACATGAACTTCATGCCCTTTACGCCACCTTGCCATGAAAAAGAGGATGATTTTGGTGGTAAGCACATTCCTTCTTAATTTTTCTCAGCATCTGCTACACAAACAGGAAAACTCAAATGTGCGTGTACTTTTTAGCTGTTTTTAAAGGGAGAAATGAGCAGAATCTGTAAAACTGGAATCTGAGAACAAGAAAACCTACTGTGTTCTGTGTAAGGTATACTTAAGTTACTTCACAGTTACTCCTTGAGGCCTCCTTGCTCTGCTCTCTTCTTTTGGCCTGAGTTGGGGATGAGTTCTAACTTTAGTTTTGCTTATAAATGTAGACAAAGTCTGACCTCCCACCCCCAGTACATCAGAGCTGTGCCCACAGGGACCTAGAAAATGTATGGCTTTCCCTAGAGCCCCAACCCAAGGTCCCTGGAGACAGACTGGCTCTCTGGACCCTGGGAAGGGATCCAACTTCGTTTTGTGGTGTGGACGGGCTGCTCCAGGGAAAAGCTCTGGTCCTCCTGTAGTAAATCCTTTCTCTTCTTTCCTTCTCCTTTGATAGGGGATAGAGCTGGTCCTTTGCATGAATATGAAAGATACTAAACATGGGTTCAAGAATTAGCTTTTGGAGGTTTTTAGTTATGGAGCAGAGTCTATACACGTGGCTCAAGTCTGCTGACTGCCCTATTTTGGAGGTCCCAGAATCAACAGGTAAGTCCATTCATTTTCTGGAACAATGTCTTGTAGAATCTTTGCAAATTTTGCTTTGAGGCTGCTGGAAAATTCCTTTGTGTCCGGCTGGAAGGTTTATCTCCCCACAACTGGCACGTCCACCTGGAGCCACCTTGGAGTAAGTTAGAAGTATTTACCTTTTATAGGGCAGCCTTGAGTCTCATCTCCTGAGTGATGGCTAACACAGCTCTTTTCTTTCCCAAAAAGCTGTTTGTGGAGTCCCAGCTCCTCACATGGTGGCTGAGAGGACTCTTCATTCTCAGCTTTCCCATCCTTTCTTCTTCTCCCCTCTTTCCTCTTCTCCCTTTTGCCTATGCAAATCCTTTCCGTTCCTTTTTTTTTTTTAAAAGATTTTATTTATTTATTTGAGAGAGAGTGAGAGAGAGAGCATGAGCAGGGGGAGGGGCAGAAGGAGAAGCAGACTCCCCGCTGAGCAGGGAGCCTGATGTGGGGCTTGATCCTGGACTCCAGGATCATGACCAGAGCCAAAGGCAGATGCTTAACCGACTGAGCCATCCAGGTGCCCCCAATCCTTTCCATTCTTTACGGCTTTATTTCAGATCTTCATAATCTGAACTTCAAAATCATTTCTGATCTGTGCTGCCTTTTATCTTCCAGGGCTGCTCTCTATTCATGTGGGTCCCTGTGTGTTTTTACTACTGTGCTAAGCTGTGGGATGGCAGGGGTCATGGCTTTTCCTTTCCCCACCTCCCCACATCCTGAACTCACCTTAATGTTGGGCACATAGTAGGAGCTGAGGAAGTACTTGTTGACTGAGATTTTTTTAAAAATGCAACAGAACTCTTCATTCAAATAGAATCTAAAGTGGAAACTGAAATGTGTAAAAAGAACAAGTGGAAATGTTCTGATGGAATGAGAAGCCTGGAGTTCCACCAGCTTGACCCTCTCCCTATCTTATTACTGGCCCCTCCCCAAACCCCTCCCCACTCCAGCTGCCAAGCAGGCTATGGATGTCTTGGGGACTGGCCTGTAGCTGTGCTCACTACATATCTATTGATTTGCTTGATTGATGTTGATATTCATGGCACATAGCTTCTGTGGCTTGACTTGCTGGCATGAGTTCTCACTGTGCTGAATGCTTTAGCTTTTATTTCCTCCTTTAAGGCTCAGAAGGGTACATGAGGGCCTTTTAACCTCTTTTAGAGGAACTGCTGTTTTCTGCTGTCCCCACAAGCCACATTTTTGGGACTTTTGTGTCTCTATCGGCTAGATACTTCCAGTTTATGGAACTATGACATCACTTTAGATGATGGAGGACTACAAGAAGGACATACAGGGAGCAGACACGGACACACAGGGAGGTGAGGAAGAACAGAAAATCTGAGCAGTCACAGAGCAGCCTTCACTGAGGACCAGGACATGATCATGGCCATGTGAGAATGTAACCTAATGAATGAAATCTCATGTTCCATAATCACACTGCCCAGTTCAAATTCCAACTCTGCTAATTTAACACCTGTGCTGATTCCTTAGCCTCATTTTCCCTATCTGCAGAATGATGATAATAATGGTACTGACTGCATAGGGTCCTTGTGAAGATTCACTGATGCCACATGTATAATAGCCTAACACTGCCAGACACAAAGTTGTGCTCAGCAAGTATGGTTGCTGTTGATAGTGGCTCTGTGGACCATGTTGTTATTAATACTTGTTATTAACAGGGGTTCTACCCCTCTGAGGTAGATATCCATTATTGTCCACTCCAGTGTTGGGTAGTTGGAGCGGTTCAATTACTTTTTTCTGTTCTCCTGCATCTACCATTACTTGCAGATGATGGTTCCTCATGTCTCACAGGCACATGTCCAAGAGAAGATCTATTGGCTCTGCCAGATATATCCAATATTGGTCAGCCCTGCTGGGCACAGTTTTTATACTAGGCCACTTCATTGGCCCTCCTGGCTGTCTATCAATGAATACCTCGTTCTGTCAGTAATGGCCAAAACAACCCATGACAGGGAACCCCCTCAGGCTGTGGGCAAGAAGGCACCTTGCAAAGCCTGTCCAACATGACACTCAGGAGGACCCAGTTGCCCATCAGGAGACCTACCTGGGTTATATGAAGGCACTTGTGCTCTGCCAGTGAGGACCCCATTTCCATCTCACACAATGAGCATCCCTCCTTGCCTCTATTGGGCTTCCACTTTCACTTTTCCTCTCACATGTTTTCAGCCTAAAGTGAAAATAAAATACCTATATTAGAGGCTAGAAATGTTGGGTCCCAAAGCGAATTCTTCAGAGAGGGTCCCCTTATAGCAATGTCTCTGGACTAAGGAGATGAGGATGGAGGGGTGACTTTGGCACATTTCCTAGGGTGCCCCCATTCTCTTAACTGAATGTCCTTCCCTTAGATGGTCCCTCAGTCACTGAAAAGGGAATTGTAGGTAAAAGGGGTGCTTGGCATACCTTTGAAAATCTGCTAGCTCTCTGAAAACATGCCCTAGTGAATGAGCAGGGAGTTTTCCAGACTGGCTTCTTGGAGACCCTTTTGGGAGTTGCCTCTAGGTAATATGCTCTTAGGTTCTTGGTAGATTTTAGTTGAAGCTTCAGAATCTCCTTTCTTTTATTCCTTCAGTGAAGTCCCAGCCTGTTGACCTTTGGGTCCCAGTGCTGAGCCCAGCTCTGGATTTATCTACCCCACTGGGGCCAAATGCCTGACTTGTTAGCCATGCTGAATGGTTTTATTTATTTTTGTTGTGCATTTTTATCATTTTTGTTCATGTGTCTGGAGGCTTTCCTTAGAAAATGATGGATGCGTTTTCATAAATCAAAAAATAAATGAGAAAGAATATAAAGGCAAGAAATAGACCCAAGCCTGGAATTTGCCTCTCTAGGTCGGAAGGACCTGCTAGCTATTTCCCAGTGAGCATGCACTTTTGATTTTACAGGGTCAGATCCTGACTTATTTCAGAGTCCAGTTTTCAGAGTATTTCCTAATAAGAATGCCTATAATAATGAAATGATAATTCCAACTGTGCCTACTATAATGCTAAGTGCTTTACATACATGATCACATTTGACTTTCACAACTACCCTGTGAGCTAGATTCTGTTATCCCCATTATACATACGAGTAAAGAGAGGTTCAAGTGGTTTTGTTATTTAACCAAGATCCCATGGTTGTTAAGGAGTGGGATGAAAATACAGGTTTCCCTGATACAGACCTCATGCTCTAAAGTGCTACATTGAACTCCTTTTTAGTGCTTGCTGGATATACTGAAGTGTTGTGGTTGTGGCTTCTCCTGCCAGCTCTGCTGAAAGGCAGGTGGCTGGGAGTGATATGGCAATTCTCAGCTGGAGGAACTTATGGAGGGAATCTGGTCTCATTGGCTCTGTTCACAGAGTCCCCCTGAGCCAGAACACCAACTTGGTGGGTGGCACATTGGCAGACTTCCCCACAACTGTTTCCCCATGACACCTTGGACAATGTCACTGTCACCACCAGCAGAAATACCCACCCCCCCGCTTCCTCTGAGAGACAACCAAGTTCCCTTCTTCCCAGGGTGTCCTTTAGGACCTAGTGGGAGGTCTGATACAAACCAGAGGGCAACTGGTAAGAGTCCACATGCTTAAGGTATTAGTTACAAGTCCTTTGGTTATTAAGTCACAGAATTACCATTGTGACCAGTTTAAGAAGAAAGGAGGTATGGCATGTTGATTGGTTCACATGACCCAAGCAGAAGATGGTTCTTCTTCCTCTTGGGGAAGGATCCTGATTTCCCTGCTTAGTCCCATGCCAATCCTTGAATCAATCAGATGGATGGGGAAACTGATTGGCTCAGTCCTGGTCGTGAGCCCATTTCTCTGACAGGAGGATGAATAACTATGATGAGCTGCTGGAACCCAATCTGGGATGGAGGAGGCTGACAATAAAGTGGATTGCTCTTCTTGCAGACAACTAGGTAAATGTCCAGGACGTTTTCTATTGCTTTTCTTCTATTCCATGCCTCCCTTCTTTGTCTGGGCTACAATATGTCCAGCCCAAGTAAAGTTGTGGCATAAATCTCTGGTGAATTTTTTTTAACAATCCCATTTCTTGTTTCCCTACCCAGAATGATCCTGAGTACCCCATCCCACTGGGTTGTCTTTTGCAGTAGGTGTCCATATTCTGTCTCAGGGCTTCTCAGGTCAGACCCTGTTCTTGGCTCAGGCTTGGAGATCTCAAGTGGTGTCATTAGAAACTATGCAGGATTGGAGAGGGAATTAAGCCCATAGGGTTTCTAACTGTATGGCCAAGTTTGGAATTTTCCGTTCAGCAGAACTTTACCTCTGGTAAACATCTGGTAGGACCTGAATTCTATTGTGATTCTGTGTTCTTTTTTTTTTTTTAGAGTTGGGAGGGAGGGGGCAGTGGGAGAGGGAGAGAGAGAATCTTAAGCAGGCTCCACACCCAACATGGAGCTGGACGCAGGGCTTGATTTCACAACCCTGAGATCATGACCTGAGTCAAAATCAAAAGTCAGACACTTAACTGACTGAGCCACCCAGGTGCCCCATGATTCCATGTTCTTTTTTCAACGTTTGAAGAGCAACAACATCTGTAGTTTTGCAAAAGTTCTTTCACAATTTTATGAGTGTGTGTAAAAGGCTAATTAGCACAACCACTGGCCATTTCTTCATCTGTGTGGTACTACCAGGCCCAGGAGTATATCACCCCCTATGAGCCCCAGACAATGAGACAAGGCAGACAACCACCTTGACAGGACTTGGCATTAGGAATTTCAAGACCCTGCCTTCGAGCTTTGGCGAGGAAGCCTACTCTTCTTGATGGGCAAGGATGATGTTTTGGGGACTTTCTAAGCAAAGTACATTTTTTTTAAAGCAAAATATTTTTAAAAGCACCTTAAAAGAGAAAACCAAGAAACTTTGAGTAACTATCATGAACCTTTAGGGTAAATGATTCTCTCACTGTTTCCTGCCCGGTGACACTGTCACACAATGATGTATCAGCTGCTCTGCTCCACCCAAGAAGCAGTTTAGAGCCTTGGCCAAATCCCCTCTTGTATTGTTACAGTTTGTTTTTCATGGTTGATCTTATCTCTCCAAAGGTGTCATAAGCTCTCTGAGGACGGGAAGTCTATCTACTATTTGACTCACCAGGCATGTAGTAGTTCTTGATAAGTCTTCCTTGGCCGAGGAGTAGTAGTTGTGTGTGTATTGGGGTGGGGATAGGGGTATGTATTAGTTCACTAAGGCTGCCATAACAAAGTACCACAGACTGGGTGGCTCAAACAACAGAAATTTATTTTCTCACAGTTCTGGAGGCTGGAGGTCCTATATTAAGGTGCTGCCAGAATTGACTTCTGCTGAGGTCTCTCTTCCTGGCTTGTAGACAGCCACTTTCTCACGGTGTACCACATGGCCTCTTCTCTCTATGTGCATGGAAAGAGGTCTCTGGTCTTGCTCTTCTCATATGGACATCAGTAGTATCAGTTAGGGCCCCCCACCTTTATGACCGAATTGAACCTTAGTTACCTTCCTGAAGGCCCTGTCTCCAAATACAGTCACACTGGGGGCTAGCACTTCCACATGACAATTCAGTCCATAACAGGGTGGCAACTACAAGCAAGTTCTCTGAGATTCCTGTAGACCTTATCTGCTGGGGATATTTAAATCGTATGTATAGATGTTTTAATTTGGGGGGGGTGCTCTTTCCTAACTGTGAAAATTTCCAACTATTCCCCTGTCATTGCCAGGTCAACGTGAGCTCTGAACTGTGTGTTGGAAATACGACTGCTCTCCAGCACAGTCATGTATTTACATGGGACAGAGTTGAGGTCAAACAGTTCTGGCAGTTATTCAAAGCCTTCCTACCAATAACCTCCTGAAGTTAAAGGCCACTCACATGCCTGACCTGTTGTTCTGGCTTCTCTAAAGCCACATTGCAGCCTTGGCTGATTTTCTGTCCCTTTGAAATATATCTGTATGAGATGTAGGTGTATGTCATGTGAGAGGGCATGTGGGGAGAGCCAAGTGAGTTAGAAGAGAAGAAGGGGGATCTCTCCCCCTACATTTCTACAGTCTGCTTTCTTCTGAGGAGTCTAAATGGGCTTACAGGATTTGATGTGGCCACATGAAAACATGCCTCAGAGAAAGCAAAATGTCAGTGTTTTGAGGCCTTTCCGTTGGGGAGGGTGGGAACACGGTGGTCACTGTGTGTTCTCCTTAGACCATGCAGGGGAAAGGGAAGTATGTGTAAGTCTCTGATAATTCTCTTCTCTTTCTTCCCCTCGTTTTTGTTCTTCAATAAATCACTCAGGACAATCTGCTTCTCTTTAGTGGTGCGTTTCCTAGGGCTCAGCCTTTGTTTGAAATTCTAGAACAACAGAGTTGCAGTAAATATGGTCAACCTACGTGTAATTATGCTGGTATGTCAACTTTGCCCCTCAGAATTGGGTCTACTCTGGTTAACCAGAGGCCCCCCTGACTCAGAAAGGAGACCTCCTGCAGAACCCTGTGGAGGGCCGACCCCGAGCCCTGCATCGGAAGGCGGTAAGCGAGCCCATAATTACCCTCATTGTTTAGGTCGGAGCTCAGGAGGGTTTACATTAAAGACCTCAGCTGGCACACACAGCGTGCCTATGGAAAAAATGAACTGGTCTCCTCCTCCTGCTCCTCCATCCCAGCATTGCCTGTCCAAGGGCTTTGGGTTTCACAGACGCCTTCCGTAACTCCACTTTCTGACCACTCCTGATTAGAAGCTTGGATTCCCCCAGTTCCAAGAGGCATCTCAGCCTCGAGGTCTGGAAATGGAGCCATGAGCTGCCTTTTGGGATCACAGAATTGAGGTCTTGGGAAGGACCTGGAGATGTCCTCAGCTGTATCTCAAACCTTAATGTTCACATAAATCACCTGGAGATCTTGTGAAGCCTGCAGAGTCAAATGCAGCAGTCCTAGGGTGGGGCTGGAAAATCTGCATTTCTAAAAAGCTCCCTGGTAATACCCTGCAGCTAGTTGTTGGACTACAATCCGAGTAACCAGATTCTAAACTAAGCCTTCCATTTTACAAAGAGTAAAAGAGAAGCCCGGAGACCTGAAGGAGTTTGTGGGGCAGAGTAGAGACTTGAACCTTTTTCTCATCCATGGCGGGGTCATGCTCCTGTGCTGGTGCTGCTGGCAGGGATGGGGTGGGTTTTAGCAGAGAATACCCTTCTGTGACCACACCTGGAATCTTGAAGCATGGGCCTCTTTCCCAGATGCTCTGGGGTAAATGTGGATCCCCAGAGCACTTGCATGATCCTGCAGGCCTCAGCAACTGGGCAACTGGATGGAAGTGGATCCCTGTGTATTCCTACTTGGTCTTCCAAGGGGTTTGGGAAGGGAGGGTACTTCAAGCATGTTGTCTATTG
This sequence comes from Halichoerus grypus, assembly GCF_964656455.1. Classification (NCBI taxonomy): domain Eukaryota; kingdom Metazoa; phylum Chordata; class Mammalia; order Carnivora; family Phocidae; genus Halichoerus; species Halichoerus grypus. The sequence continues at coordinate 59,745,503 of NC_135721.1, forward strand.
AGAGATATGTGCATTCCCTAACCCCGGCCGCTCTGGGAAATGCTAGGTAGGGCAAATGGAATTTGGAAGGGAGTATACATGGTATCATGGTAGAGGGGAATGAGTGTTTTTAGTAGAAATCAGAGGACATGAAGCTTGATTTCTGTCCACACTTTGATGAGACCTTAGGCAAGGGAGTAAACCTCTCCAAACCTCATCAGTAAAATAGGTGCCTTGTGTTACCTGCCTGAACCCAGGGACTAGGCCATGTGCTCTTTTGAAGTTTATTTTGACCTTAAAATTGAAATTGTAGATTTTATCTATCTATCTATTTATCTATCATTTATCTATCTGTCATCTGTCTATCATCTTTTTCTACCTTTATCTCTGTTAAGGTACTTTGGTATCAGAGCTTTAGCCTTTGCCCTTAGCTACTGGGAGGTGATTTCTAGGCCCTTGAAATGTCCTGTCTGAGAGGAATGTCTTTGTCTGGGGGCTTTGGCCACTAGACAGTATAACAATGTTGATTTATGGTGGGTCTTTGGGAAATGCCCTATGAATTCTAACTTCCAGAGAAACTAAAAACTCAAGGTATTGGCCTGAAGCTCCAGGGAGGGTTGGAGACCAAAGTTAAACCATGTAGGCAGTATGTGACTTGGGCCTCAATAAAAGCTGTGGACAGTAAAGGCTTGAGTGAGCTTCCCTAACTGGCAGATACTCTGCATGTATTGTCATACATTGTGGCTGGGAGGAGGTAACACACTGTGACTCCAAGGAGAGAGGAAAGCTGCAAGCTTTGCATCTAGACCCCTATGCCCTATACATTTTTTCCCTTGACTGATTTAAATTTGTATCCTTTCACCATAATAAAACTGTCATTGTTAAGTATAGCACTTTCCTGAGCTCTGTGAGTCATTCTAGTAAATTATTGAATCTGAAGGTGTTTAAAGGGACCGCCAAATTTGTAGCCAGCCTATCTGAAGTGAGGGTGGCACCTGAACTTGCAGCTAGTATCTGAAGTGAGCACAGTCTTGTGAGGACTCTGCCCTCTAACTTTGTAGTTGGTTGAACTCTTAACAACAGCAATATGTCTATTTAGTAAATATTCTGGGAAAAACAAATAAATTAACTCCTTTAAGCAAAGCCTGCCTGGTTGTAGAGCAGATCAAGGAGTCTAGGATATTAGTAAAGAGCCTAGGCTTTGGAGAAAGACAGACCTTCAGATGGAGCTGGGCATCCCTACTTATTGGTTGACTTGGGCGTGTTACTTAATGTCTCTGAGCCTCAATTTCCCCATCTATAAAATATATTGATATATATATATATATATAATATTGAAATATATATAATATATTGAAATATATATGATATATATATTTCAATATAATATATATATTATATTGAAAGCATGTTGAGAAGATGAAGTGAAATCATATACATAAAGCACAGGGCATACAGGAAGCACCATGTACATGGTGGTTGTGGTAGTTACTGCTATTATTATTATTATTTCTGGCTTTATTGGTGGTGTGATTTATGTGTTTACGTAATTATATACTTACTAATGTTTTACCTTGTTCAAAATATGTTTGAGTGGCTCACATATGTGGAAATAAGATAGCCTGATAAACTACCAAGAAATAGAAAAGAAAGTAATCTTCCTTGACTTATGATGGGGTTACATCCGATAAATCTATAGAAAATTAGAATATTATAAGTTGAAGATGAATTTAATACACCTAACCTAGTGACCATCATAGCTAAACATCATACCTTAAACAGCTCAGAACACTTACCTTAGCCTACAGTTGGGCAAAATCATCTAACATAAAGCCTATTTTATAACAAAGTATTGGTTATCCCATGTAATTCATTGAATACTGTACTGAAAGTGAAAAATGGGGTCATTATATGGGTACAGAATGGTTGTTAGTGTATTGGTTGATCGTCCTCGTGGTCGCGTGGCTGACTGCCACTGCCCAGCCTCACGAGAATGTATTGTGTTGCCTATCCCGAGCTGAGGAAAAAGATCAAAATTCAAAATTTGAAGTGTGGTTTCTACTGAATGCATATCACTTTTACACCATTGTAAAGCTGAAAAATCATAGGCTGAACCATTCAAGTTGGGACTGACTGTGTGGGGTAAATGGCAGTGACAGCTGAAGAAGTGATCCCTCCTTTTGTGGGTCTCTGGGAGGGCCAGGTCTGGCTGAGGGGTAGGCTGTGAGATTGGGCCTGCTCATCTATGACCAGGAGAGCTGCCACCAAAGGCATGGTGACATGTCGTTTATGTCAGCGTAGTGGAAAATCTTGTGGGGGCCAAGAGTTGAGAACAACAACTCCTGGCCTGGAGAGGAAAAGAGAGGCAGACTTGCATCTTTGGACTCGCTTGGTCATCCTTGTAGCTTCTATATGTTTCTATTTGGTAAGTAGACTGTTCATTAAGAGAGGTATGAGTTGTGCTATAAAAAGCCGGGAAGAGAATAGAGGTGACATCTGTGTTTGGAAAACTTCTATCTTCTTTCTTTTCCTTTTGTCACCTCTGGGCATTGCCAAGTCTCTCCAGAGGCTATACCTTTTCTCATTTCTATATTTCTATTACTTGATAACTAAGAAGTTAACTGATAAGGGTTTTAGACACTGCTCCTTCCAAGAAGATTTTGTTTTTGATGGAAGTGGAGAGGGGTCTCCTTCTGAGGCAAAAGAATAAAACTGTAGTGATAAGAAAGGGTGATAAACTCTATTGATAAAAGATGGTGAAACTTAAAAAATAAAACACAACACGACTGTCCCCATACTCTCACATCCAATCCTGGAGAGCTGCTACTGAAGAAGCTCTTAAGTGAGCATTGCAGAACCCACAGATAAGAGCAGAGTCCAGAATCACAGCTCTGAAATTGACTAGCAGACCACTTCTCTGTGCCTCAGTTTTCTTTTTTTTTTAATGAATTTTTTTTCATGTAGTGTTCCATGATTCATTGTTTGTGTATAACACCCAGTGCTCCATTCAATACGTGCCCTATTTAATACCCAACACCAGGCTAACCCATCCCCCCACCCCCCTCCTCTCTAGAACCCTCAGTTTGTGCCTCAGTTTTCTTATGTGTAAGATGGGGATAACAATAGTATCTACCTCATAGGGTTGCTGGGAGGAATAAATGACCTAATAATATAAAGGACAATTAGATTTTGGTGGCCAGTGGTGTTTTAATAAAAACAAAGACACCATATTAGTGTAATTCAGTTTTTGATCACAGAATACTTGAAATTGCACAAGTTGACCACTGGCATCTTGGGGTCCCTCAGAGTTTTAACAAGTGGGGTGGGAGTCAGGCAGAACAGAATAAAAATTTGGAAAACAATGTTCTTTTGTGATTCATCAAGTCTGATTAGCAGTTGGAATGTGCACGGATCCTATTTGGTTAATAATGGAAACCAACATTCTCTTGCATTTGGCAATGATACATTGAGGTGTTGGGGATGAGTAGGCCCTGGTTTGATGGCAGGTCCAGATTTCCCCAGCCTTGTCTTTGACCTTGAACTTCAGTTGCTGAATCTTGAACCAGAACACAATTGAAAGAGCATAGTGGAGAGAGCTGGGGAACAAACGTCAAAACTCAACTGTGGGCCTGGATTAATCAACAGCTTCTGTGAGCCTTCGTTTCTCCATCTCTAAAATGAACACTACAAAACTTCCTTCATAGGAGGACTAAATGAGATGATGCACTTGAAATGTTTTGGAAATGATTAAGGATAAATGCAAATGTTTATTATTGTTTTGTCCTTGAAATGTATTGACTTAATGTCGTTGCTTCTAGAAGGAGGCCCAGAAGGGTTCAGTGCCTCGCCCAAGATGAATTAGAGGGAGGATGCAATGTGCCTTGGGGCTACAACTGGACTGAGTTTAGCAATCACCTCCCACACTTGTCCAGCATGTGGGCTCAAGTGTCTGCTGATCGGGAACACACTTGCATCTGTGGGTTTTTTTTTTTTTTTTGTCCGCTTGGTTGAATTATCAGGGTCTTTGCTGTGTGTCGGATTAGGTTCCATTCTGTGTCTAATCACCGATTAATTTTGTGACTCCATTAAGTCATGTAGGTCTGGTGTCTTCATGAAATGGGTAGCCTTGGCTCTCCCTGTCTCAGAGGGAATTTGGAATATAAAGGATTGAAAGTATAAAGCACTCCTTGGAAGACACTTCCATTCTGGGAGCAGGATAGCATCATGATTAAGTGCACACTCCTGAGTCAGATGCTCTGACACCGACTACCAAGTCACTTAACTTCTCTGTGCCTTGGTTTTCTCATCTGAAAATTGAGGATAACCCTGCTAAATTGGGATTGCTGTATGGATTAAATGACGTACTAATGTAAAGAGCTTCAAATACTGCCTGGCCCCGCCAGGTGCTCTGCAAGAGTCAGCTGCTGTAGAGTAGGGCCTGTCCTTTAGGTCTCCTTTGAAGGTAAGATTCCTACAGAAGAAATCAATAAAGGCCTGTCTGGGACCCCTTGGTCCTTATTTTTCTGCAGTATTGCCCTGTAAGGCACTGATAAGGGGACAATTGGCCAAGTGTTCTGCCAATCTTTGTAAAAAAGTGGGGGGGGAAATGTTTAAAGATAAATTCCCGAATGTCAACCCTTCTCTATCTCTTCATAGAGTCTGAAAAGCAGATTTGTATTTATATGAACTTATGGCGAAAGAGGTCGTTAGTGGCTAAATTAATGCATACAATGATTTATTCAGTGGTGCTTGCCCCATCTCAGTCAAAATCTCCTCTCATGTTTTAGAACGGACAGTCATGCTATAAGGTTGGTCAGTTAGTCTACTTTTATTCATAGTCTGTCTTCCTAAGGCTGAAAGAATTGCTGTCTGTTTTCTGACCTGTTCTTCAAAGTTCAGTGCAGACAGGTAGCTGCCCATTTTATATACCAGGAGCCTGAGACCCAGAGGTACATTTATTGGCCATTTTCACCACAGGTGCTGATAATGGTTGTGTTATTTTGAAACTAGTTGGGACAATTTTGGACACTTCTTACTGGATAGAAATCCTACTTGGAGGAACTTTGTAGGGTTTTATAGGAAAGCATGCTGGTCTGGGCCTGTTTAGAAAGGTTCAGTTTTATTCATTATGATTGTTTACAGGAAAATTCAATCAATATGACACTTCTGACACAGTGTCACCCAAAGAATACCAATGTTGACGTAACATAAAACACTGTTCAGATGCCTGGGGTCCCAGCTTGGTCCTGGAGCTGGACCTGCCCATATCAGGTTTGGGTGTCCTTGCTAAGCTTAGAAGGAAAGAAAACAGAACCAGATGAGCAGGATCACCAGGAACTCCGGATTCATGTGTATGCAAGAGCTGCTGGGGGTGTGTGCCTGGCGGTTTGCTCCTGGTGCAGCAATGAAGTTCCCAAGAAAGCTTTGCCTTACTCTATCCCCTCTCCTAGAATTGTTTTTATTATTGTTCATGAAGAAAAGAATTATTTTTTTCCAAACACAGGTGAAATTTGTCCAGTGAAATTCAGTGCTTTGGGCCAAAGGGGAAGGAAATATCATCCTAGCCAGTTCTTATTTACAACTGTAGTTAAGGTCTGATGTATGTCATTGTCTAGGGTATGGCATAGTGCAATATTCTTGGAAATTGTGGGAACAGTAGGTATGAGGCTTGGCATTTTAGATCCAGGAGCTGTGTCAACATTTGGGCTGTGGCATTCTCTTATCTGTTCACTCAGTAAATTTTTTTCTTCTCATTTACTCCTCATCCTTTCTGGAAGAGATGCATCCTTTCTAGAAAAGAATGTTTTGGAACATCTGAAGATCTTGTAGTATATGTGGTGGTGGGCTACCCAGCTTCTGCTTCAAGACCAAGAGTGTTGGCTGTGGCTGATTGACAATTGTACTCTCTCTTGAACCAGCCCTGGAAGAAGGAAGCTGCCTTGCCTAATCTTACTCCCTTTCCTTTGGGGGCTCCCTGCATCTAATTATTAGTTGACTTGAGAATAAAAAAGCCTGGCTATGTTGCTTTAACTTGGGACAGTTCACAGGGACATCCTAAGTCCAGAGCTCCCCAGGGGATTGGCTGCGGTCTTTGTTATGTACAGCTATACCACAGCTCAACTCCCCAGCCTATCCATTTCTGCTTTCCCCTTTCTCTTGCAGGTTTCATTCCCAAGAGTGCTTCCTAATTTGCTCTGCACCCAAATCTTTGTCAGAATCTGTTTCCAGGGAATCTGATCTGAGGTAGGTTCTTTGGAGCCATGATTAGGGATAAAGTGGTGGCACTGGTCTCTGACTCCATCTTTTCTGGAAATGTTTCCCAGTCATTTCTTTCCTACCATGATCTTGGAGGCAGGGACTTCTGAACCTGTCTAGGTCAATACTGTGTACACACATATACGTGGAAAATCTGGAAGGATATCCACTAAGAACAGTTATTATAGGAGAGGAGGCGAAAAGTGAATTTCTATTTCAACTGTATAAACTTCAATATTATTTAAATATTAAAATGAAAATGCATTAATGTATCACCTGTATAATTATTTTATTTCTTGCTTATTCGTTGTCCTTAGTATCTGAGGGTGACCATCACACCAGCCCATGTACTCACCACCCCACCCTCGCCCTTCCTTCCTTCCCACCTCCCTCTGTTCTGTTGAGGCCATGTGTTGCTGGTCCTCCAAGTATTTAGTGAAGGGGCTGTGATTGGATGAGGGATGGGGAAGTGGGGATGACTCCCAACCATGGGGGTCATCTTCCTTCACCTACTTATTGAGATGAGTCAAAGCAGTGTGATGCTCTATACCCTTTACCATGATGGGACCCTCCTACCTCAGTGTTTGAGGAAGTGTTTGCTAGTTTGTTATAGCAAATAAGATAACTGGAAAATATCTCATGTGGTCAGGAAAATACTTAACTAATTACCGTTGTTTTACCATTATTATTATGATGATGTTGTTGTTGCTATGTTTCAGTTTGGCTCACTAGCTCTGAAGTTTTTACCAGAAGGGCTTCCCTTCCTGCCTCTGGAATTCCATGTTGAAGCAAGAGAATTTAGTGTAAGCTGAGCATTGTGCTGGGTGTCTGTCCCTCCAGTTTCTTCATGGGGTAAAAGACTGTGTGGGGTCCCTGGTCTGCTGATGAGGAATGGTTAGGAGGAGGGAGCTGGGGAAAGCTGTCCTTCTCCCTGAAAATTTCCTTCAGGGTTTAGGGCTACTTCTTTGGCCTTATCTATAATGCAAGGTGTCAGAGACTGATTCTTTTTCACTGGGGCAAGGACAAATTGTTTACACTTTGGGGAGGGGGAAGAAAGGTGAATCATACTCTCATATACCTCCCACCTCCCTCTGTCTACCCTCTGTGTGAGCCCCAGGTTTCTTTCCCTCTCTTTCCCAGGTAGCACTGGGCACAAGATGTCAAAGGACAAGGATGCTGCAGAAATTGAGCCTGTTAAAATAACTTACCAGTTCAATAGTATTCTCCCAAATGGAAACCCAGATCCTATACCTTGTTCTGAGAAAACTTACCCCCACCTCCCCTTGTCTCAGTTTATTCATGTGGGACATTGAAGAAGTCAGATAGAAGCTGGAGGGATGGTGTCTGTTTGCAAAATGAGACCTGGGGCAAATTCTTATACCTGTCCTGCCTCCCTCACAGTGCTTAACTGCATTAATGAATGTGGCTGTGTAAAGCAGAATGTATGTAAATATAAGATAGTCATCAATGAAAAATATGGTTTATTTGCTTTAAATAAGCTCTTCAAATAAATGTCTTCCTGGAGGTCAAATGCTATAGTGCAGCATTACCATGATAGGTAGATGTGGATAAAAAGAGGCTATTTTGCTCTGGGGCACTGTTTTCCAGATGTGTTCCAAGGAACCTTAAGCACAGAAGATGTTGCTTTGAAAAAAGGCTTGCATGTATTTGTGTGTGTGTGTGTGTATGTATGTATGTATTTGTGTGATTAACATGTTCGGGAAATAACACATACAAATTTGGAAGGAGGGGAGCTATAAAAATGAATTCATATATTGAAGGAGAATATAGATAGTAAGTTATACAATTATAAAAAGGCTGACAAATGCTACAAACATGATAGAATCTAGAAACTAATATAATATTTTATTTATTAATTACTTGAGATATTTCTACGATATTTTTCTTCTATATTTTATGGCTACACATTCTTTGTTCACCTCTTCATATGACAACAATTTTGTAATATTTTTGACTGAGAGAATAGAAAGATAATTTAGTTTTTCTCTAACATGGTTGATGGAAATTTGTCTTTTACTATTGATAAGTAAGAAAATGTTAACTTTGCCACTTGTTATTGGTAATGTCATGTAAATTTTTAGGTTGTTGACAAATTTGGGACAACCTCTATCAAGTTTCCTTTGTGAGCTTCAAGATTTCAGGATGTTTCAAGTTTTCTGATGTAGTAACTCATCTGGCTCTTTACATCGATAACTCTCATTAACCTACCCAGGTCTTGGAAGGACCCTGTCTAGTGAGGGGCCTTGATACTTAAGCTTCACCCATTTCAAAGTAACTTCACCCCTTCCCACACCCCAAGTATTTATTTGGAAAAATTTCAAACCTAAGGAGAAGTTGAAAGACTAGTGCAATAAACACTTGTATACCATTAACCAAGATACACCAATCAACCTTTTACCACATTTGCTTTACTTCTCCCCCTTCTGCATCTACACACACACACACACACACACACACACACACACACACACTTCAGACTATATCTTCTAGGAACAGGTCATTTTCCTACATAACTACAATACCATTTCCATGTTCAATAAATGTAACATAGATATAATACTGTCTAATGTATACCCCATACCATGTTTACATGTCCCCTATTCCATCTAAAAATTCTTTGTAACCTTTTACTCCCTTCCTCTCCCCTCCCTTCCCCTTTCCTTCCTTTTCTTCTTCTTTCCTCCCCTTTCTCTTCCTCCTTCCCTTCTTCTTTCTTTCAGCTCCTCTATCCTTTTGTCATGTCTCTGTTAATTTTTGTGTACTACCTTGCTTTCTGGATTAAGATATTCCATGATCACGTTGTACTTTTTAGCTTCAGACCTAGAATCAGTCATTTGCCCCAAGGAATTCTGTTCAAGGACCCTTTACAAAAAGAAAATACCTGCTAACATCTCATGGTTGTTAGGACATCACACTCTGTAGGGTAAATACCATCCTGTTCAATCTGAATCCTTGTGCCCTTCTCCCCTCCTTTGTGACTCAAGTCCTTAGGCTAGGTACTTAAGTAGCAGGGAAGCCACTGGTGCCCATGATACCTGGAGACTTTTTGTCAGGTATTACACAGATACAACTTGCTCCATGGAATAAAGCTGAACCTACACACCTGTTAACCTTCTCTTGTCTACTTCTCCTGTAGTTGGGGGAGTGAGAGGAGGGGAGGGTAGACCAGAGAGATAGCCTATAAAGGAGGACAATGTTTCTGGAAGTTTTCTATATCCAAACACTCCCCCTCCACACACAATGGCCGAGCCATTGTTTAAGGTCCTATCTGGTGTTATCTCTTACAGCTTCAGTATCATCTGTTTGAAAATCTTGGGAGTCAGTCTTCATCTGTGTCTGTGGGGCTTCTTTATGGTGGAAACTCATGAAGAATAACAAGAAGGTTTGCCAAGGCCCCCAGCTGAGAGTTTAGATATTTTCCAGGAAGAGCAAAAAGTTTCCCCCTAGAACCCCTGGGAGGACAGCTTTGGAAACCTGAGAACACACCCTGAGCTAAGGAGAGCCAACAGGCCTGGGCCCTATGGGGGCAACTAAGGTGATACAACTAGGGTACCTTACATGGACTTGCTTCCCTAGAGTCACTTCAGAGTCATTAAGTTTCTTTGGAGAACTGCCCTTTGAAAGAGCTCCTATGTGGGGCTGATTCTATAAAGGTGGTCCTACCCAGAAATCAGAGGGTCAAATGAGCTGGCTGAGGAGGTAAGGAACCCTGGGGATGTCATGCAAGTATTTATTGGCATGCCCAGGAGAGGCCCTAGGGAGGCACTGATGAAGTGAGAATGGAGGTGGCCACTGCTGAGAGCTGCCAGGTGCGGGGACAGGACAGGAGAAGCCACTCCAGCTGCTGCCACAATTAGGAGCTTACCCTGAGACCAGGGACCCTGGCAGGAAGCCCTTCCACTGGAAGCAGAATTTCCCATTTTTATTCTGCCTGGGCAAGTGGTTAAGGGAGAAAAAGAGTTCTGTTGCTATGGCTTCCGTGGGGGAAGGTTAGCCCAAGACATCATTAAAGGTAGAATTATGACCACTCAGCAACAAACTTCACAGCACAGATTGATATCCACTGAGAAGAGTTGTGCTCCCCACTCCTGCCTGGCCTCCAGTTGTAACTGCTTTTCCTTTAGCTCTCTGGGGCAACAGGATGTGGCAAGAGTCTACAGACCTGAATAAAGCTCCTAACTCTGCTGCCAATGGGTTATGTGTCTTGGGCAACTTCTCTGAGCCTCAGAGGATATTGGACTACATCGTTGTTTCTCAAAGTGCCATGCTGGGGCCACCTGTTACAGTTGTGTGTGTGTGTGTGTGTGTGTGTGTGTTTCTGGGTGGCTTCTAGTCCCCCTACACCAAAGCAGAGTCTCTGGGACTGGGTCACAGGCTCTTCTGGTGATTTGGTGGCCACCACTAGGCTAAAGAGTCCTAGTTGTCCTTCCAATTTGATATCTCTTTTCAGTTAACCTTTTTCCAATGTGATCTCTTTGCCTATAAACCAGGGGACTGGATAAGATGACTTTTGTGCCTTTTTTTTTTTTCAATTAGCAAGATGAAGCCTTCTGTGGAAGTCTGATGAGGTAGAAGTGCAGCTGCTCTACTTGAAGAGGAAGTTGGGGCCCCAAAGCCTTCCTAGAAGCCCCACCCCTCACCTTCCTCCACCTCTCCTCAATGGCCCCTGAAGGGAGCTCTGGGTTTTTACAAACAGATTCCATCTGGAATAAAAAAATGGAGGTCTAAAACATTTTCCTCATTTTAAATGTGCAAATACAGGCAGAAAATCGATTATTTGGAAACCTGCATGGAATGCATTTGTGAGTGCTGGTATAAGAGGAACAGGAAGTGCCTTCAGCATCATGTGTTTAGATAGCTGGGGAGGAGAGCCATCGAAGGGCTCTAGAATCATTAGGACCGTTGGCTCTGACCAGGTCTAAGTGAACCAGATAAACCCACATCCTGGGTCTTGGCTATAGGAAGTTAATGGAGCCAGAGGGTCCAGGTCTGAATGCATCCCCAGTACCTTCTAAAGGCTTCATAACTTCTGTTCTGCTTAACACAGGTCCACACTGACACTGTGTAGAATGGCTGTAGGCTTCCTAGAAAATATGAGCAGTTCTGATGGTTTTGAGAAGCTGTGTTCTATCCAGTGTTTGTCTTAGAAGAGGTTTCATTCATCCTATTTTTGCACAAGACCCGTAAGGACTATGAGAATACTACATAGGACCTTGTACTTCCAGAAGGTTTTAATTTTCAAAGAACACCCTATGATCTCATTTGATCCTCACAACAAATCAGAAAAATAGACAGGGTAGGCATTAGGTTCATTTTTCAAATGGGCAAACGGAAGCCTAGAAGTGGCAAGTGAATTGCTCATAGACACGTAGCTGGCATTTGGTGAGACTGGGACCTGATTTTCCGATTTTGCTAAGTCAGCTCCAGAAGCCCAGTTCTGTCTAAATAATGTAGGTGCCTAGAAAAGAGTTTTCTTGCTATGGCTTCCATGGGGGAAGGTTAGCCCAAGACATCATTAAAGGTAGAATTATGACAACTCAGCAACAAACTTCACAGCACAGATTGATATCCACTGAGAAGAGTTGTGCTCCCCACTCCTGCCTGGCCTCCAGTTGTAACTGCTTTTCCTTTAGCTCTCTGGGGCAGCAGGATGTGGCAAGAGTCTACAGACCTGAATAAAGCTCCTAACTCTGCTGCCAATGGGTTATGTGTCTTGGGCAACTTCTCTGAGCCTCAGAGGATATTGGACTACATCATTGTTTCTCAAAGTGCCATGCTGGGGCCACCTGTTACAGTTGTGTGTGTGTGTGTGTGTGTGTGTGTGTGTGTTTCTGGGTGGCTTCTAGTCCCCCTACACCAAAGCAGAGTCTCTGGGCCACCGCTAGGCTAAAGAGTCCTAGTTGTCTTTCCATTTTGATACTTCTTTTCAGCAATAACCCTTTGCCTTGACCTTGGGAGAGCTGAGGTTTCTGTAGGGAGGAGGTGCCCTTTATTTAACTGTAGATTTAAAAATCTGTTTCAGGGAATGACTTAGAAGAACCTGAGAGTATAAGGGGGAAGTTACTGAGCAGGTGGTACAGGTTAGTGTGTGGTGTGAGATGTTCTTTGTGCTTGTTTCAGGAACTGATGTAAGTTCTTAAACTCTGCTCATGCCAAACAAAAGTATGAAGACTTATTTATCACTTTTCTGGGGAGTTGTCTCTTCTTGTTCTCCTCTGTCTAGCTCTCTTAATTCAGCTGCTGTCTAGGGCTTGCACCCAGAAGAAGAGCTAAATTCTTCCTTCCATTTTCCTGGGAAGACTTACTGAAATGACTTACTATGTTGACCAAAGAAGTGAGACCAGAAGCACGGAGATGAGGAAGGAGGCCAGCAAAAGAGTCACATTTTAAAATATGTGCAATACTTATTATAATTGTTTTGTGCACCCTTATGGTGTGTTAAAAGATTTCACACTTTATAAGGTCTGGCTTCCAAACTGAATATGATATTGTCTTGTACTCAGGTTGCATATAAAAGTAGCTGTAACAGCTTAAAGAGCTAGTCTTAGGAGGAGACTCACGGACCAACATTATGCTTTATGCTTATGAGCTTGAATTTGGATATTTTAATACACCCGGGTTGATAAAGTCATCAAAAATATCATGGCAAGAAGCCAAATCCTAAAGGGAGGCCATTGTCTTAAAAAGGATTAACATTTATAGCTTGTATGGGAACATTAGTTCTGCTCACCCAAGACTACAGAAAAGGTAGTTTTGTTATACAGAAATGTGTGACCTGTATGAATTGCTATGAAGTACTGAAGTACAAAGAGTGTAGCCAAGTGAGTGAGACATCCTGCTGAATAAACTTATGGCTATCCAAGTTTTCCTTGTATAATTTAGAAATTTATTTATTGTTAGCTAATGTCTGTAGATTATTACCAGCTGCCTATGAGATAAATTTTAGGTATACTCTGTTCTGTGGGGTCCAGAAGATACGAGTTTGGATCAAGGAGTGGGCATGATCCACTTCGACAATGAGAGATACCATTTGGAAGAAAGAAATAAGATTGTCCCCTGCCAGTGATGCTTTTATTTTCATTCTTCTTAATTTTTCAAAGATCATGCATGGTGAATCCAAGGCCAAAGCTGTAATTCATTTCAGTATCCTGGGATCTTATCAACAGAGCCAAGGAGATTCAAGTTTATTTTAAATTGTGAGGCTCATATTCTCAGGCCCTTATTTCTCCTATGTGGCCATTCCAGTGTCCACCCACGAGCAGTCTCTTTGCAGCTGACAACCCAGTAGCCAGCCAACTGGATGCCAGCCTCTATGGGTAAGTAGACTTCTATGCCAGCCCTCAGTTTCAGCTCCTGCTGCTTTCTCCCATCCAGTGAGTATACTGAAATAAACTGTTCAGGTGGAATGAAAATATCTGGAAAGAGGACAGTTAATATGAGCTCATGAAAGAGACTGCAGAAGAGAAAGCTCTCCGAGATGTACGCTAGTGGTAGGAGCAGTAGTATGGGGTGATGTTCATCCTGCCAGGGTCGGTATTTCCACGTGGAACATCTTAATTTGGGTTTAATGTGGTTAAAATATTTTGCATATTACTGTTCTTTATTTCAAAATTATAGCTACTTTAAAAAATAATAGTTCTTAAAAATTTGCTGGGTTTTCCATTTATTTTTTAAATTATAAAGGACACATAGCATTACTGATAGTTTGAGAAGTAAGGATAAGGGAAAATAATCACTCATAATCCCTAACACAATTATTATCTTTGTTTATTCCCTTCCAGTCTTTTTTTATAAGTATGCTTTTATCTAGTTGTAACCACAGTGCAATACAATTTCTAGTCCCTTTCCCACTTAGCATTTGTCACTTGCATTTTCCATGTTGCTATATGGTCTTTATCCTCCTAATGGTGGTATGATGGTCCATTGTAGTGTATCATAATTTACTTACCCATTTACCTATTGTTATCATTTTGATTGCTTCCAATTTCCCACTGTTATGAAGCATATTGTGATAGGCATCTTTATGCATATTGTTTTCCCGTATTTTTGTTATTTGTTGCATTTTTTAAAGTGTCATTCAGGATCTAAGATATTTACTCAACAGTGGGAATCACATTTGAAGCTAATGGGGAAATGGGGCATTATTTAACAATTACAGTGGGAAAATAGGATATCATTTAACAATTTGTTGGGTCTTCACTATTCTATAAATTGAGGGGGAACATGCAGCATTATGGTATTAGCACAATCATAGATGTTTAGACACCTTAAAAGTACCTCTGGTTCATTCAGAGGTCTTGGGGTGTTGTTAGGACTCTTCTGTCCTTAGCAACATGATTAAGTACTTTAGTGGTGGTCTTCATTGCAATTTCAGAGCCATATGCAGATACACAAGAACCTATGTGGAAGGGTGACAAAAAATCAGCATATTTTGGTTAATACCCTGCAGGAAGGATACAAGTACGTGATATCCTATTTATCTGGACTTCACCTAAAGGTGGGGGTTTTGTGGCTGTAAAGCAATACCATTCTTGTAATGTTCAATGTCAATAATATGGTACTCAGTGAGCATCCAAATGAAGGCTGTGATCCTTTGCTTAATACTTCCAAGGCACTGAATGTATTGGTCACTCACATGCCAAGTATAGGCTTGTAATTACAGTGACATTCTTGATGTGTTTTCATCATTGCAAAAGTTTTCTTTAATGAAATGTGCTTAAGACTAACTAGAACGCTTTTTCTATCTCTGTTTTCTTGACTCTTGAACTTCATTCCCTCAGGGTGAATATGAAAGGGTAAGTTTTGGGAGGCAAGAAACTAGGGTTCATGTTGTTGGGTCTCTGCAAGCAAATAGGAGGGAAGAAAAATAAGCATTGCATTTTTTTTAAATGGGGGAAAAATCAGGAAAAAGGCATGCATAAAGGATTTATCCTTTCCATGAAAACATTGATTAATGAAATCTAGTATGAACGGGGTGTCATGCCCTTTAAATATTAGATTTCATTACTTAGTGGATAGTAGGCTTCTGAAAAGGGATATTCTGCCTCTGCTGGCTTTTCAGGGACGCAAATGTTTCATGCCCTTGCAGTGATCAAGGATGAAAATGTCTCAGGTAACCGAATCACTGGATGGGGTGAAATATTGTGCTGGACAGATGTGTTGTCAGGAAAGGGCTTTTGCCGATAAAAGGGACAGCTGCCCTCAGGATGGGGTGGGGTGGTGGGGAGTCAAGCAAGAGGGAAGGAAGTATGCAAGGGAAGGTGACCCAACCACACGAAGCTAGTCTCTCGAGCCCCCAGCTGGGAAACTCCACCAGCTTGCTAGCTCTTCCGGTGCTAGCAGAGCTGGCCAGACATCTGGCCTCTGTTCTAATTAAAGTGGGCAACCAGTTTGGTGGCTGCAGTGAAGGAAACAGCAAAATCCTGATGGCCGTAGGGTCACAAGAAGGCCCTACATAATTCTCCAAGACTGAGGCTTTACCAAATTATATCCATTTCCGAAGGGCCATACAGTTTAATTCCACTTAGATTTATTGAGTGCCAGATATATACAAAGCCCAGACCTGGCCCTCAGGAAGCCCTTGTTTATTGGGGAAGGCAGACGCGGGAACAGCTGGCTACAGTATCAAGAGAAATGAATTAAACGCCATGTTAGGGACACATGCAGGGTTCTGCAGGAGTGTAGAAGAAGGAGCAATCTATTCTTATTGAGAGAATCTGGGAAGGCCACCTGGGGGAGTTGACATTTGCTCTGAACTCGGAATTTTGGAGTTAGGTTCTAGGCAAACATTCTGGAGGGTTGCCATGAACAGAGAAACAAATTCCCTATATGGAATTTCCCACCCAGAATTCTCCCCTCTCTTCATGGGACTGGGACAAAAGACTCATTCTAGTACAGTCACAGAATTTCTCACATCTCATGGGTGGCAGCTCAAGGCCCTGTGACCTCAAAGACTAGGATTTAGACAGAGGCAACAAACCAAGAGCGTGGCTTTTCACCCAACTCGAATTGTTGGAGAAGGATCAGTTCGGTGCCTCGGTATCTGGCTTATGTTTATGCCCCAAACAATGCATAAGGTAGCCTGTTACTATCAGGAATAATTAAGCCCAATCTTCCCAGGTTATCTCCTGCTAGGTAGTTAACCTGCACTTGGCTCCATTGGTGGCATTGGCTACAGGCAAAGTGAGAGCTGCCCATCTCCATGTAAATGAGCCAGTTGGAGCTTATTTGTTAACTATTTTCTTTCAGTGTCCCCTCTGATATTCCTCTTCCATCCCCCTCTTCTCTCCAAGTGCCCAATGATTGGTTGGCAAGACTGTGCCAGGGATCCAAAAAACTCTGATTTGATTTTTGTTACTGAAGGCAAAAATGATCTGCTATGTATATTTTATAAGAAAATGTGTTTTGTTTATAGCTCTACAGTCAGCCCTCCTGTCCCCCCCACCCCCGCCCCCACCTAATAAGCTCATGTCAGAGCTCTGAAGTAAGTTTGCCATAATGGTAGCCTAAAGGACGTATTTTATAAAAATGAAAAATGAACATATTATTTATATATCAATAGTGTAAAAAACATTGATCAATGCAAAGCAGCCTGATGTTTTGTTTTTCTATTTCCCCTCAAACCTTCTTTTGCCTTCCCCTGATTTCCCCTCCCTTCTTGCCCCAGGAGCCTGTGACACTCCTAACATTTAGGAAGAGAGCCTGTCCTGGTCACTTTGTGCTGGGATTCAGTGTTTAATACAGAGCCTTCAACGGCTGAGCCTCCAAAATGACTCTCTGACAGCCAGCCATTAATTACCATCATCCGCGTCTAATTCATTCATCCCTCTCCCTCTCATGTAGAGGGACAGCTAGGGCTGAGGGCACTCAGGGAAATGTAGGCATGATTCCATGTTCTTTATGCAGAGAGGGCTGCCGGAGACTTTGTTGGATGCAGGGGCTTTAATTGAATTGGCTTGCCAATAAAGCTGTTGTCATTCAGTAAGTGAATTTGTTGTACTACTCGAACCACAGCTGCTGCAGACAGCCCGGAATTTCCTGAAGGCAAGCCAGACCCTGGGCTTGCCTGGGTTCAGCCTTTTTGATTGATCTCAAAGGCCAGGCATCGTGTGTCCTCCTCCCCGCCTTCCCGTGCCCCCGCACCGGTGGGGCTTGGTTTTGGCACCCATTTGGATAGCAGCGAGTTGCAGAGGCAGGATTGAGCAGGAACCTGGTGAGCCATTGGGTGTGACCTTAGGGGGTCTCATAGGGAACAGGGAACCCATAGGAATGTTAGAGATGTAATTGGAGGGTAGGAAAGCCTTGCCCACCACAATTGGGTGTTTTTCAGTCCCTAGACAGCTGCTGCCCTGGGCTCCATCGAGCTGGCCATAAGAGGTTATCGCTTCCCATTGTAAAAAAGAGATTGAGAATATGACAGTTAATATATTTGTAGAGCCTTGTTTAAGAGGTCGGGCGGTATGGAGGAAATACCACAGCAGTAGAACTGGCATTTGTTATTGGGAGATCGTTGGGCCAGAAATGCTCTACCTCTCCCCACAGTTGATAAAACATGGCAAGATTGGCAGGTTGTGTGATTTATGATGGCTTTAAAGTAACATCAAGATTAAGGAAAGTTTTTCAAGGCAGTGCAGGGCCATTTTTATTTTCTGTGTCCAAGTGCATGCATGTAGTGGGCTCAAGTAAATGAGTGCAGGACCTGCAGGCAGATTTTCATGTTTTTGGTATCTTTACAACTTGTACAGATTGAGATCTCTCATTGAGCTCTTCTTTCAAGGAATTTCTCCCCTTATAATTTGGAATTCTCTGACCAGTGCCCAGATCTTTTCAGGGAGCCTACTCTCCAATTGTAGGGAGTTCATAGAACAGAAGGATCTCTAGTCTGCCTTCAGTTATTCAAGAACAGAGGATTTTCCAGCTCTTTGCACCTGTTCTCCATAGTGTACCTACCTGTTGGCCATTTCATTGTACCTTCACTGGGGAGTTGGAGGGAAAGCACCCTCTAAGTCAAATTTAGTTTTTGTTTGAGTCCTGAAATTCTGACAACTCAGAAACTCTTTAAATTAAACCTATGTATTGTCTCCATTCTTGGCCTGACAAATGAGAACTGAATTGATATATCACCCACATGGCTCTAAGATTATAAGGAAAAAAAGATGGGGGTGCACGGGTGAAAAAGACTTTGGGACTCTTTGTCAACATGAATACATGGAGAGAGAGAGGGTGAGGTGGAGTGTATATGGACCCAAGTGTGTGTATACATGTGTGTATGAGAGAGAGAGCGAGCAAGCGAGAGAGAGAGGTTACTTTGTTGTCTGACTTGGGGGTGAAATAGAGAAAACAGTGTGCTTCTAATTCTAATCCGTAAATCCATTGACCATAACTTTCCCTAGTATAATCATGCCTTGTAGGCTCTTCCCCCAAATCAAATAATGGCAGAAGATGTGATCATGGAAATACAATAATTATAGTTTTGTTTCATGGAGGTGGATTGAACTACCAATCAAATTTAAGGTCCATCTTCTGAAGCTTCAAATTGATGCTATTTTTTTTCCCCCAAATTGGTTAACTCTTAAAGTCATAACTAAATTTTTCTCTTTTCAAATGAGAAGCTTATCTGTCCAAACCACAGATGTTCTGAAACAGTAAGAAAAAGACAAAACAAATTAAAGATATTCCTCCACATGGCACAAGTATGCCTCCTGAGGAAAGGATTTTGGTGGCTGCTCTTCTCTGTTCCCATCACCTGGACTCTTCCTGTGCTTCCTGTTCTCTGTCTTCTGGGCTTTGCATCTCCCTGCTCCTTCTCCCCCCCAACTTCCTACTTTGTCTTTCTCCCATATCTCTCAATCTTTTCCTCCTGGTCTCATCCCATCACACATCAAATTATCTAAGAATAATATTAAAATTTTAAATGGTCTTGTCTTTATATATATGATTTCCTTAATCTGTTTCCCAAAATGATTATTCCTCCTTCATTCATGTTGGGAGGTTTGCACAATTTGTACCCAGTGAAAAGGCTACCAGGACCCTGGTGATTGCTCCCAGATGCTACTTTCCACTAGCTACCGTCTTGGTTGGAAGTCTTAGATCTGTGTTGAACTTTCTAAGGTAATAAATTCACGGGAACTCAGCTGAGAGCAACCCATAATATACTTCATTTTGGGTTTCTGCTTTTCATAATGAGTGCCTTTTTTACTTTTCTTCATCTCCACGTGAACTGGAAACGCTAAGTTGACCATAGTCTCTTGAGGATTTTGCGTCTTGCTCTGACACCTTCAGTGACTTTATCAGAATTTAAGTGTATTAAGGGATCAAGGAGCTTGGCTTTTATGTATGAAGTTCTCAAGGTGTTCTCAGAGCATGTTCCTAAGCCAAGTTCTGATGGTCCCCAAGGAAGAAAACTTTCTATGTGCCAAATGAACACACTTCAGTGTGAAACCTCATGACAAGCCAGCATAATATTTTAATCATTTTCTATCTGTGGCTATGGAAAATGTTGTGGAAAAAATATAATCAGTATCCTTTGTTCTTCCCCTGCTTTGGTAAGCATTATTTTCACTTCTCTTTCCAAGATTCAGAATTCTACTTTGGTTCCCCTGTTGCTTTTCTTCTCAAACCAGGGTATGTGGGGTGAGGTGGTGGTATGCTGGATAAACCTTGGGGCTGTAGGATCAGCATGGTGATTTTCTTGGAACATTTTTTTTACTTTAGAATTTTTGAGGAAGTGTTGCTGTTTGTAGTGGGCATGATGGCTTCAAGGTTACTTCGTGGATTTGGAGTACAGGCATCGCAGGCCCTCAGGGCCTGTGGTCCCAATGGAGTCACCATGGTGTGCTCCATGGCATTGGGAGGTGGTGTTCCTACTGATGATGAGCAGGTGCCTGGGCTGGAGAGGGAGGTCATGACGGCTGCACAGAAGGGACTGGACCCATACAATATGCTAGCCCACAAAGGCAGCTTCAGGCATCAAGGAAGACGCTTATTTAGTCCCATCTGTCACCAACAAGAAAATAGTGGGCTGCATCTTTGAAGAGCACAATATTGCCGTCATCTGATTCTGGATACACAAAGTTGAGACCCAGTGATACTCTAGTTTTAGAACCCATGGGAAGCTGGTGGCCCACCAGCTGGCCCACTGAGCCTTTGTACTAACTCACTCAAAATGTGCTGTAAAGTTTCTTCTTTCCAATAAGGACTAGCTATTGCATTGGCTCCTTCTCCCATAAAAAAAAAAAAAAAAAGAATTTTTGAGGAAAAGTTAATTAGTGGAAAGATTATTATTACATTATGGAGTTGAAGTTTACATTAATTTTAAATAAATTATAAAATTTACATTAATTTTAATAAAATCAGGAAACTTCAAACTTCTGCTTGGGACTTTATATCAGCCTCCATCTTGGGGTCCCCAGAAGTATGCACTCTTCTCTGAGTGAAGGGTGGGAAATCACATGACCCTTGAACCAATCACCCTACTGAGTTCCTTATCAGAGCTGAGAAAGATTTATTTGTCTGACTGTGAATTTTAATATCTTTAGAGTATGGATCTTATTGTATGTGTAATATCAAATTCAGTCACTCCCAATAATGGTGCTAGATATTAGTAGTTGTATTATATGCAAGTGTAAGAAGGGGCAAGACTTCAGTCAACTTTAACTCTTTGTGGTTTATGATAATGTCTGGATGTGCATATAGTCAGTCCATAGTCATTTGAAGACTTGTCGTTCGTGGATTATCTCAGCTTCTTAAATTCCAAATTTCCACTTACTAGCTTTCTTCCTATTAAATTAGTTGTGATGAGTTGAAAAGCCATTTAACCAGGATCTTACACATGAAACCTTAGATCAGGCTTAAGGGAAATATGCAGAGTGGGCACTCTTGGCAAAGGCATTCAGTTGATTTCCACAGGGCTTTGGCCCCAGGCCCTGATGTGAAACTCCCATTCTTGCTGAAATCTGCTGCACCAAGCATGGGCCACATGGGCTTTGTTAGCCCTTCTGGCTGAAGGCCTGGCCCAAAAGTAGGCTAGTAATGTCCTTAGCCCTGTAGCCCCATGCTCTGAGCTTGATCTTTCAACTTTGCCTTTTGAGATGAGAAAAAGCACGGGTCCTCAAGGAAGAGCCAGCGAAGAGGAAATTTCTCTGTAAGGCTAGAGTGGAATTGACCTAAGATGCCCACCTTGGCCAGCCCGCTAAGGTAATGGTCCCAGGCTCAGTGGCATGGGAGTGCTAAGAGAGAGAAGTATGAACAGATGAAAACAGAAAGAGCACCAGACCCGGACACTCCACGCTTCTTTACCCTTCTCTCCTCACAGGGTTCTCAGGGAAGAATTCAGGCGATAAGGCAGCTAGCGTGGAGCAGGATGTGGAGGGAAGATCAGTGGAAGATGCTATCAGGTTTCTCCTGATGGCTGAAGTGTGGGACTAGCATTTTGTCCCCACCAAAGGAAGGCAATTGCTGAGAGAGGCAATGATATTACGTACATTGCCTCCTTTTTATTGTTGTTGTTCCTTTTCAGGTTCTTAGATATGGTAAAATGGCTCCATATCAATGGAAGATGCATTGTGTCCCAAGGTGGCATTGGACTATGTGTGTGCTTTCCTGGCATGGCACCTGGTGCTGATGTTTGCACAATCCATGAAGAAAGCAGATTGACAGTGTGAACAAGACTGCAGGAGGGACCATTTATCTGCGAACAAACTGTTTTCTAGCACTTCAGTAGTACCACTTACATACAGTTTTAACGTGCTAATGGCAAGTAATTATTATCAGTTAGTGAATCTACTTCAAAGATATAAAATAGCCTTTACCGTTCTCTGGTTCAGACACCTCACTAAGTCGGACTTGCTAGGTGCTTTGAACTGGAGCGGTGTGACGGGAATGTTCTCTTGAATTTTTGGTGTTGAGCATGCATGCAAGCAGTGTTCCTTTCTCCAGACGAAAAATAATGGTAACATTCTGTTTTGGGTCTTGAAACTGCATGACTGAAAACATAAAGGCGACAACCGTGATATGCTTTTTTAATGAGGGCAGAGATGTCAAGAGAAACCAGCCTTCTAGGAACAAAACAATACTCTGTCAGGTGCAGTGGACTTAAGACCTTTTTCTCTCTTGGAATAATGTCCTTAAAAATAACCAAATTTTCCATTCAATAGAAAAATGTTCATACCTCCCTCCCCATCAATATGAATGGTTGTCATCGAACATGGGGCACGAGCAAGCTGTATTGATTTTGGAAATTAAAATGGGAACGTTCAAGAATGTTTTCAAAGAATTATATGGGATTTTAGCCTTCTGAATGGCTTTCTTTTTAGGGTCAGTGAGAGTATTCTTGCTAAAATGTAGCCCATTGCTTTAGAAATAGTTTCCTTAATGTCTTTCCTGTCGCCCCTGCTGGGTCTGTGCAGGAAATGTAAACCAACATACAATATGTGTGTTTATTTTCATGTCCCATTTTATGGGAAATTGGATGGGATATTCCACTGAGGCTTCAGCTATGAACTGTTGACAATATGGGGAGAGCAGGGTAGGCTGTTGCTGAAAGAGTTTGCAAGGGAAAAAGGGGCTTCCATAACCTTTGTGAGCTATGGGGAAGAGCCAGGCCTGCCTGTAGGAGTTCTGTTACTCAGAGGTGAGGAGGAAGGCGTTCAGTAATGAAACCGGCCGGTGAGTTGCTGGGCCATTAAATGACATCCTCACCAGCCAGCCCTAGTTGACAACACAGTAGGTCTGTTGTGCCACACCTCATCTTGTGGGATGTTATGTCTGGTACTGTGTGGTCTTCCTGCCCCTGCTGGCTACAGGAAAGTCAGGATACCAAACACCCAGTCCAAAGTCCACAAGGGGTCATTAACCAGGTGGGGGGCAGAGTTACCCTGAGGACCCCTGCAGGACCAGAGAGGCGATAGATTGTCAAACCAGTCATATACTGGCCATGTGCAGGGGGTAGTGAAACGGAACCTATTCCTGGGATCCTACTGGAAAAGCAATTTAGAAAGTGTCTGGGTAGAGTGGGGCCTGAGCAGGGTGTGTGTGTGTGTGTGTGTGTGTGTGTGTGTGTGTCTGTGTATTTCCCATAGAAGGTTTGAGATCTCGGAGTTAGGCCCATCTGTAAGACAGCAGTAGGTGTCAGTGGGAAGGCAAGTTCTTCCTGCAGAAGAAAGGAGTTAGTATGTTTGCATTCTAGGCTCGTAAACAGCTGCTGCCTGGACCATCCCCGCAAGCGCACTGGGGCTGGAGGCGCTAAGGGCTGCTATTTGCCAGTGCACTGTGACAATTTCCAAGTTGTAGACTGAGTACTGTATAAACTTCCAATTGATTAGGATTTGCTTTGTGTTTCTAAACAAGGAAATTGAGGAGTGTCAAATTAATTTCGTAGTTTTGGTCATTTTTTAATTCCAAGTTGGCCATCCCAGCCTAGATTTGTGCAAGTACTGATGATTCCAGAAAATAGTCGAAGGACGGAACTTGGTAAATAAATGTGTTTATTTTACAAATGGATTCAAGATGAAACACCCAGCACTTCTCCAGGGCATTTTTGTCCCTGCCTGTTCATTTTAGCATCTTGACCAAATGAATTCCCTTCCCTTAGTATAATATTTAAATGGACTTCTGGCGTCTGATGCATTGCCGGCTGCTCCAGTTCCCTGAGAAAGTCATTTAAATAGACTTTGACTATCTTGCATCTACTATGAAAGCCAATCTATTAAAAATCCTGGTCACTTCTCTCTCTCTAATTTTAGACAAGCCATGTGGAATTATTGGCATTTGAGAAAACTCATCTTATCAGAGCTGAAAGTTTTGGATTTAATTTTTAACAATCTTTTTATTTTTTTCCTTTTTTAGCTAGAAAAACGAACACAAAGTCAAATAAGAAAAGTTTGCCATGAGAAGTTAGCAAGCTGTCAATAGAGATTTCACTACTAAATGAAACTTTACTTCAGCTTTTTGGGGAAGATTCCCACCTCCCCTTCTCCTAATTCCCAACCTTCTCTCACCCCCACTCTTCCCATGCCCAATATAACAAAGGAAAAGAACCGTGACATGTGTCCTGCCTTCTGGGAATTTGCCATCTGGTCAAGGAGACAAGCTCTACTCATTCAGAGGGTAGACCATGTGTGTTGGGTTGTTTGTCATGCACAGATGAGGGGTGCAGAGTGGAAAGAGATCATTATGCACTGGTCAGGGACCAGGATGTGGTGGAAGTGGCCTGAAGGGATGGTGAGATGTGGGTATGTAGAGAGCAAGGAAGGAGATGCTGACAGCACAAAGATGGTGAATATAAGTGGAACAGTGGCCTCAGAAGAAAGAAGTGGAAAGCAGGGGCGCCTGGAGGGCACAGTCTGTTAAGCATCTGACTCTTGGTTTCAGTTCAGGTCGTGATCTTAAGGTCATGAGACCCAGCCCTGGGTCAGGCTCCACGCTGAGCGTGGTGTCTGCTTGAGGTTCTCTCTCTCCCTCTCCCTGCCCCTCCCACTGTACGCTCTCTCTCTCTCAAATAAATAAATAAGTAAATCTTAAAAAAAAAGAAGTGAAAAGCAAAAGGTAGAACTGAGGGACAGGGACTAGGCCAGTTTGACTGCATCCCCAGAAAGGGGGGGGGGCATGCAGAAGAGTGGTAGGAGATGGGGCTAGAAAAGGAGTGTGGGGCCAGGAGGGAGAGGCCTTGGGGTCGGGCTAAGGAGTTTGGATTTTGTGGTGTGGCCAGTGGGATGAGTTGTGCCAAGAAGTGGTGGGGACAAAGGAAATCCAAGGTGGAGACTCCTGTTCTCAATGTTCTTGGGCTGTGCGTGGTGCATATATTAAATCACAATGTGTGCCACCAGGATGAGAATGTCCTAGGGGCAGGAGGCTGAAGCACTCCTCTAAGAGGGGGAGATAGAGAATGCCATAGACTGGGGTTGGCTGGGAAGGTGTAAAGGAAGAGCAGAGTACTGCAAGGTGGAGGGAGCAGTAATAAGTTGTACTTAGACCCATCTTCCACCACAAGAAGATGACTAGTAAAGCAGTACTAGGTCCTACCTTGGCAGTCAAGATGTATGAATAAAAATACATTGGTCACCAATTTACTTCCTGTTCCCTTTCTTCCCGTTTAAAATAGTAATTGATTTTTTCCCCCCCAAACAGATGTTCTTAATTTTTTAGCACATTGTGGGGTTGCAGTGTGTGTGTGTAGGGGGCAGCAGCTGGTAATAACATCTTTTATTTTTGATTTTCTGGCTGTGGGTTGGAGTCAGAATGAGGATTTAGAAACGGGGAAGCAGCGACTTGTGGCCCTGGGTTCTGACACCTTGCACCACCTCAGGTAGCAGTTGTCTTGATGAGCCAAACCTGCAACCTGTTGACAAGTCGGTGACGTCTTTATATTACATAAGTTAGACCTGCTTGTGGTGAAGAACAAGAAACTTTCCTCTCCTCCAGTTTCTTTCTCCGGAGGAAGCCAGGGTTAACAGTTTGGTGTTTATCTCTTGTCGTCTTTTCTTTGCAGAGGGTAATACTGTGGACAACTAACTTCAATTGGGGGCTTTCTGTGTGCCAGCCACTTTTCTAAGTGCTTTACATGTCTGAACTCATTAAATCATTTAGTCCATACATTTGTCCTATGAGATGGGTGTTATTACTCTCTCCATTTGACAGATGAGGACACTGAGGCACTGAGAAGTCAACTAATTTCCTTGGGGTCACATAAGTAATGGGAGATGAAGCCAAACTGATATGCAGTTAGTCTGACTTTGCAGCTGTGCTTTTAGCGATGACTCTATGCTGCCTCCATGAATGTGTTTACTATCTAGCACACACAATTATAAATTTAGTTCTTACTTAAGAAAGTAAAATCATGTTCCACAATTTGTTTTTTTTTGGTAAACAGTAAAGGTGTGGATATTTTACTATGTCAGTACATATACATCCACAGTCTTTTTAAAATCTGTAAAGAATTGTACCATCGTTTATTTAATAATTCTCCTATTTGTGGCCATTTGCACTCTTTCCAGGTTTTTGCTATTATAAACAATATTGCAGGGACCCTCCCAACAATAGCAGCACCAATAGCTATCAGTAATTCTGAATAGCATACTCACTGTGGATTTTAGTCTAAGCTCTCTCCATGTATGAACTCATTTAAATATGTGTCTTTGTGTAAGTGAGCAAGTGTATCTATGGGCTAGATGACTGGAAGTGGGATACTAGGTTCGGGGCCAAGTGCATTTAAAATTTTGATTGCAACTGCCCACTTTTCCTCCAAAAAAGTGGTAGTTATTGACTGTCAGCTTTCAACTCAAGACCATTAGGCATTATTTGGAATGCACAGACATATAAGAGAGGGGGACTCCCAGGGGTCTCCAAGGGTGAAGAGACAAGTCACCAGGTGATTGAAGCAGTCTTTCCATGGGCAAGGCTGTGGCGTAGCTGGAAACATTACAGGAGTGCAGAGAAGGTAAGTTTGTGAGGGGCCAAAGGTTTGAGAGAGGCTTCAAAGAGGCTTCAAAGAGGAGGTGGGCTGTATGAGGCCTGGAGGAGGGGCCTCCAGGATGGGATGGGGTGGGGGAACAGTCCTCCAGCTTCTCTCTCCAGAACAAGAAGAGAAGAACAAGGCTGGAGGAGGGGCTGGTGTAGTTTAAGGATGAGCCATTGAGTCAGTGGGATTGTCTGGCTGAAGCAGAGGGTGTGTGTTGGAAAGAAACAAGCCAGCCTACTGCCAGGAGAAGAGTAGGGTAAGAGTAGAAATGGAAGCCAACCTGTCCTATGTCTAAATTTTTTAAAGTTACACACAAAGCTAATACGTTGCTACAATATGTCCTATTCTTCTGCCTTGACAGAAGAATCTTCACAACCACCTGAAATACGTTTGAATTTAGAACTTCAGCTCCATGGAACATGGCACCTGAAGGTGGTGACTTCTGTTTCTAGATTAGCACAATTCAGCCAGGCAAGCAAGCTTGTGATAATCTGGTGTATTTGCGGCAGTCCCTTTGATTAGTTCTTCACTTCTGCCAGTGCTGAAACATGCTGGTGGTAGGCTGTTTGCAGGAGCAGGATGTCACGGCCCAGAAAAGGTGAGCAGGTGCCCCGGACACACAGAGGTTGGAACTCCCAATCTCTGACTTGAAGCCAAGATGTGGGCATGGAAACATTCCTCTTCGACCTCCGTCCTCACCCCACCCCCAGCCAACAAAGAGAGAAATGCAGGTGTCTGCTGATGACTTCCTGTTCTGCAGTGGAAATGGGCTCCTGTGTTTTTGTTTCACAAACACAGTTAAGGTCTGATTTCAGTGCTGCAATAGGGAAGCGAGGGCGATGGTAAGAAACCCAGAACTTGGATGCAAATGATGGAGCCATTTTTAATTTGTTCAGTGTAATCAGGTAGGGGAAATTCTATCTTTAAATATAACCAACCACTTCGAACCACATATGGAAGTAGCTATGTAAGAAATGCTTGGTGACGCATTGCCAGAGTTGTAACATTTGTACCCTTCAAGGCAAGGACACTGAGAAGTTTCTCACGGTGATGCTAACACATCTGCATTGCACCGTGCGTGCAATTTCACGTCATAAATAATGGATTTACAGGCTTACCTACTACTCAGGAATATTACACATGTGGAATGTAGCTGAATTAATGTCACTGTGAGACCCTTACCTTTCGTCAGGAGGCTTTCTCCGCCATAGGCTGGCACCAGGCGGGGCCAGGCTGGGCCAGGCTGGGCCAGGCTGGAGAGAGCCGATGCTGCCTGGCCTTGCAGCTTGGCCTAATGAGCACAAACACTGTTTTGGACTCAAGGATTTTGAGCTCCACAAGCCACAAATCACTGGGAAAGGGAAATCAAGCATTAAGGTCGTCCCCAGATTATTACTGACCCGAACGGTTTGGAAATGGTAGGGTCTTTCTAAATGTCGACGGGGGCCTCTGTGAGGTCCAGCGATGTGGTGGTGTTTGCTTTTGCTGCTGCAATTTCTCCATTTCAGGTTTTGCTTGCTCTGATCCCCTCTCAGAATGGGTGTAGAGAGCTGCTCTCACCTGGCTTTTTCCTAGAGCTGGAGGAAGTCCTGGGGGGGGAGAGTTTGGTGCCGGGTAATGCATGCAGACTGGGGCATGGCTTTTACTCAAGTCCATATGGGCCCTAGGATAAATCACACCTGTCCTAATTTATCCATCGAGGAGGACTTGGGTGAAGAGAGACTTCAGGGGTAGCAGAGTAGAGAAAACGCAAGGACATCGTGTGTGTGTGTGTGTGTGTGTCTTGTGATGACTGGACGGAGGGGGAAGGTGGGACTCACAGGTCCTGCTACCCTGAGTCTGGTCCCTGAGGCCATGTAAAGCCCACCAAAATGGGTTCTAAGGCTGACCCCAGGACCTTGTTTCTTGGAGATTACTTGCCACCATGCTCTTCTGTCCCTGTGGAACCAGCTGGGCTGCTGGGGTGTGGCACATGGGTTGATTTCACTTTCCTTCAATGGGAAGAACTGGAATGGGTTGACCAGCAAGTTGCTATTGTGCACCTTTTGTATGTTCTGCTGGGCTAGGGGCTGTGGAGGACACTAAAGAAATAGAACACCAGCCTCTTCGTGAAGACTCCCAGCCTTTGGTCATATGATTGTGGGTATCCACACATTCTAAGGAGTGGTCCAGGATACATCATGGGTGCCTGGTTCAGAGGATAGAGACCTTGTGGGGCTGGGGGGAGGGGGTTTGTAGTCAGGGAAGGCTCCGTGGAAGAGAGGCTGGGCTGCTTTTCAAAGAGAGAGGATTTTAGACAGGCAGAGGGAAATGAGGATAACTCAAGAGATGGAGAAAATTCTATAAGCCCTACGATCAGCCCTATAAGGAGCAGGGCTCCTAGTGATAGCTTTATCAGTCTGAGTTCAGGCCCCAATTGTAGCCTAAAGGCAGGTCAGCTAAAGACAAACCTGTTACCTTGCTCTCCTCCCTGGCTGTCCTGTTTGCAACTGTCATGATAAATTTTAACCAGATTACACCCCCAGAGGCAGGCAGCCAGCCAGCCAGCCTTTGTCACTGGTGTAGAGAACCAAATCAACCAACCAGGGTTCCTGCCAGAACAGGAAACCATGAGAAGTGTCTGCCTGGCTGCATCCTATGAAGCACTTTCCCACCCTGTTGCTGCCGAGGACAGCCTTGCTATGGCACCTGCCTCACTGTGGATGTGCAGATGAGGCCCCCGGAAGGCAGGAGAGAGTTCTGGCTGGCTTTTCTGGCACTTGTTGGGTGGTTTGTCATTGAAGACTGTGCCCCTCAGGCAGCTGTGTGCCCTGGGTGAGTGACTTCCTCTCTCTGGACTCAGTTTCTGAATCTGTATACTGAGAGGGGGGGCCAGATGGCCTTGGAGGTCCCTTCCAGATCAGCTCTTTCCTGTCCCTAAAGACAGATGAAGGCAGGTGGGGAGGGCAGTGGAGCAGAGAGGAATTGAGAGGAATTCCCCAGCAGAGGCTCTCAGGAACCACACAGTTCCCCATTCTGGTGCCACCTGCTCAGAGGGTGCGGGTGACAAGGGTGCTGGTCTTGAAGGCTGCATGGATGGGTGGTCTTGCCTTCCCCGACATGCCGTTAGGTTCCTTGGGGTTTATATCTGGACTGATGTGGAGCCCTTAGTCACACCTGTCTTGATTTACCAGGAAAACCTCAGTTTTGTCTTGTGTGGACAGTTGTCTGTGGTGCTGGGGAGGGAACTGTTGCCCTGAGTTGTTCACACTCTGTCTTGTGACTGCAGCAAGGGCTGTGTCATCATGGCCAGGATCAGCAGGGGAACAGACACAAGTCCAAGGAAGTGCCCCTGGTGCCTCCCTTGGACTCTTGGTGCAAACACATCCTCATGTCCATAGTACATGATGTCTGCAGAGCTGAGGCTGGAAGACCCTGATGGAGGGGTGTGCTGATGCTGGGAGGAAGGTCCTTTGAAGAATGAGGACTGGAGAGGGCGGATGACTTGACCAGAGTTGCACAGCTACTTGGGGACACAGCTGCTGATAACTCCAGGTCTCCTGACTCTCAGTCTATCATGCTTTCTCTTCCACCAAATTGAAAGGTGGCAAGAGGCTTGGTGTACCACAGATTGAAACTTGGACTGACCTCTGGGAATCAGATCATTCTCTAAAAATGTGTCAGAGGAAGTGAGAGCGCAGGGCCTCTCTTCACACGTTGGAGCCATTAAGTGGGGCACGTGCTCTCAACTCCAGGCAGGGCAGAGAAAGTTGTGGAAGGGCAGCGGACCAAAAAGTACTTATTTAATCATTTGTGTGTGCCCAGCCTTGAGCTAGGTGTAGTAGGGCATGAAGGAGCTTTGAGGTTCACACCTCACACAGCAATTTCACTGCAGCTGGCAAGGCAAATTTAACCCCCAAATTAATTGTAAAAGCAACTGACTGACTGCAAGCTCCTGTCTGCATGATGAAATAGAAGAACATACGTTTGTATTTGCATAAGAGAAAATCTGGAAGGATACAAAAACCTAATAAAAGTGGTTAATTGAGCCGTCACCTGTTAGGAGTAGGGGGTGAGATGTTGCCATTTGTACCTTTTAATTACAAAAGTCTTTTGAACTCTGTGAATGTATCATCTTTGCAAAAAATTAAATATAAACAACACCACCAATCAATAACGTGCTGAATTGGGTGACTAGTAGCCAAAGGAATTCAGAAAAAAACAGAGTTCAGGATTTTTGTTTTTTAGAGCCTTCTCAAGCTCCTGGAAGATTAGAACTGGAAGGGACTCTAGGTGCCATTGTGTCTGACTTCCCACTCAATGCTGGCATGTCTTGTTCAGTCACAAGGTATGGACCTTCCAGTGTCCCTTCTTAAGCCCTGTGACATGCATGGACAGTGCGGATCCAGGGATCACAATGCATAAAGAGGTCAGTCTCTGTGCTCGATGGCCTTATAATCTCCAAGTGCACCTTTAACTGAAATGCCACGAAGATTTTAAGAATCCCAGGTTAAAAAACAAAGTGATAAGGGGCTTGGAAGGAGGATAAAATTAGGGAAAGCAGCAGAATTAAGCAGTAAGTAAGAAAGAAAAAGAAAGCAGCATTTGAAATAACTCTCAAAGGATGGGTCACGTGTTGACAATCAGAGGGCAGGAATACCAGGTGGAGAGAACATAATGTTCAGGAAATTCTCAGGATTGACTGGCCACGGTGATAGAACAGTGGCATGGAAATCTGGATGGCGATCATGTTGTAGACTGAGTGCAAGTCTGAGGTATTTCTTTTTTTAATTCAATAGAAAATGAGGAACCAATAAAGATTTATGAGCATGTGCTTTAGTTATTCTTCTTTGAGATTTTCAGGTGAGTGAGGATTCTCTATTCCATCTAAGAACCCATGAGGAGAAGCTCCCTGGAAGCAGTAAGAATTGAGCTGGGCCTTTAAGGATCAGTAGAATTTAGAAAGCATTCTTTTTTTTTTTTTTTTTTAAGATTTTTAAAATTTATTTGACAGAGAGAAACGGCGAGAGAAGGAACACAAGCAGGGGGAGGGGGAGAGGGAGAAGCAGGCTTCTCGCGGAGCAGGGAGCCCAGTGTGGGGCTCGATCCCAGGACCCGGGGATCATGACCTGAGTCGAAGGCAGACGCTTAATGACTGAGCCACCCAGGCGCCCCAGAAAGCATTCTTGATAGAAGGAAGATCCTAAGTCCAATATTGATGGACACCACTGAAGGACTTTGAGCAGGAGAGAGCATGACAGTGCTGTACATTGGAAGGGTAGCTGTTGTGCTATTTAGGATAGGAGGGAGGAAGGATTGCGTGAGGCACAGTGACAGGTAAGGAAGCTTTCTCCGTAGTCTCAAGATAAGAGACTGAAGGTCTGACTTAGGTGGCAGTAATGGGAATGGAAAGAGGTAGACCCACTGATTCCTTTCCCATTCCAAAGGTCCTCTTTGCTTGGATTTACAAAAAGGAGCTTTTAACTCATTTGCTAGTCCTCAGAGAAGAGACCATTCTTAGCTCGACGCTCCAAGTTTTCTGCTTACCAGATGTTTTTCTGGATCATCTCTCTATCTCTCCACTGGCAAGAGTGGCAGCTATGCTCATCCCAGCCCTACTGTTCTTTGGCATTTTGCTACAATTTGGGTTGCATTTGGATTATGTTGATGGTATGATAAACCATTCCATTCTTGGACATCTGCCAGGCTGGAGGAGAAGATGTTCAGTTGGTGGTGAGAAGTCACCAATACTAGATTCAACTTTCTCATTTTACATGTAAGGAAATAGAAGTCCAGAGAGTTAAAGGAACATGCTCAAATCAGAGAAGGGGGGACTTAGGAATAGAAGTAGGTCTTTTGACTCCTAAGTCCTAGACATTTTTAGTATACCTTACAGTTTCTGCTGAGAAATGCTAATATTTACTGAACACATATATGTTATGCACTATGTTAAAGTTTTGATATCATCATTTAATCCCCCCAGTGACCCTATGAGGTAGAAACTATCATTATCTCTACCTCTTCAAATGAGAAACTGAAGGTCATAGAGACAAAGTAATTTTCCTAAAGTCAAACAGCTAGGAAGTTGCAAAGCCAGAATTTGAATCCAGGTCTGTCTGACTCTAAGTATTTACTCAAGTATAAGAACCCCCTTAAAATTATTTATTAAAAATAATTGACAGCCTGAATAGAAATTCTACTTTTAACATTTACTGTTTGAGAAGATTTAGTGGACTCAGTAATGCCTGTAATTTAATCTGTATTTGAATAATTAGTGTCTACATACATTTTGGAAAATACACATTTAGAAAATAATAGTATGTGTGTATGTGGTATGAATTTCAGAACTCATCAGTGGGTAGAAGAGGGAGTTGGTGAGGTGTGGGAAGGTGGTGGCTTGGGAAATACGGTAAGATGAGCAATCTCACTGGAGTGAAATTTTAAAGGTTTTCAGTTCTCTGATGCAACTTGATGCACCAACCTGCAGGTATGAATGAAGTCACACATTTGTTTGGCTCGTTACTCCTACCTGCAAAACGCATGACCTTGGGCCCCCCGGCAGTACTCCTGGGATGCTCTGAGGCAGTGAATAAACACACTTGTACTTGCTGATGGACCCTGGATATTTGTTGTCTGTCTTGCTGCTTTCCCCAGTGTCCTGCTCAGTGCTGCTGTGTGCCAATATACTGCTCACTATGGGAGAGTGGGTTGGGGGGGGTGGGACAAAGCAATGCCTTAGTCTTCTTTGTTAGAACCAATGTGTTACAGAGTTTAGAGAAACATCTCTGTGTAACTTTTAATTGAATATAATTTATATAGTCAATAAAATGCACAGCATACAGTGTTCAGTTCAATGAATATTCACCATTGTATATGCTTGTGTAATCAAAAAAGATAGAATATCCCAGAGGTTTCTCTTGTCCTTCTCCTAGTGTCAATTCCCTGATCCTCCAGAGGCAACCACTTTCTAATTTGTCGTCTTAGATCAGTTTTAACTTCATCTAAATGGAATTATATAATACAAATCCTTTGTGTTTGGCTTCTTTTACTTAAAAGAATATATTCAAGATTCATCCATGTGGTTGCATGTATCAATAGTTCATTCTTTATAACTGTTAAGTTATACCCCATTGCATGGATGTGCCACAACTTGTTTTTCTATCTTCCTATAGATGAATATTTGGGTTGTTCCCTGTTTTTTACTATTATGAATAAAGTTGCAATTAACATTCTTGTACAAGTCTTTTTGGGGAAGCATGTGTAAATACCTAGTAGTGAAATTGCTGGGTCATAGGGCAGATGTATACTTAACTTTATAAGAAATAGCCAGTTCTCCAAAGTGATTGTACCATTTTATACTTGCACCTAGCAATATGTGAACATTTTATTGGCTTCGCATTGTCTCCAACATTTGGCATTGCCAGTGCTTTTTATTTTAATCATTCTTGTGGGTGTGAAATTACGGTTTTAATTTGCACTTAAAGATGATGTTGAGTACCTTTTGTGTTTAATTGACCATATCTTATTTTGAGAGTTGTTTTTTGGGTATTAAAAAAAAATAAGGCTGCTAGTTTTAAATGTTTAATTTGTAGGTATTCTTTATAGATGCTGGATACGTGTCCTTGTTGTGTAGTGTAAATATTTTTTCCCAGTCTGTGGATAGCCTATACATTTTCTTAATGGTGTCTTTTAACATCCAGAATTATTTTTATTTTGTTAATGCTCCAGGTACTCTGACTACCCAAAAAACTATCCCCCAATTTCTTTACTTAAAATAATGACAACATTTATTTTGCTCACAAATCTATAATGTTGGTAGGACTCAGTAGGAATAGCTTGTCTCTAGTCTCTGGACACCGCTTGGTGTCCGCTGGGGTGACTTAATAGCTGGGGGCTGAAATAATCTGAAGCCTTGATGACTCATATGTCTGGCCCTTGATATAGTCAGCTTAGACCTTAGATGGAGCTGTTGGCAGGAATGCATACCGTGACCTCTTCATGTTGCTTGGTTCCAAAGGTGAGAGCATCTCAAGAAAGAGAGTCAAATGGAAGCTGTTTATTTTTTTCTGACTTAGCTTCAGAAGTCACATAGCATCACTTCTGCTTTACTCTAAGAATTGGAGCAATTACAATTACAATTGTAATTTACCCTATTTCCAGGGAAGGGTTAACTGACTCTACTTCTTAGTGGGAAGTGGCAATGTTTTAGAAGGCCATGTGCGACTGGATATATTGCTCTAGCCATTTTTGGAAAATACAATCTACCCCTGTCTAATTCTAATATATCAGTTTATTCTTTATTGGTTAATGCTTTTTACAACCATCCTAAGATTTTTGCCTACATAACAATTATAAAGATATTCTTTTATGTTTTCTTCTGACACTATATGGTTCTACTGTTCACATTTAGGCCTGTAATCTATCTTTCTTGAGTTAATTGTTGTGTAAGGAGTGAGGTGGATATTGAGGTTGACTTTCTTTTTCATACAGATACCTAGCTGATTCAGCACCATGTGTCAGACTTTCCCTTTTAACAAAAGTTGAAGTCAATTGACCATATATGTATGGGTTGATTTATGGAATCTCCGCATTTTTCTATTGATCTATTTGTCTATTCTTTCATCATTATCAAACTGTAATCAAACTATATCAAACTTTATGATAAGGCTTGAAATCATGTAATAAAATTCCTCCCAATTTGTTATTCTTTTTCACATGTTTTGGATATTCTATGCCCATATAACTTTTAGACTTAGTTTGTAAATTTTTCAAAAAGGCCTGCTGGAATTTTAGTTGAAATGGCATTGAATCTATGGATCCATTTAGACGGAATGAACTTTTAACAATATATTGTCCTCTAACTCGTGAGCACAGTATATATCTCCATTTCTTTACCTCTTTAATTTCTCTCTGTAGAGCTTTTTTATGCAGCATACATTTTCCAGTAGATTTATTTCTAGATATTTAATGTTTTTTGATGAAGTTTTAAATAGGATTTAAAAAATTATTTTCTTTTTTTTTTAAGATTTTATTTATTTATTAGAGAGAGAGAACATGAGAGAGAGAGAGTACAAGTGGGGGTGGGGGTAGAGGGAGAAGCAGACTCCCTGCCAAGCAGGAACCCCTGGAACTCGACCCCAGGACCCTGGGATCATGACCTGAGCCAAAGGCAGACGCTTAACCGACTGAGCCACCCAGGCACCCCTAAAAAATTATTTTCTAATTATTCATCAGTACTATATTGAAATTAAATTGCTTTTTGTATCTTAGTCTTGTATCTTGTAACCATGCTAAATTCATTTATTACTTCTACTCTTTCTTTTGTAGAATCCATAGGATTTTCTACTATGCAATCAAATTGTCTGCAAATAATAATGGCTTTACTTCTTTTCTAACATTCATGTATTGTATTTTCTTTCTTGCCTTATTGCACTGGCTAGGACTTCTAGTATATACTGAATAGAAGTGGTAAGAATGGATATAAGTATGATATCACCATAAGTTTCTTTTAGATTCTTTTTATCAAATTAAGGAAGTTCTCCCTCTCTTCCTATCTTCCTGGTTTGCTGAGAGGTCTATGGTTTTTTTTTTTTTTTTTTGGTTATTTTTTTTAATTGAATGGGTATTGAATTGTGTTAATTGCTCTTTCTGTATCTCATGAGATGATTATGAAATTTCTTTTCTCCTTTAATTCCATTGAACAATTTTCAAATGTTAAACCAATCTTGCATTCATGAATCAACTTCATGGAAAAATCTATATATATATATAATCATCTATCTATCTATCTATATATGTAAATTGGTTTTGCTAATATGTGGTTAAGAATTTTTCATTTATGTTCATGAAGGATGTTTGTTTGTTTTTCTTATAAAGTCTTTGTCAGGTTTTGATATCAGTGTTATATGAACCTCATATAATGAGTGGGGAAATATTCTCTGTAATTTCTGAAAGTGCTTGTGTAAGGTGGGTATTAATTCTTCTTTAAATATTTACATAATTAATTGGCAAAGCCATCTATGCCTGGTGGTTTCTTCATTGGTAGGTATTTTATTATGAGTTTAATTCTTTAATAGACATAGGGCCTTTTCTATTTTCTTTTACTGCTTATCTGAATTCTAGTAAGTTTTATTTTTCAAGGAATTTTTTGATTTTATAGAAATTGTTGATATTTTAGCATTCATTTGTACATAACATCCCCTTATTATTCTTTTAATATCTGTAGGATTTTCAGTGATGTCTCCTCTTTTGCTCCTTGGTAATTTATGTTTTTCCTTTTTATCAGTTTTGCTAAAGATTTATGTGTTTTAATTTTTTCAAATATTCAACTTTTAATTTTTTGATTTCTTTGTTTATTCTATTTATTTCTGCTATTAATTTTATTATTTGCTTTCTTCTACTTAACGTTGGTTTTAATTTGCTCCTTTTTTCTTGATTCTTAGAGTGAAAATTTAGGTCTTTGATTAACTCTTTCCTAATATAGGCATTTATAGCTCTAAATTTTCCTCTAAGCTCAGCTTTATCTGTATCTCACAAATTTTCCTGTGTTATATTTTCTTTATTATTCAGCTAGACATATTTTCTGATTTCTTTTTTTTTTTAAAGATTTTATTTATTTATTTGACAGAGAGAGAGCACACAAACAGGGGGAGCAGCAGAGGGAGAGAAAGAAGCAGGTTCTCCACTGAGCAGGGAGGCTGATGTGGGGCTCGATCCCAGGACCATGGGATCATGACCTGAGCCAAAGGCAAACGCTTAACCGACTGAGCCACCCAGGTGCCCTGAGATTTTTTTCTAATTTCTCTTATTATTTCTTCTTTGACTTACAGGTTATTTAGAAATGAGTATTTAAAATTTGAGACATTTTAAGATTTTCTGGCTTTTTGTAATTCATAGCTAATTTAATTCCATTGTGATCAGAGAGTATATTTTGATACCTTGATATGATTTTGAGCCTTGATAATTTTTTCAGATTTGTTTTATGGCCCAGCATATAGTCTCTCTTGGTGAATGTTTTAGGTGTATTTGAAATTAATGAGTATTTGCAGGTTTGGGGAATAGCATTTTATATTTGGTGGTATTGGTTGTGATCTTTCCTCTTTCATTCATGATTTTATCTATTTGGGTACTTTCTCTTTTCTTTTTGATAAGTCTGGCTAGGGCTTTATCAATTTTATTAATTCTTTTAAAGAACCAGCCCTTAGTTTTATTGATCTGTTCTATTGTTGTTGCTGTTGTTTTTCTATATTGTTTATTTCTGCTCTAATCTGTATTATTTCCCTTCTTTTGCTGGCTTTAGGCTTTATTTGCTGTTCCTTTTCTAGCTCCTTTAGGTGTAAGATTAGGTTGTGTATTTGAGAATTTTCTTGCTTCTTGAGGTAGGCCTGTATGGCAATATACTTGCCTGTCAGGACTGCCTTTGCTGCATCCCAAAGGTTTTGGACTGTCGTGTTTTCATTTTCATTTGCTTCCATGTATTTTTAAAAATTTCTTCTTTAATTTCCTGGTTAACCCAGTCATTCTTTAGTGGATGTTCTTTAACCTCCATGTATTTGAGGTCTTTCCAAATTTTTTCTTGTGGTTGACTTCAAGTTTCATAGCATTGTGGTCTGAAAATATGCATGGTATGATCTTGATCTTTTTGTACTTGTTGAGGGTTGATTTGTGTGATCCAGTATGTGATCTATTCTGGAGAATGTTCCATGTGCCGTTGAAAACAATGTGTATTCTGTTGCTTTAGGATGAAATGTTCTGAATATATCTGTTAAGTCCATCTGGTCCAGTGTGTATTTAAAGCCATTGTTTTCTTGTTGAACTTCTGCTTAGATGATCTGTCCATTGCTCTGAGTGGGGTGTTAAAGTCCCCTACTATTACGGTATTATTACCAATGAATTTCTTTATATTTATTATTAATTGATTTATATATTTGGGTATTCCCAAGTTGGGGGCCTAAATATTTATAATTGTTACATCTTCTTGATGGATTGACCCCTTAATTATGATATAATGCCCTTCTTCATCTCTTATTACTTTCTTTCATTTAAAATCTAGTTTGTCTGATATAAGTTTGGCTATTCTGGCTTTCTTTTGACATCCATTAGCATGACAGATGGTTCTCCATGCCCTCACTTTCAATCTGCAGGTATCTTTAGGCCTAAAATGAGTCTCTTGTAG
This sequence comes from Halichoerus grypus, assembly GCF_964656455.1. Lineage (NCBI taxonomy): Eukaryota > Metazoa > Chordata > Mammalia > Carnivora > Phocidae > Halichoerus > Halichoerus grypus. The sequence goes on from NC_135721.1 coordinate 59,784,367, forward strand.
GCAGCATATAGATGGATCTTGTTTTTTTTTTTTAATCCATTCTGATACCCTATGTCTTTTTTTAAAAAGATTTATTTATTTATTTTAGAGAGAGAGTGTGAGTGAGGGGAGGGGCAGAGAGAGAGGGAGAGAGAAAATCTCAAGCAGACTCCCTGCTGAGTGTGGAGCCTGACTCAGGGCTTGATCCCATGACCCTGAGATCATGACCTGAGCTGAAATCAGCAGTTGGATGCTTAACTCACCGAGTCACCCAGGCGCCCCTCTGATACTCCCCTAATACTGTCTTTTGTTGGAACATTTAGTCCATTTATAGTCAGAGTGTGATTATTCAAAGACATGAATATAGTATCATTGTGTTACCTGTAGAATTGGTGTTTCTGGTGATGTTCTCTGCTCCTTTCTAGTCTTTGTTGCTTTTATTCTTTTTTCCCCACTCAGTATTTCCCCTTAATATTTTTTGTAGGGCTGGTTTGGTGGTCATGAACTCCTTTATTTTTTGTTTGTCTGGGAAAGTCTTTATCTCTCCTTCTATTCTGAATGATAGCCTTGCTGGATAAAGTATTCTTGGCTGCATATTTACCCATTCAGCACGTTGAATATATCCTGCCACTTGCTTCTGGCTTGGTTTCTGTGGACAAATCTGCTGCAAACCTGATCTGTCTTCCCTTATAGATTAGGTACCTTTTTCCCCCTTGCTGCTTTCAGGATTCTTTTCTTGTTTTTGTATTTTGTGAATTTGACTATGATATGCCTTGGTGGTGGTCAACTTTTGTTGAATTTAATGGAAGTTCTCTGTGCTTCTTGGATTTTGATGCCTGTATCCTTCCCCAGATTAGGAAGTTTTCAGCTATAATTTGCTCAAATAAATCTTCTGCCCCTTTTTCTCTCTCTTTCTCTTTTGGGCCTCCTATGACATGAATGTTATTCCATTTTAATAAGTCTCTGAGTTCTCTAAGTCTACCTTCATGGTCTGTTGTGTTTGTTTCCCTCTTTTCAACTTCATTATTTTCCATGGTTTGTCTTCTATATCACTGATTTGTTCCTCTGATTCATCCATCCTTGTTTTTATGACATCTCTTCAGGTCTGCATCTCATTTATAGAATTTTTGAATTTTGGCCTGACTAGACTTTAGTTCTTTTATCTCTGCAGTAAGGGATTCTCTAGTGTCTTCTATGCTTTTTTCGAGCCCAGCTAATATCCTTATAATTATTGTTTTAAATTATAGTTCAGACATCTTACTTATATCACATTGATTAAATCTCTGGTAATCATTTCTTCATGTTCTTTCTTTTGGGGAGAATTCCTCTGTCTTGTCATTTTGGGGAGAAATAGAGCAAAATTAAACAAAATAAAAATTAAAAATTAAAAAATAAATTGAAAAATAAAATAAAATAAAATATATAAAGGAAGCTAGATCCTAAGTGTGTTTTGGTCTGCTTGTTATGAGAAAGTTGATAGAAAAAAGGTAGAAAGAAAGAAAAAAAGAAAAGAAAAAAATTTAAAAAATATATAAAGTAAATTAAAAAATAAACATTGCTCTTTCTGTATCCAAAAAAACAACAAACAAACAAAAACAAAGATTAAAAACAAACAAACAAAAAGAAATAAACAAAGAACACCCAAAGGACACTAGATCCTGTCTTCCCTAGAGCTGAAGCTTTGCAGCACTCTGTGATCAGTAGACTTGGTGTGGGCGAGGGGTTTGTGCTGGTCTTCTGGGGGAGGGGCCTGCTGCTCTGATTATAAGCCCTGGTGGAGATGTGCCTGCCCCACGTGGGGGGGGTGGAGCTTGGTGTAGCATCTCTGTTTTCTACTTGGTGATGCTGTTCAGTTCACTGAGGTGGATCAAGTTGGTGGGCCAGGGAGAAAATGGCTTTGCCCTGTTCTCTCTCTCCTCTGTGGAGCAGGAAATGCATGTCACCCCTCTTCAGTAAGCCTTCACAGATGCAGTAACCCTGCCTTTGTCCTTGGTTTCTGTCAGATCCCCGTCTTCACCCTGTCTGTGTCTGAGCTGTCTGCCTGCCAAGTGGTGCATCACTCCTGTGTTTTCTCTCAGGCACGGATGTGTTTCAAGACCCCACACTTCAGAGACCCTGAACTGTGGACCCCCACTGATGCTCTGGGGGAGGGTCTCCCTGCTTTGTGGCCATTGCTGGCTTGTTACAGAAGACAGTTGCATGACTGTGCAGTGGTTCAGAGTTTATGGTAAATCACAACACAGAGCCGGTGCCAAGTTTGCAGCCTTGCATCAGTGTCTTTGTTCCTATACTGGTGAGTGGGATAGCTCCGTGGCACCCACAGTGTCCTCTGCCCAGGGAGAGGCCATATGGTCTCTACCAAACGCACTCTAAGCAGCGAAACCACTTCTCCCCATGTAACCCTGGGGATCCTCAGGCTGCCCTCTGCTGGGGCTCAGCTCTGCTCTCCCACCAGAGCACCACTCAGCTTCCCAGATGTGAACATGGCAATGTTGCAGACCTCTGAAACTTCACAATCTGTGCTTCACTGTTTTTAGAAAACTGGTCGTATTATAACCCTCTCCTTTTTCCCCATCCATGGTTTTGGGAATGGTTTTCTTGTGCAGTCCCCTGACCATGTTTTCACCCTTTCCCACCCCCCCCCCACTTTTTCTCTCTCCTTCTCTCTTGCTGCTCCCCACATGGTCAGGGCTCTCTCCCCTGGACAGAGCCCATGGTTCTTTTCTCCCACAAACTCTCTGTAGTTCCTACCTTCCGTGGGTCATTTTTCGGGTTTGTAGATGTGCAGCTTTGTCCTCTACGACTTCAGATCAATTTCTTGAGTGTTCAGAATGATTTGATATTTATCTAGCTGTGTTCGAGGGAGGAGGCAAGCTTAGGGTTGCCCTATTCCTCCGCCATCTTACCTCTCTCTGGCCGGAAAAAAGCATTTTATAAATGTCAATTATGTCAAGCTGTTTGAAAGTGGTATTCAATTCTTATATTCTTACTGATTTTTTTTTTTGTCTATTATATCAATTACTGAGAGAAAAGTGTAAAATCTAAAACTATGAATGTGGATTTCTCTTTAGTTTTGTCAAGGTCTGCTTTTTGAATCTTGAAATGCTGTTATGACTCTCTACACATTTAGGATTGATTGTTAGGTATTTCTAATGAATTGATCCTTTTATAATTATGGAATGCTCTCTTTATCTCCTGTAATATGTTTTGTCTTGAAGCTCACTTTGTCTGATTTTAATATAGCACACTAGCTTTCTTATACTTAATGTTTATATAGAATATCTTTTTCTACTCTTTTCCTTTTTTATTATTTTTAAAAATTTATTATTTATTTAAAAATTTTTTTAATTTAAATTTTAGTTAACATACAGTGCAATATTGGTTTTTGGAGTAGAATTCAGTGATTCATCACTTACATATAACACCCAGTGCTCATCACAAGTACCCTCTTTTTTTTTTTTTAAAGATCTTATTTATTTATTTGTTAGAGACACAGCGAGAGAGGGAACACAAGCAGGGGGAGTGGGAGAGGGAGAAGCAGGATTCCCATGGAGCAGGGAGCCCAAAGCAGGGCTCGATCCCAGGACCCTGGGATCATGACCTGAGCCAAAGGCAGGCGCTTAATGACTGAGCCACCCAGGCGCCCCACAAGTGCCCTCTTTAATACCCATCACCCATCTAGCCTATCCCCCACCCACCTCCCTCCATCAACCCTGTTTTTTTCTCTATCGTTAAGAGTCTCTTATGGCTTCTCTCTCCTTTTTTTCTTTCCCCCCTTCCCATATGTTCATCTGTTTTCTTTCTTAAATTCAACATATGAGTGAGATCATATGGCATTTGTCTTTCTCTGACTGACTTATTTCACTTAGCATCATATGCTCTAGCTCCATCCATGTCATTGCAAATGGCAAGATTTCATTCTTTTTGATGGCTGACTAATATTCCATTATATATATACCACATCTTCTTTATCCATTCATCGCTTGATGGACATTTGGGCTCTTTCCATAGTTTGGCTATTGTTGATAATGCTGTTATAAACATTGGGGTGTATGTATCCCTTTGAACTTGTATTTTTATATCCTTTCGGTAAATATCTAGTAGTGTAAGTGCTGGATCATAAGATAGTTCTATCTACTTTTTTCCTTTTAATGTACTTGTGAATTTATATTTAGCATATGTTATTTTTAAATAACATATAGGTAAGTCTTACTTTTTTATTGAGTCTGACAATTTTTGCCTTACCCTGGGTGTGTTTAATCTGCTTACATTTAATATAATTAATGTATGGTTGGGTTTAAGTCTACCATCTTGGCTTTTTACCATCTGTTCTTTGCTTTTTACTTCCTTTTTTCCCCTGTATTCTTTTGGATGAATCAAGTATTTTTTGGTATTCTATTTTGTCTTCTCTATTGCTTTTTAGCTATGCTTTTTTGTTATTTTTATAGCATTTGCTCTTTAGAAATTAAACTTTGTGTCTTTAAATGGTCACAATCTACCTTCAAATATATTCATACTATTTTATGAACAATATAAAAAAGTCTTATAGCAAAGATTTCATGTACCTGACTCTTGCCCTTTATCCTCGTTTTTATATATTTTACTTCTATTTATGTTATAAATCTCATGATGTATTATTATCATTATGTTATTATTGTTTTAAAAAGTTAACAATTTTTACAGAACTTAATGTATAATATACATTACAATATATATTACATATATATAGAGAATAAAAATATGATATATTTTATACACACACACATAACTTTGGGGCATCCTTTCTTGTGGTACTGGTTTGCTGGAGACAAATTCTCTCTGTTTTTATCTATCTGAAAAATGTCTATATATTGCCTCTATTTTTACAGGATATGGAACATTAAGTTGATAGGTTTTCCCCCCTTTCAGCACTATAAAGTTGTTTTAGTTTTCTATCCTCGTTCTTATTGTTGTTTCCTCTAAATAATATATCTTTTTTCCTCTGGCTACTTTTGTGAATTTTCATTTTATCTTTGAATCTCAGCAGTTTAACTGTGACATTTTAAGGTGTGGTTTTCTTTGTATTTGTCCTGCTTGGGTTCACTGAGCTTCTTGGATCTACACGTTGATTTTGGAAAGTACTTGACTGTTATTTCTTAAGAAGAAAAAAAGAAAAAGAAAGAAAGAAAAGAAAGAAAAGAAAAAAAAGAAAGGAAAGAAAGGAAAGAAAGAAAAGAAAGAAAAGAAAGAAAGAAAGAAAGAAAGAAAGAAAGAAAAAGAAAAAGAAAGAAAGAAAAACATATTTGCCCTGTTATCTTTCTTTTTTTCTTCTGGAACTTCAATTACATGTTTTCTAGATCATTTGAGATTATCCCTCAGTTCTGTTTTTTTTTCCCCCTTATTTTACTTTTTGTTTGGGTAATTTCTATTTTGTCTTCAAGTTTATTGATCTGTTCCCTGCTATATCTAATTTGATGTTAAATTTATTAAATACATTTTTCATTTTTGATTTTTTTTTTTTTTTTTCATTTCTCTTGTTTCCATTTGGGTCTTTTTTATAGTTATCTTCTGTTTTCTGAAATCCCTAATTTGTTCATGCATATATTTTCCCCCCAATCTAGATTCTTTAAAATATTTGTCATTGCTATTTTAAAGTCCCTACCTGGGTCATTTCTGGGTCTTACTCAATTGACTATTTCCTCTTTTGACCATGGTAATATTTTCTTGCGTCTTTATACCTTTCATATAGTTTGATGTTTGGGGTCATTTTGTGTAGAATAACAGTAGAGTAAATAATATTCATCTCCAGAAAGGGGATTTTTTTTTTTTTCCCTGAGGGCATTTGTGGGAGGATTGAATCAATCTCATCTGTAGTTCAGCTAAGTCTGGGCTTGATTTCAACTTAAGTTAGATTCATTGTGCCACTGGCTTAAAATGGTTTGAGAAAAAAATTAAGACTCACTTTAACAAGATTTAGGATCTGAATACTGGTGAGATTCCAGAAAATTCTTCATGCCTTAGAATCTGGCTGCCAGCTTCCACCTCCCTCACTGGAGAGTATTCTTTGCTTTCCAAATTTGCCCCCAGCTTTCTGCATCTTGAGAGTTCTCTGTCTCCCCAGATGTCCTGTGCACATCTTCTGGAGGATGGTTGCAGTTTACTTGGTGGAAGCCCAGAGCACCTCAGGGTGATTTCTTTCAGATCTCTTGTCCCACCCTGAGCTTCAGCCTTGTACTTGGGAAAGGCTGTGGGTACCTCAGGGGATCTGTGTCAGCCCTCTTGTCCTCCCAGCCCTCATCATACTACCTCTGGGCCTACATGAGAACAAGGGGAGCATATTGGTGGGTAGATACAGATTCACAGTTTTGCTTGGGTTCCTCAAGGTCCTAATCTGTCATGTCAACCAACTCACTGCTATGTTTGTCAGAAGTTTGGTGGATTTCTCCTAATCCCCATCCATGGCATATTCCTCTTTCTCTACTCCTTCACTAGTAATGAAAGCAGCATAACTCTCTTCTTGCCAGGAATGAACCATCACTTTTTGAAATTTAGTTCATTTTCATTTCTTTGCATCTTATCTCTCTGATTTTTGTGATGTTGTAGCTTTTCTGGCTTTTTTTTCATGGTTAGGATGGAAGCAACAGTCTCTTGTGATTTTCTGCATTCTAATTGGAAGTGGTGTTTAGTTTTTTCTATTTTTATTTACTTTCTGTGTCCAGGACCTAAACACTTATCCATTGTAGCTGGGATATGGATAGGTTTGATTGATTCCAACTCAAAATCTTTACTCCCTTTCTTTGTGGAAGGCTTTCTCTTGGGTGAAACTCATAATTTCTGACTCCATCTCTCAGTTGTCCCTCCAAGAGGTTCTCAGCCCTATTAAATGCGTTTCTGTTGGGCCCACCCCATCAGTGTCACAGAGGTATCTGTATCTCACTATTCAAGGTGTGGCAAACTCCCCCACCCCTCAGGTATACAGTGTGTCACATTATAATGAGAATACCTCAGAGAGGGGTGACATTTTAGGAACATTTTCAGGTTGGTGACACCAAGGCCTATGGGAATGGGAGAGATCTCAGGGTCCAGGTGGGGTTGGAAACTCCTACCTACTAACATTTACTTGGTATCTACTTTGAGTCACTCTCTTTCACAGCAGTGGCACTGACATAGATTTTCTCACTTCACATATAAGGAAGCTGAGACTCAGAGAGATTATATAACTTGCCTAAGTGGCAAAGCAGGGATTTGAACTCACAGCCAACTCACTCCAAAACCAAGGCTTTTTTTTTTTTTTTTTCTTTATTAACATGGAGGAAGGCATAGCCGAAGATGGGAGTGGGCAGACCACTGCATCCTAGTCTAGCCTGGAGCTCACCCTGCAGATGTTAGACATGGGGTTGGAACCAGCATAGGAGCTCTAGTTTCTAAGACTAGAGCTCTTCCTATTAGGACCCCACCATAATCAAACCATGCATTCAGTTGGTGATCTTGAGCAGTTTACTTAATTTTTTTTGAACATTAGTATTTTTCTGAAAATATGAGGTTCCTCCAATCCTTTGAAAATACTCCTAAGGGAAATTGGAAGCAGCACCTCCTCCTTGGGTCCTCTTTTCAGCAGGCCTCCCTCCCATTGACTGGATCTGTAGGAAGGAAAGGAAATAAAACAGCAGCCCCGACACCCACCCCAACCCCTTCTCATCCCAGTCCGCACAAGCCTTCTCTCCATGCCAAAGGCCACCTCAAACTCAGCCTCTTCTCCCTGGCACTGCGACCAATGCAGGAAAAGCCAAAGTGTAATTAGTTAATAGCAGAGCTTCTCTGTTAATGGAAAGTGCATTTTAAACTTACTTATGCAAACCGATACTGTAGGATTTGTCAGAAACTATCAATAGGATGCAACAGAGAGGATTCACAGGTCACTTGTCAAGTGGGGACAAAGCTTTTCTAGCCTAAGCTTTGAGACCCAGAGTGGCTCTCTGGACCACCAGCTAGCCTGCAAGTAAGACTGCCAGGATAAGAGGCTGGGGACCCCTCTTCTGAACATCTTCCCCCTAGTAATAGCCGTGTGTCAAGACTGTGCTGCATACCCAACCAGCATTATCTCAGCTTTTCCTCTCTACAGACTGATGAAGTAGGTGCTGCTACTGTCCTCATTTTATAGCTGAGGAAATTGAGATTTAGGTATGTTATTGACTAACGTCAAGCAGGTGGTCAGTGGTGGGCCCAGGACTTGAACCTAAGACTACCTAAATTCTAGGTGTAGGTGGCACCTCCCCACTCAGCATTTGGGGCACTCTAAAACCTGGGTTACTAATAGAAGATGACATCTGGGTCTTCTTAGGGCTGGCAATTGATCACCATACCTATTTTTTCTTCTTCCTGGGCTCACAGCCCCACTACATCTCCTCCCCACCCCACCCCACCCCCACACATGTGATCCTCATGCTCTTACCCTTTCAGGTGGGCTGAAGTAGAAGTGATTGCCAGGGCAACCTTGTGAACCACAATGTGTCAAGGAGGGTGGATCCATACAAGTTAGAAAGAGCCTGGGTCATTGATTCACCATTTGTAGGAAAACATTCCTACCAAGAACACCTGTATCAGATTCTTTTATTGTGTTAATCTACTTAGATATGAAGGTTTATCAGTTACAGCAACCAGTGTTATCTTAAGCAATAAAAGTGTTACCGACCAGGAAGAAGTTGGAAGGTCACTGAGGAAGTGAGGAAGCCAACCTTAATACTCTCTGTGATTAACCTGCCTAGGGTGGTGGGGTTGAACAGGCTTGGTCTTTGTTGTATAGATTCAGGTTTGGGTGCAGCCTTCACCATGGATTCGCTGGGAGAGCTTGAGCAATTCATTAAATTTTTCTGAACATAATTAAATTTTGAGAATGAGAATGGCATTTACATAATTCTGTATAAATTTAATCCATTCAGTAAATTTTATTGAGCACTTACTACTTGCCAGCGATTTTTCTAAGTGGTGAGAACAAAGACAGAATCCTTGACCTTATAGAACTTACATTTTGGTGGGGGCTAGACAGTAAATAAATAAATATGTCATATGGTGATCAGTGATATGGAGAACTAATAAATCAGTAAGGGGAGATGAGAATACCAGGAGTAGGAATACCAGCAGGTGGTCTAGGAAAAGTGTCTCTAATTATGGATACTTGAGCTGAGACCTGAAGGTCATAAGAAAGTGAGACATGTAGGGGCGTCTGGGTGGCTCAGTCATTAAGCGTCTGCCTTCGGCTCGGATCATGATCCCAGGATTCTGGGATGGAGCCCCGCGTCGGGCTCCCTGCTCAGCGGGAGGCCTGCTTCTCCCTCTCCCACTCCCTCTGCTTGTGTTCCCTCTCTTGCTGTGTCTCTCTCTGTCAAATAAATAAAAATAAAATCTTAAAAAAAAAAAAAAAGTGAGACATGCAGGTATTTAGGCAAAGTGCTTCAGAGGGACTGGCAGAATAAAAGGCCTGAGGCTGAATGGTGCTTGGCACGTTGGAGGAGCAGCAATGTGGTTGGTACAGCTGAAGTGCTGAAGGCGAAGGGTGTGTGTGACACTGTGGGGAGAAAGCATCCAGCACAATACCTTTCAATAAATGTTAGTCCTTCCTTCCTATGTGATGGCTTTATAGTCACCCTAGGAAGTCCTCATTGCCCAAAACAAACAAACAAGCCAACAAAAATTGAAGCATATCAAACACAAATTTCCTTTATTGACTGGGCCGATGCTTGGAATTTCACCAGGGAGTATTGTTCTTTTAGTCCAAGGTTTTGGTTTCTGTATCATGCACATACTTCTGGCAAAGGATAAGATTCTAAGCTATTTTTCATTATTATACTTTAAAGGGGTTGATTGCAAGTTTGACTGAGGTTAGATGGAGAAAAGGGTTTGAGAGAGGAGGTAACTGGGAGTATGGAAAGGGCTGAAGGAAAGATTGAGCTACAGCTGGGGAAAGGAGGGAGAAGAGAGATCATGACCTGGCCTGAGGTCACAGTTTGAAGCTCTTCTGTGTTGTAGCTTTACATGGGTGTCAAAGGAACTTATATTTGCAGACACCACTGATTCAAAGAAAGGATGCTCTTAACTTACAAGGTTGCCTTGCATTGAAAGAATGAGTTCCCTATGTCCCCAGAAAGCCATGACCCTTGTCCTCTACCCTGTCACTAAAGACTAACAGAGGAAAGAGTCCCCACAGAGCATAGACAGGTGTCAAAGGTCTATGTGCCCCTTGGCTCCTGAAATACCCATGGTTAGCACTTTTGGTTGCAGACAACAGAAACCACTTTGACTGTTTCAAGAAGAAAATGGATTAATTATGTGATATTTGGTTCCCACCAGAATCACTGTGAGTTGGGAGAGAAGCAAGTTCAAGGTTAAGCTTCTAGGAAAAATGCCCAACCATACTACAGAATTGGTCTGAAGATGGAACCACCATTACAGCTCAATGCCAGGAACTCATTACCTCTGCTGCATGCATTGCTCCCTCCAGCAGTAGGGCTGCTTTTGTGTCTGGAGCTGGACCTCGTCTCCCAAGGCCTGCTGCCTCTGTGTTCCCTTGGCAGAGCTTGGCTCCTCACATTGCACACTTGCGCCTTTCCAGAACAAAGTCGTACGTGGATATGTGTAATGACAGAGTTAGGTCACAGTCCTGTATCTTAGTTGCAAAAGAAGCTAGGAGTTTGAGTCCTGACTCTATTAAGAATGCAGGGCTTATATCATGGGAAATGTCCCCAAATACAGAAAGGATTGGTAAAGATAGGTTCAGTGTTTCTTGCAGACAATGTCTACAAAAGGCCCTATTAAAATTCACAATTTGTACATAGAACAAAAGGCCTACGTTACCTTATCAAGCCCTAGAAAGAAGGATGCCTAGGAAGGTGGCTTTGGCATGGAGTAATCACCCAGGACGGCAACCTTGACTGCAGCATGGCAGAGGGGCGTCCTGGGGGTGGAGTCCTCACTAGCAGGGAAGCAACTACCAGGGAACTGGAAGGAGCCCAAGGCAAGCTTATGTGGACTTAGTCTTTTGATAGTACCCTGCCCTGCAAAGAGAACAAGGCCTTCATGGGAAATGACAGGGAGGGCAAAAAAACCATCTGAGTTTGGTTTGTGTGGGGACTTAATTACTGAGTTATCCTGACGCCTGCATAAACTCACAGCTCAAAAGAGTGAAGAATTCTTTCTGAGAAAGTCCTGGTAAACAGAAGCCTGTAAGTGCTTAGAACCCAGGGATGTTTTCCATTTATTCTGAGCTGGACTCCAAACAGACCTATGTGTCTTTCCCGGCCCACTGAGAAGGCCTCTTCCTGTCCTGGATCAGTAAACTGCAGATTGCCATTTTCTGATCTGAACTGATCCCATTCAGAATTTTTGAATAAATTTGGAATAATTTGGAACCCCTGCCTTAAACTGCAACGCACGAGTTAGAACTTCAAGATGACTTAGTAGTGAGCTCCCCACACAATTCAGACACAGATGACTTTGGTGTTCCCCAAAGCACTTTCCCATGAAGGGTGAGATTCTCTTGGCAGGGTGGGGCATGATCAGAAAGGAGAACTTTATCTCCTGCTTCCAAACAAGCTTTCTGTCTTGGCTGGGCCCTGCGCTCTCTCACCTCCTTGTTCCCACTGTTGTGCCTTGTCTCCTGCTCTTCCACCTCTCTGGCTTGCCATCTTTCAAGGCAGGCCCATGGCTGCTTCCTCCATGAAGCCTCTAGTCTGACTATTTTGTGAGAAGGGATGCATAACAGAGGTGCTTTGGAAGTCCCGGAGGCCAGTTTGGTTCTGACTTTCGGACTGCAGGAGCCCTGCAAAGCCCGATTCCTGAAAACGTCCCATTGACTCGTTTGGTCCCTGAACCTGTCTTGGTTTTAATTTCCCTGCGAAGTTTCTGTTCTCCAGCAACATATGCCCCCCTTTTTCTACTTCAGTAGCCTCAGTGGTAGCTCTCACCATGTTAAACAACGGTCTGATTTGGCATGGAAAAAAGCAGCCAATTGTTTCCTTTAAATCTTAATGTTTTAGGCCCTGGGAACATTTTAAGTAACTACTTAATGAGAAGACTTCTGGTGAAGCACAGGTAAGATCTTAAAGGCTCTAATTGCTCCCCAGAGAAAGCTGTCAGGCTTAAGTAACCTCGTTCAGCTTGTGTACGTGGAGCAGGATGAGCAAAACAAGGCAGAAATGAGGAACAGGGGCTGCAGGGGAGATGTCCCCGAACCTGGTGGATGAAACTTCTTGGACCTGGAAGCTATCTAGAGCTATACCTTAAACTGTCAACAGTCAGTACCTGCTGGCTGACTACTACGCCCCCAAATGGTCAAACAAATGACTGACTTTTTCCTGGGCCTGGTTGCCTTCTAATTTGGAGCGCAAATTACAGTTCTTTCTTCTTTTCTTTCATTTAAATACAAAACAAAACCAGACAAAGCCAAACCCCAAAACTCTGTTTTCCCTTCAAATCTCCACTTGAACTTTTTATTTGTGCATCATTCATTTGTTTATTCACTACACACAAGTGTTTATAAAATGTCTCCCTGGTTTCAGGCACCGTTCTAGGTACTGGGGATGCACCCAATTATTCATCGTGGATTTACTGGCAATAAAATGAACTTAAGCACGAGAGGCAAGAGAACAGATAGGGACACCACATCTTCTGGCAGAGGGTGACTTCTGACATAGAATCCCAGAGTGCTGGTGTTTGGGATGGGCCAGTATCCCCTAACCCCAAGTTAAGGCTGTGCGTGCTATGATGGGGGAGTTCTGTCAGGTAATAATATTCACTGTGTGTCTAAGGCATGTGGAGAGTGAGGCACTTTCAAAATGGGGCTCAAATTGACTTCTTATTTCATTGAACCAAAAAGCCCTTTGTGTGGGCCTTCCCCCTTCCAGCCTGGCCAGAGGTGGTCTGTTCGCTCAGCAGCCCCTGCAGCCTCCACAGGTAGAAATGCTGCCTGGCTCCCAAGAGCCATGCTTTCTGGGACCGTTAAACAGGCCTAAGTGGGTTTGGGAGCTGTACCTTGGAATTAAGTAAGAAAAACAGAGGTGAGAGAAGGGCATGCTGGAGCCCAGACAATTCAGTCTTCTCTTGATGTGAGTGAGACCTAAATTGGGAAGTATTTGGCTGATGGCGAGGGCAGATAAACGTTACGGATTTGATGTAATCCCAGACCTCAGGCTTGAAACTGAGCTTGACCCTTCCCGTTGAGCACTTTTATGCAATAGTACTGGACATGTAGTAACAAGAAAGGAAACAGAGGAAGGATATCAGTTCAGCCATATGTCAACTCTGGGAGAGAAGATGACAAGGAGAGCAAAGCATGAGATGTGCATCAAGTCAGGAGTTGAAAGAACAAAAGGAAATTCTGTGAAGTTAGAGCTAGTGTGTCCTTGAGGAAACAAATGAGCTGATGTGAGGGGGCTAATATTCCATTATAGGCCATGGGAGTTGTGTGCATTATGGGGGGCGGGGGCTGGGCATGTCATCTGGCTGTTTAGAAGTCTGACAGAACCATATGGGCTGAAATTCAATTGATAACAATTTAAATTGCACTCGTTTGTCCTCATAGGCCTAAGTGTAGGGGAAGAAGGAACAGCTATCACTATACCAGCATTTCAGATGGAGAAACTGAGGCGCCGGGCGGGGGGGCTGTCTACCTGACTTCCTCAGGGTTGTACAACTGGTGGCTGAATTTTGCCTATAGTGCAGCGTTTGCATCCTGTCCTCCCATAATGGTGATGCCCTGAACTTATCAAGGACATTGGCATTTATTATCTCATTGAACCAGCCCAGCAACACTGGAGGAGGCAGAATGGGTGAGAAAACTGAGAACCAAAGGAAGATTGAGAGTGGACTGGAACTCCCATTTCTTGAGCACTTGCAATGTGCTTTATGTGTGCTGTCTCAGAAAATACAGTCTTTTAAAAGTAGATACCATTTATCTCTGCTTTAAGGATGGGGTGGCTGAATTACAGAACAGTAAGAAACATGCCCAAGGCCACCCAACCAATAAATGGTAAACTTGAGATCTAGACCCAGGTGTCTAACCCCAAAGTCTGGACTATTCCAGCTCACCACCTACCACCTGCCTGTAGATGCCCTGCAGCCAGTCAGGACAGAGTAAGCTTGAGAACTCCATTTTCCCCACTCTTAATGTTTCCATCAAGCTGCTGATACAATAACAAGTTTGTCACGAATAGCAGGAGTGAGGAGTCAGAGAGGCCTAGATTTGGATCTGAGCTTCCCTACATACTAGAGGAGGATCTAGAGCAATTACTGTCTCTCAGGTCCAGGTGCCACATCTGTAAAATGATGAACCTCCCCCCCCCCCCCCAGAAGGTTTGTGGTAGGGGTTAATGAGAATAAACTGCTTAAAGCAGATCCAAGATGTAGTGAGTGCTTAGCAAGCAGTGGCAGGGGTAGGTTGGGACAGCCGCGCATCTGTGTCCTGTCTTGAGCCGCCATATTCCCCTATCCTGGCCCCTCCTCATTTCCACAGGCAGGCACACATTTTCGAAATCTTCCTGTGCCCTCTCTCTCGTCTCTCCTTTCTTCTCTCCCGAGTTCTTGCTATGAGTGTGGAGTAACCTCTTCTTTTCATTCATATATGCCATAGGCAGGTATGTGTAAGAGTGCAGGATGGAGCAGTAGCTCACTTTCTCCCTGCCTCCTCCTTGGCTTCTGTATCAGCCAGGGCTCTTCAGAGAACCAGAATAAGGAATCAGTTTACCCAGTTGCGGGCACCAAGTCTGAAGTCTGTCGGGCCACCCAGCTGGCTGGCAACTCAGGCAGGAGCTGATACTGCAGTCTTGAGGCGCTATTCTTTTTCTGCAGGGAGACCTCAGTTTCACTCTCAAGGCCCTTCAATGGACTGAATGAGGCTTCCTCCCATTATTGAGGATAATATCCTCTACTTAAAGTCAACTGATTGTAGATATTAACCACATCTATGAAATACCCTCACAATACTCACATTAGTGTTTGGTTGAATAAGTGGGTACCATAGCTTAGCCATGTTGATACATAAAACTAACCATTACAGCTTCCACCGCTGCCCTTGGGTGAAGGTTCTCAATTGGCCTCTTCTTCCTTCATTTGATGCGCTGGCTCCTTTCTTCTCTGTCTACTCCTTAAATATTGGTGGTCTTCAAGCATCCATGGTTGTATTTTGCTGATTCTAGGTCCTCCTCTGGGACAGTCTTACCTCCTTGTAGCAGCTGAACCTCTCCCTGTACATCAGCTATTGCCTTGTTTGTATTTCTAGAAACCTATTTCGGATTTGCCACTGAACACCTCCACTGGGTACTTCCCTCAATTTCCACCTGATTCCCTGCTCCAACCTGTTGGCCCCCCCCCCTCCCCCCCGCCAATGAATTCTGCCTTCCCCACTCACCTGGTCAGTCCAACCAGAAATCTGGTTGCCATTCTTGACTCTTCTCTCTGGTCTCTCTTCACTTTTTCTTTTTTTTTTTTTTTAAAGATTTTATTTATTTATTTGAGAGAGAGCACGAGAGTGGGGTGAGGACCAGAGGGAGAAACAGATTCCCCACTGAGCAGGGAGCCCAATGCGGGGCTCAATCCCAGGACTCCAGGATCATGACCTGAGCCAAAGTCAGATGCCCAACTGACTGAGCCACCTAGGCACCCCTCTTCACTTTCAGTTGGTGCCCAACTCTTGCTGATTTCTACCTACCACATATCTCATTTACCTAGTCAAGAAAATATTTATTGATTATCTGCATGCAGCACCAAGCCAGGCTCTAGAGCAGGGTTTCTGCATCTTGGTATTATTGACATTGGGCCATATGATTCTTTGTTGCAAAGAAGGTCCTGTGCCTTGTATGATATTTAGTAGTATCCCTTTTTCATTAGGGCCACTGTAACAAAACACCAGAGACTGGTGCTTACACAACAGAAATTTATTTTCTCACAGTTCTGGAGGCTAGAAGTCCAAAATCAAGGTGCTAGCAGAGTTGATCTCTCCTGAGGCCTCTCTTTTTGGCTTGCAGATGGCTGCCTTCTTGCTGTGTCCTCACATGGCCTTTTCTCTGTGCACACACATCTTTGGTGTCTCTCTTCTTATAGGGACATCAGCCATATTGGATTCAAGGCCTACCCTAGAGGCCTCATTTTAACTTAATCACCTCTTTGATGACTTTATCTTCAAATACTGTTACCTCACTTGGAGGTACTGGGGGTTGGGACTTAAACATATGAATTTTGGAATGACAAAATTCAGTCCATTAAACCTGGCCTCCACCCACTACACATCAATAACACCCCTCACTCCAAGTTGGGACAACAACCAAAAATCTCTCCGGATATGGCCACATGTCCCCTGGGTGCAAACTTGCCCAGGTCAAGCACCACTGCGCTATACAGCAGTAGTTTTTAATACTGCCTGCACATTAGAATCACTTGGAGAAATTGAAAAAAAAAAAAAAAAAAAACCAAAACAACCTCACCTATAGAGATTCTGACTTGATTTTTTTGGGTGGGGCCTAGGTAGGGGTATTTTATATAAGTGTTCCAGACTATTCTAATGTGTGGCCAGGGATGAGATCATTCTAGCAGTGTGAGAGTGAGCAAGACAGATGTTAATAACAAATTTTGTAATTAAAATTTGAAAACACAGTTAAGATTATGTTATGCATATGTTTGTAACATTTTCTTTAGCAATGTGTCTTAGACATTTTCTTGTATCGTTAGATAATTTATAGGTAAAATTTAATAAGTTTATGTGTGGATATGCTATAAGTGATTTCATCAGGGCCCTATTCTATATTTTATTTAATTTAATTAATTTATTTTTAAGATTTTATTTATTTCAGAGAGAGAGAGAGAGTGGGGGAAGGGGCAAAAAGAGAGGGAGAAGCAGACTCTCCACCGAGCAGGAAGCCGGACAGGGCACTGGGGCTGGATCCTGGAACTCCTGGATCATGACCTGAGCCCAAGGCAGGCGCTCAACCTACTGAGCCACCCAGGCGCCCCCTATTCTATATTTTAGAGGGTGCAAACTCTTCTCTATTGAAGTAATGCTGCAAATAATATTCATGTATACATATCTTTGTAAGCAGCTTTGATCATTTACTTAGGGTAAACTTCAAGAGGTGGAAATCCTGGGTCAAAGGGGTGAATATTTTTGTGTTTTTGATATATATAGCTAAATTGCTCCTCAGAAGTGTTGTATTAATTTATAGCTCTGCCAACAGAATTTTTAAAAAAAGCCATTATCCTATATCCTTACCAGCCGCGGATATTTCAGTTTTTGAAATTAAATGAAATGTGGTGACTTGTTTTAATTTGAATTTCTTTGGTTATTATTGAAACTAAACATTTCAAACATTTACATGTTATTTGTATTTTTCCTTTTTCAAACTGCTTATCCATATCCTTTGCTCATTTTTAATGATATTTCTATTTTCCTTATAGACTTGCAAGAGCCGATTGTAAGAATATTAATTCTTTATCTGTTATGTGTTGCAAGTATTTTTATCTAGTTAGTATTTGCCTTCAGTGTTTGTCATTTTATTTTTGGAAGTAACTTTTACGTAGTTAAGTCTGTTAATATTTCTTCCCTCCCTTCTTAATTTTATTCATAGAAAACTTTTCCATACCTATCATCAGATCAATATTCATCTACCTTTTTCTTCTTTCACCATTTTTTGAACATTTGATTTTTAAAACCTATTTGGAATTTTGGCATGCCCTGTGATTGAATTTTACATTTTATTTCAAATAGTTACCTAGTTTTCCTAGAACTGCTTCCTAAAAATTTTATCTTTTCTCATTCATTTGAAATGTCACACTTTTCCTAGACTAAATTCTTATCTGATTGGGCCTGTTTGGGGGCTTTCTATTCTGTTCTGCATTGTTTTATTTACTAGAGTTATAATTTGTTTTGGCAGCTGAAGTTCAAGTTCGCCTCATTATTCTTGATATTTCAAAACAGTTTTTGAAATTCAAAACTACTTTTTTTCAGATTCCCAAAATTCCCATTGTGATTTTGAGTAAAAGCCCATTAACTGGGGGAGAATTTATAGCCTTCCAATATTAAATCTTAGCTTTCCGACACAATATATAACATTCCTTCCATTCTCAGTGTATTCTTTATGGACCTTTGTAAAGTATATTGTTTCCTTTATAAAGTCCCTACACATTTCTTATTGAATTTATTCCAAGATACTTTGTATTTTTGTTGCTATTGAAAATGGAACCTTTTACCCATTATATGCACTGAGTAGTTACTGCTGCTTTTTAAAGAAGCTGTTGTTTTATATAGATTTATTTTGTAATTGTCTCATTTACTGGGTAATTAGTTTCAATGGTTTATTACCTTGAGTGTTTTGGGTTGGTGACTTTCGGTTATACAAATAGTGTTAATTTGGTTTCCTTTTTGTGTTTGCATTTCTTATTTCTTCTTGTCTTACTGCATTGGCTAAGTGTCTAGAAAAAATATCCAACTACAGTGGGAATAATGAGCATACTTAACCTGACCTTGATATGTTTTGATCTTTTTACTTACACTAGTATGAGATTGACCAAAGTTTTGTTAGACTATTTATTGTGCTATTTTTGTCATTATCAGATCTTTTTATTGGCATTATACTATCTTCACAAAATAAACAAGGGAGCTTTCAAAAAAATGATATGATCTGCAACATTTTATATAGCAACAGAATAGTTGATTTCTTCAAAGTTTGAAAGAATCTTCCCATAAAACCATCTGGGTCTAATCCCTTGGCCAACTTTTCCAGTTTCTTCCATGGCATGCATTTGTTCAACTTTCCACTTCTTTTGGATACAATTTTGGTAATCTGCATTTTCTTAAAAAGTTATCTATTTTACAAAGATTTTATTTTTTATTTGTTGTAGTGTGGCACATGAGATTCTTGTATAAATAAAAGCATTTGCATGCCAGTGGATTATACTCTTTTATGCCCAATTTTGAATATTAATATTCTTTCTCTTAAATTTATTTATAACTTCAACTCTTTTTCTTTTTTAATACATTAATTTTTGTTTTATTTTTGCTAATTATTTCTTCTTTACTTTTTCTAAATCATTTTATTTGAAATTTTAGTTTATTTTTATCTTTTTAAAAATTACTAATGAAAATATTTAAGGCTATTTATTTGTCTTCTGACTATAGATTTGACAGCATCTCATAAGTTCACATATAAAGTTTTGTAGATAGTCCTGAACTGACTTTTTTCATTTTTAACTGAAAATTATTTATCAGTGAATTTTTAAAATTTCAAGGAGCTGAGGGTATTTTTTTGGGGGGGTGTTATTGTTTTCTTAATAATTTCTAGGTGTGTTTTATGGTGAATTGAGAATGTGGTTTAGCCAGTTTTCACTTTTTCAAATTAATTGTAATTTTCTTTGTTGGAAGGCTCTCCACTTGGTGCATATCCTTAGTTTAGCATGTACATTTTATTATAGTTATGTGTCTACATGTCTATCATTCCATTAGCCAATGAGCCCTGTGTGACCTTGGCCATTTCTGTATTTTCAGTGTTGAGAGCAGTGCCTGGTAAATGCCAGACATCAATAAATGTTGGCTGAATTGACCTTGAATGACAGATGGGAGCATGACATGAGTTCAATTGGCTAAGGGGGTTGAGACTGTAGGTCCCATTTTTAGATGTACCAGTTGACTTTACTGATCCATAGCAAAAGGCCAGGTACAAGGGAGTATTTATAAAGCAAGGTGAAGTATGGGTTCCATATTGGTAACAAATTAGTGTCATTTATTGATAGGATTACAGTTAATTGTGATGTTTTTGTGGTGCAACCACATAGTAGTGTATCTAGACCCAAAGTTATGAGGAGAAGCAGTTGAGATAGTAGAAAACAGCTGGCCCTAGAGCTGCATCTAGCCAAACATCACACCGTGATTTGCTTGGGCAAGTCACATAGACTCTCAGGCCCTCAGCTTCCACATCTGTCAAGAGAAGGATAGGGTTATTTCTAATGATTAAAAAAAGGATCTTTGGTAAGTGGGAAAAAATAACTCACGAAACCAAAAGAAATTTTGTTTGGAGACACAAAAAAGAAACATTTTTATATTCTAGTATTAATTTTTTAAACTACTTAAATCCCTGAAACAATGCAGAATTTTGTGTTTGTGTTTGCATATATATATATATATATATATATATATATATATATATATATATATACTCTTTCTTCCTTTCTCTCTTTCTCTCTCTCTCGGTCTCTCTCTCTTTCTTTTTTTCCTGCAGAGAGGGTTTAATTAGGTTTTCAAAGTATCTATGATCTAGAAAAGCTTAAGAGCCACCTTTGTAGGAGGGTTCCAAATCTGGGAGTTGGTAGTCTCGATGAAATATGAGAAAAATTTAATTTCCTTTTGCTCTCAAACATTCCTAACACACTACCTGTCAGTCAATCAAATATTTATAGAGCAGCTCCCACATTGAAGGTGTTTTGCTCTTCCAATGAGGAGAAGTAAAAAAGGGCAAATCCTGTTCCTGACTGTTAGAAGCTTATGGTATGACTAGGGAGAGAGGAAAAATAAATGTGGAAAGTTAGCAAATAAGATTTCTGGTACAGAGCAAAAACATTAGTTACAAGCTGAAGCCTCCCCTTTCTACCTTGAACACTTACAAATGATGAGAAAAAAATTTAACAAGAACATAGTCATGCTTAAATCAAGAGAGGAAATTTCTAGCAGTCATAAATGAAGAGGTTTCTGTAAAATAATTTAACACATAGGTCACACTGGAATTTGGAAGCTGAAGCTGTTAGGCTTGTGGGCACTGGGGATGGAACTGGCTTATCAGTGGGTTCAGGTTGGGACCCCATTACCCTGAAAGCCTGCAGCTGGAGTTATACAGGCTATCTAAAGCTAAGGCCCAGACACATACTCTACCCATTAAATTTGGGAGGGGGCAGCAGAAAAACCCTTCTTTCCTGCCTTGGGTTGTGGCTAAGGTCCTGAGAAGTGCCACGCAGCCTGACAGGATCCTGGGATCATGCTATATACTCAGGCCAAATCCCTGCTGGTTAGCAGATTACTTTGAATTAAGAAGCCTGGACCTGAGTATCAAGTCCTTCTTAAGACTGCCCTGGGTTTTCTGAATATTTACTGGAGGAAATTCTCATAGAAGGTAATTTTACAAATGGAAATTACAAAGCACCCAGGAAGTCCAACATCATGAAAGACAAATAAATTCAGCAAATAGATGAACCAACATCCAAGAGAAAGACCTGATAGAGCAATAAAAACAAAACAAAACAAAACATTTTCAAACAAGTAATTTAAATGTTTTCAAAGATAATGGAAGGCATGGAAATGTGAAATATGAACAGAAGGAAATGAAACAAGAACAGGTGGTCATTAAAAAATTTAGAAACTTCAAAGATGAAGAAGTCATTACTGGAATAAAAAAATTGAGTCTATGGGTATATTAGTTAACAAATCATGCCAAACCTTAGTAGCTTAAAATAATAAACACTTATTGTCCTTGTTTCTTGGTGTTGGGAATTCAGGAATGGCTTAGCTGGCTGGTATTAGTTCAAGTTCTCTCCTTAGGTTTTAGTGAAGGTGTTAGCCAGATCTGTAGTCCTATAAAGGCCTGGAGGAACTGCTTCCAAGATGGTTGCTTCACAGGGAAAGTGGAGATGAGCTCAGTTCCTCGTCACGTGGGCCTCTCCAAATTGCACCTTGATGTGTCCTCATGACATGACAGTTGGCTCCCCATAGAGTAGTGATCAAAGAGATGAGCAAAGGGGAAGGAAACCATGATATTCTTTGTCACCAAGTCTTGGAAGTTACACACCATCGTGGGCCTCATCGTGTCCACCATATCCTATTCATTAGATGAGAGTCATTGAAACTAGCCCTTACTCAAGGGGAGAGGAGTAAGATGCCACCTCTTGGAGGAAGGACTATTCGAGAATTTGCAGGTATATTTTAAACGACACAACAGACCAAATAGCTTACTGCACACAACAAAAAATGGATTATGAACCTGGAAGACTGAGCTGAGGAAATGTCCCAAAATGTGACAAGAAGAGCTAATGAGATGGAAAACATGAAAAAAAGTTAAGAGATTTGGAGGACAGATCAAAAAGCCCTAACACATGTTTAAATAGGAGTCCCAAGAGGACAAAATGATGTAGGAGCAATACATGAAGGTGTAAGGGCTGAAAATTTTCCAAGACTAGAGAGAGTACTGTATTTCCCAGATTGGGAAATCTCCTTAGGGATGAGCTAAAAGTTAGCCAACTCTACAAAGCAGTTACACTGACAAAAGAGTAGTGGAAAAAAGAACTTCAAGGAAACAAAGGGCAAGAGATCGCAAGGGCTGAGTAGCCAGGAAAATCTTCACAGGTGGTGGAGGCAAGGCTGGGAAATTCTGCTAGGTCTGGTGCAGTGCAGGGAATGTTGAGCTCAGAGGGCAGAAAGAGACCAGATGTGGAGGGCAGCCGTGATGGGGCCATTACACTTCCCACTGACCTTCCCTTGATACCTGGGACAGCTTCCTCCCCACCTCTGCTACTCTCAAATAACCGACAAAGATGTGTGAGACAGCCCTGGAACTCTGATGCCCAGGGTATAAGGGCAAAGCCTGAAAACACTGTGCTTCTCCCTGAGTAGGATATGGCCCCTTTTGGCCCCAAGCTCCTCTCTCCAGCTCTTGGGCCTCAAATGTCAAAATGCTGCAACCAGATGAAGACATTTTTCTTCTGCACGAAGGCCTTGACTTGGCATACTTCCGTTTATTTTCACCCCCCAAAGCTGTAATTAGTAGTCAGACTTGGTTTTCCCTGCAGACTCAGAGACAGGAGTAAGTGTTAATTTGAACATTTGCAACTAACAAATGCCTTCCCATTGGCCCCCATGAAACCAGACAGTTTTGAGAGATGCTGGGTCCCCTGAGGAGGTTGTGGGGTGGGTGGGCACTAAGGGTGGGAGGTGGGAGGTTGCAGGGAGGCTGGAGCTGGTGCAGTCCAGCCTTGGCTGTATTGCCACGTCTCCAAGGCTGAGACTTGGAGACGTGGCAAGTGATGGCGTTGATGGGAAGTGGAAGGAGGCAGATATGCATACCCTAATAACAGGCAAACACCACTCCTCATCCATGAGAGTAAAAGATTTAGCTGGGAAAATCAGTCACTTGAAGAGAGAAAACACCATCAGGCAAAAAAAAAAAAAAAAAGAAAAGAAAAGAAAAAAATCCCTCCAGCTAGGCAGTGTGATCTGACCCCCATGAGAAATTTTCTTAGGGTCAAACCTTTGCCCTTTGCATCCTGGTCTCCGCCTCAGGCTGAGGCTGCCTGGATATATGTCTCTATGCTGAGGTCACTATTGTCTAAGGTTCAGTAAAGCAGGGCCTAAAGGAACAACTTGGGGGGAGAAAAGAAAAAATACACTGGCGAGGAGAAATCAGTCCTAAAATTACAACAATTTGATGCCACCCAACTTTCACTGTGGCTCAGAGTTCATTCACTGTTCTTTTCCCCCCCCATTGCTGTTGTTATTTTTCCTGGTCTGCATTTCCCTCCCAGCTCCCTGCAGACTGTTTAAAAATTGGATAAAGAGAAGACATCATCCGCTTTCCTTCCCCTCAAGGAAGAAAAGAAGTTTCCAATATCACCAACCAGGATGGCGATTTATTCATTTTGCTTTCATTTCTAATCTCTGGGAACACTGAGGAAAAGAGGGTGTCTATCGCCTTTGTCTTCCCTGCCTCTTTGTCTCATTGTCACTCATTCTGTCTCCCTCCATCACTCGGTCTCATTCTAGATCTCTTTCCCTGTCTCTCTTTCCTTCTGTGTATTTGGGTCTTTCTCTGCACAACCAACTACACCCAATATATCAGCGAGCTGTTC
The DNA here is from genome assembly GCF_964656455.1 of Halichoerus grypus. NCBI lineage: Eukaryota > Metazoa > Chordata > Mammalia > Carnivora > Phocidae > Halichoerus > Halichoerus grypus. Next base: position 59,808,190 of record NC_135721.1, read on the forward strand.
AGCACCCTGGGCCAGCCACAATCTAATATCCCACACAGCTGTCACATCCCAGGTTGTATTTGCAACCTTGTTTCAGCCCCCCGAGGCGGTGTCACTCTGAGTAACTTTGGATCTTTCAGCTCGCTGGATGATCTTTTATTTTAGTGACCCTGGGCAGATCACAGACTGAGCTCAGGCTGCAGACCGAGACCTGACCCCTTTTTATGTAGTTAATGTCGAAAGGAGCATCCGTGGGATAGCCAGTTTTTCAGGCCAATAGTTTTGGGATGGTTGCATGTGGGTGAGTGAGTGTGTGTGTGCATGTGCTCACACCTATGCACACGAACATGACATCGTAAAGGGATTGATTGATTTATTTTGGGGATGCTATTTTGATTCCTATGAAATAATTTGAAAGCTTTTTCTTTTCTTTTTCTGAGAGAAGGAAATTGGCGATACTTCAAGCTACTGGGGAAAAGACCTTTCTAGAAATGGGACAGTGCCCAAGTCTTATGTCATGATGCAGGTAGAGGGTAAAGGAATTAGGGCTGAAAAAAGGACCATGACTCTGTGTTAGGACTGGAAATAGCATGATGACAAGGAGGCCACTGGACTCCTCTCTGGGACATTGGACACAAGCTCTGCATGATTCAGACGCATGGCAGGCTTTCCTATGACTCAAGGACTCTGAGTGATGCTGCACACCAGGGGAAAGCGTGACCTGTGGCTTGAGTGAAGCGTGACCTGTGGCTCCATGGTTTTTGTGGGTACTGCTGTGGTTGAGGATGAAGGTCAAATTTTTTAAAAACTTTGAACAGCACACCAGAATTTTAGGGAAAGAATTGTTATTTTCAAATTGCTGGATCTTTTATCGGTGAACGGGGTGCCAGTTGACACGCTTGGGCTCCCAGGGCATTACAGAGATTTGTGGGAAGCCCAGGGGAAGAAGGATGAGGCCAGCTGCTGAGAGACCAGGGACAGTTTCTGTACTGCTCTGAATATTAGAGAGCCCTGCAGTTTTGCATCTAGACCTGGCCTTGGAATGCAGGCTTATTGGCAGCTGAACAGAGATTTTTGCCAGCTTTTTGCCTCATATAAATATAATAGTAACTCGGAATCTTGGCACTTCACCCCATGGATATTTGCATGATCACCTCTTCATTACCAGTGCTAATCATCAGCAAAATTGCGAAGTGGGGACATCTTGCCTCAGTGACTTCAGGTTTGTACTCTCCTCCCTCCTTCCACGGCTGGCCCAGCCCCCTCCCCCCACTTCCTTCTTCCCTCTCAACTTAGTGTCCTGTCTTCTTCCCACCCCCCCACCCCCCCCCCGCCACTAAAAATTCCATAGAGAACACAGGTTTTAGTCGCTTACAACTTGGTTATCTTGCCCAAGACTCCTTGCACCCCTCACTGTCTTTTGAAAGGGTGCATCCTTGGTGGAGGGATAGTATGGAAATTCCATATGGACAGATATTTTTGTCAGTTTTGTCCACCTAGCACAGTGCCTGGCAGGTGGTAGATGATCAATAGATTTGAATGAATGAATGCATCAACGAAGTGAATTCAAATTTTGGTCAGCACATAGGGGCAGCTTTTCCTTAGGGGGTGGGGGATGACGGAGGATAAAGAGGTACTGTGACCATCCTGCTGCCTCTGGGGTTTCCCATAAGGCTCCTACCTTCTTGCCACCCCCCCAACCCCACCGCTGCCTAAGGCCAATCCCTTAAATAACTTTTTTAAAGATGTAGTTTTCTTTTTTCAGGCTCTCTGGGATCCTAAAATCCCCTGCTTTGGTTCCTGGCAGACTTTCCACACTTTCAGGGCAAAGATGGTTTCCTCTCCCACTCTCCCAGGCCCCCGGCGTCATTACCGTGACCTCTTCCATCGCAGTGGTCAGTGCCTAATGTTCCCTCAGCCCTGGGGGAGAGCAAAGCTGCATATGCAATGCCCACCTCTGTCCTCACGGAGTCGAGAATGGAACAGCGTCTTTTCTTTTGCAAACCTCCAGTGCCTGCGTCTCCTTTGTACGACTGCTTAATAGTAAAATTGATCTGCTTCTGGACAGGGGTTTCAGGCCTGGTAACTTGGCCTCAAAGTCAGGTCTGCAAAGGACAATTGCCCAGAGCTGTCTCTTTCTGAGGACTGCCCTTTGTTAAGGTGTGAGATGGAAAGTTGACAATGGAATGAAAATATTTTGGGCTGTTTGGAGAGCTATTTTTAATACGTGCAAGGGATGTGGTATTCCTTGTTTAGACCGTCTTCAATTTGCCAGGGAGCTCTGTGAATGGAAAATGTGAGCCAAAGGCCTGAGGTGGAAAAGGGAATATAAACGCGGGGGCCCTTGCGATCTGGAAATTTACCCACTGTTCCAAGCTGCTGGAGGTTTGAGTTCTGTGTGTATTAGGGATGGCTCTTCTTTTATTTCTGGATATTCTCTCTCCCACCTTTCAGCTGGCGTGTAAATACCCATCAGCACCCTGGTCCGCAGGACCATCCCAGCCAGCTGTACCATCCACAGTGTATTGTATACATAATGCAACACCATTAACTCTAATGCTGTCACACGGCAGCAAGAGCGCTTGGGAAGTGCTGGGTGGAAGGCAGGAAGCTGCTGACCGACTGGCTCCCTTTTATATAATCATAAACTCAAACCCGCATTTCTCTGAAAGCAAGAAAAATCACCCAACCACCTTTTGATTACACTTTTACACAAATTAACGTCATTTTCCTTTCCAACAGTATTGACTACGGGATTCAATTTGGTCCGGCAGGTGCTGGGTAACGGGAAGCCTGCTAAGAGCAGCTGTGTTAACAGCATCCCTCTCGAGAAAGGATTCTCTGCGGAGGGTGAAAAAAGAGGGAGAAGAAGATAGAGAAGAAGAAGAAAAAGGGCGGGGGAGACAAAAACTTGCACACACAGCCACATCCCTGCGTGCTGCCGCCGCCACGGCGGGCTGCTTGGATGCGTCTAAGATGGCACCTTGGTGCCCTGCCACATTCGGTCTCCTTGGTACCGAAGCGGCGCTCAGCTTCTTGTCACTGAGTGGATGATGATTATCTGCACCAGGGTCTCAAGGGTGCTCAAGCTTTGCTGGCGGTTGGAGCTGAGATGCTTCAGCTGAAGGATTTTAAAAGCTGCACAAGGCCAAAGAACCATTACCAGTCACTTGCTGTGTGAGGCCTGATGAAGAGGGGGTAGGTGTGGAAAGGAGGGGCGCTGGGGGTGCAGGAGAGGGGAAGGCACATGATATCTTTATCCCTTTCGCTGTTTTCTCTCTTCCCCCCTCTCCTCCCACCTCTCCACCTCCCCACGCCTTTTTAGCCACCGTACCCTTGCTGAGGCATGACAAGGTTATGTCAGTGTGGTCTGAGAATCTATTGATCACGGCCATCAAAGATCTTTGCGGGAGTTTAGGGATTTGGTGCTTTGCATAACACCCACTCGTCTCAGTTAACTCCTCCTGTCCTGGCCTGGGCTCCCATCACCTCAGAGCTGAGCTGTTGGCCAAACTTGCTAATTTCTGTGACAGCTGCTTTCCCAACTAGACTCATAAGGCTGTCAAAACTGTTGTACTTACTATTATAACAGAACTCAGGTGCATGACCCAGGCGCTGAAGAAGTGGAAGGATTGGACCAGACACAGTAAAGGGAGAAAACCCACATATAGATACTAACACCGCCTCCCCGCCCCCCCCCCCCCCCCCCCGCCCCGAGACATACACACATACCAATAAGCAAAAAGGATCTTGGTAAACTCCTATCCTGGTGGTTTTTCTTTTAATCAGTGAAAAATGAAAGAAATGCCAGAAACCATTGAGTCATACACTCATATTCTGCAGCATGTAACATTTTTCAGTAAATATTGATTGAGCACGGACTATGGAGCCAGCACTGTTCTAGGTGCAGGGGCTAAGTGGTGTACAAAACAGACAAGAATCCCTGCCCTCATGGAGCTGGCATTCTGGACACACTGACACAAAACTGCCTGTCTTCAGTCTGTGAGGACTGAAGCCTCCCCTGTGACCAGGGCATGATTGCGTCAGTATTTCCCCCAATGTGGATTTGTGCAAACACACAGATGTGTGCACATACTTCCACATAATCGTTATAGGCTTGAATAATGCAAGGGTAAGAAAATATCTGGGACACTTCTCTTTGAGACCTGCAAAAATAGAAAAAACTAAAATGTCCCAAACCCATGAATCTTAGAGAAAAGTGATGCTAGTTTTTCAGCCTAAAGGTCCACGATGCCATGGGGGGCCTTTGCATTAGTCAGATTCTGCCTACCTGGAAAGATAATCTCAAGGGCTTGAAGTACCTGGACAAGTCTAAGCAACCCCCCCCTTTTTTTTTAGAGAGAGAGCAGGGGCTGGGGAGGAACAGAAGGAGAGAGAGAATCCTGAAGCAGACTCCCCACTGAGGGGGGGCCTAATGTAGGCCTCGATTGATACCAGGACCCTGAGATCATGACCTGAGCTGAAATTGGGAGTCAGATGATTAACCCGCCTGAGCCACCCAGGCACCCCCCAAGCACTTCTTTAGTAAGTGAGAGGTGCTGTTTCCCTGGAAAGTTCCTGGATGGGTAGTACCTGTGGGTACGTGACCACAGGTTTCCTGGGATGAGGCAGGGATGAGTGGCGTGGTCTTGGACAGGAGGCTGAACCAGGATGCAGAGGAAGAGGACAGGGCTTGAGGGCACCACTGTGCTGTGTAAAGGTGCTGGGAGCCCTTCTGGGGGCACAGGGCATCCTTAAACCCCAAGACTGTGGCCAGAGTGTGGCCTCAGCACCTCATCCTCGGTGGGGCAGAGTGCCTAGTTGCCTAGGGATCAGGACACGTTCAGCCTGGTCAGAAGGGACATGCTGGCTTCTGGCCACAGCTGGCGGCAGAGAATCTTCTGCTTGTTTCTCTCTCCCTTAGCACTGGGTGTCACTGCAGCGAATGTGGATCCCTTTAGAGACCCTCTTGGGGCCTGGAATTAATCACCTGGCTGGGGAGAGGGGAGGGGTGGGGGCTGGAGGGAGGGAGAGTCAAGAAGAGGGGAGAGAAGGACCATCCCGGCTCAGCAATTCCCAAACCCCCTCAGAATCTGGCTCTTCATCCTTTGCTGTCCGAAAAGCCTCATTTGCAGAGACTGATGCGATGCCTCAGCTGAGCCCAGACGTTTTATGCATTAGTGCTGCCTTTGAACACATTGCGGGCTCTAGGTTGGAATCCCAGGCGCTTATGTTTACAGTGGGACCCCAGCCCTCGCGGCTTTGTGTCGCTGCCTCAGAGGCAGGGGAATGCTGGGTCTGGGCTCTACACTGGGAACGGGTAGCACTTGGTGACTTCACCATCTGACCTGGAGCCCCCGCCCCAGAACTCCTGTGTGAATGGGAACGGGCAGACGGTCAGTGTGGCACACAGTTCCATCCTGTTTTCCAACTCAAGCCCAGGGGCAGAAGAGCTCTGTAACATTTTTTTTTTTTTTTGCTTTGCTTTTCTTTTCTCAATCTTTATATTATCTTTGGAGTTGAGGAGCTGAATTTTGGGTGGTTCTCCTCAAAAGGCACCTTGTTATGGTTAAGTAGGTACCGCCTCCCCTACACACGCTTTTGAATCACGCTGTGATTTTATTCATGAGGTCACCCCATTCACGGTAGTAGATTAGGGAATGAAGAGTCTGGGTCCACAATGAAATAAATCATTACCAGCCAAGCCCAAATCAGGGGTAAGGGCGAGAGAAATTGACATCTCCCTCCAAAAAGCATTTATTTTAAATAACGAGAAAAAAAGAGCCGTCCGTGGCTATGAGTGTGTGCGCTACATCTATGTGCCATATCATGCCATAACTCTGGGTGAACGTGATAAGCAACTTGAACTTGGTCTTTGTGATTACCTGTGTATTTTTATAATAAACAAAAACATGAAAGCAGAGTCACCAAACTCCAGCCCCACCTCCAGAAGTCTCCTCCTCCTCATCACCCTCCCCTCTGCCCTCTTCCCTCCTCCTCCCCTTTGTCCTCCTCCCTTCTTCTCCTACTTCATCCTCCTCCTCCCTTCCCCCTCCTCCCCTCTCCTCCTTCTCCTCCTCCTTGTCAGACAGTTTCACTTCTGTCATGTTTTTTCATTTCTCCTTTAGGTTCTTTTGCCTTTCTGAATACCTTTGTAGTGAGGAACCAGCTTCCTCCCCACCTCTTCTCACTTCTGCCGTTTTTGTGATCTTGCCAGTTTTAATGAGAGCACAGTCAATAACTATGGAGAGGTGCTGACGACATTACAAAGGAACTAGCCCTTAACAAGTCAACTGTAGATGAGGTGCCAACAGGATGGACAAGAGGATTAAAGTATTTATGCCAAAATATTAGAAGCACACGCAGAATTAGTTCTCCCCGTGTTAGATATTTTACTTTTGGCAAGTCCATATTTAAAAATCTTTTATCCTTGTTTTGCTTAAAGTATTACAATAAGCCCCGGATTTTTCAGTTACACTTGTATATTTTCACAGCTGTTTTAATCAGAAAAAATTAATGTGCTTTTGATAGCTCAGAAACCTATCACTGGCAAAAGCTTTGCAAAAATGTGCTGCAGAGCAGAGTGGAATCCTCAACATTATATATTTTTGCCGGCTATTTGAAATTCATAGAATTTCCCCTAAATATTTTCTTTTGCAATTCTTGCCTAAATTAATCTAACAGCTTGGGCTGACTTCTTTGATAATCTCTTTTGTTATGAATGCAGGGATTGCTATTGTTAACATTCTTTGGGAACCAAACATGAACTGTCTGTTACTGGAGGAAAATACAATTGCTATTTTTGCTTGTATTGGAAGTATTTACTCAAATAAGATATACAACATAATGGATAGGCAGGACTGGCAGTCTCCTTGATGGCTTTATGGTCACTGGCTTAGCGTCGGTGTGCTCCCCTGGATTTTCACAGGCAGCACAGAAAGGAACTTGACTTTTGCTTCTCGAGGTCTGTGACACATACAGATCCACAGACACACACTCTGAGTCCTGGGCGTTGTGAGTCCGCATGGTCTTGGATTCAAATGCCAGGCACACGTCATGAACAGTGCAAGAGAGCAAACTACCAAGAGTAAAGCTCTATGGCTGCACATCAATAATAACAATGCCAACAATAATTTTAAAAAAAAAATCCACAAAAGGAAAACATTTGCCACAAGGGGAGGAAAATATGGGGAAGGAACCAAAGAAATGAACAAAAGTCTTGGTTGCCCTGTCTGCCTGGCAAAGAAGAGGCCTGATTTCCAGGAGAGGGAGAATCAGTGGATTAATGTGAACTTTAATACTGAAGCAGTGTGTGTTTATTGCTGGTGACCACAAGACATAAATCTTGCAAGCACAATATACAATACGATGCAGCCCCCAGTTTTTTTTTCCCCCTCTCCAGTCTCAATTTGTGTGTAAGTGTGTGTTAAGTGCTGTTGAAAAATAGTGACCTTTAATAAAGGATTGTATCCTGCGACTATTTTCCCAGACACACAGTGACCTTTCAAACCAGACTGAGGTGAGGGGGTGTGGAGTTTGGACTTTGAACCGGCCAGACCCCGCTGTGCTCCTCTGTTAGCCTGGCCACTTTTTATTGTGTCACCAGGGAGCGTTCTGTATGCAAAGCAGGCCGGGCTGGCAGCCTGAACCTTTGCAAATCAATTTGTCTGTGAAGGCGAGTCCACTGGAGTGAAAGATGGTCTAACAGGGCATGCTGCCCCCTCTCTTTGTGACATCATCGCTTGTGGTACTCTTGTCAGTCATGTCTGCTCAGAGGACTGTTGGAAGGAGGGGGAAATGCCCGGGTGGGGGGGTGAGGGGTGGGAGGGGTTAATCCTCATGACCAACTGTGGCCTGAGAGACAAGGGGCGTTCTTCTTAATAGGACAGAGTTGGGGGGGTGGACAATTAGTCTGCTTGACTGGGAGGGTGATGGGGGAGGGCGCCATTATGCCTGATACTGTTGCCTAGCTGTGGTCGTCAACCCTACTGTTCCCCCTCCTTCCTAACGGTGACATGTTACAGGAGGAGATTGCTATCTCCCTCAGACCAGGGGAAAGCTCGGGTTCTGAGGAAATACTGAAGATCATGGTAGCCAGAAAGTTTGCCCCACCCCTGCCCTCCTGCCAATAGAGCTGATGCCCACAAAACTTGAACCTTTGATTGTTTTCCATCCAAGACCCTGAGCCACAATCCCTTCTCAGCAAACCTTTTCATAAGGGTTAATATTATTATCGATCTTTCCAAGTCTTTCCAAAACCCCAGACTCTACATTAATCAGTAGCTAAAAATGCCAGGAAAGACAGAAAAATTCAATTACTTAGTTCCCTAATTCAAATTTCTTTGAGAAGTCCCTTTAAAGATAGGGAAATCCTGCATTTTTCATAAAACCGTGGTTAGATCAATTTCTATGTAAGCAATTAATCATCTTTATACTCCACAGAAGATGGGGAGCAAAGTGTGACCTACTACAGCCATGCTGACTGATTAGTCTCTTGGTGAGCAGCTGGGTGGAGGGCCCCAAACACCTGTCCTACATGCAGGTTTAAAACGTAAGCCCTTTGTGGAACCCTTCAAGGGGAGGAATGCAGGAAGGAAGTGGCTGTGATGGGCTCTGGAGCTGGATGAGCTTAACTTCTAATTCTTGCTCCATCATGCCACATTATGGGAACTTTGTCAAGTTACCAATTGCCTTTAAGCCTTGGTTTCCTCATCTGTTAAATGGGGATGATAAAGAATAGCTATCTCATGGGTTTCGTTGAGAATGAAAAGGAAGGCACATATGCTCCTTAACATGGTTAGCTCTCTGTAAGTGCTAGCCCTGGTGATAATATCATATGTGATGATTACTGAGGTAGAGTACTAAACAGGATGTAACTGTATCCACATGGATGAGGTACAGTTGGGGTTTTGAATAGCTTTATTAGCCATGAGAAACTTGTCTCATTCAAAAATCTTTGGATTTGGGGGCAGATGTTGTGTTTTATTTTGCAGATTATCATATTGGATTTAAGGCTATTGACATATGCACCATATATATAGCATCATTTTATATATATATATATATATATATATATATATATATATATATATAAAATATCTGTGCTATGCTATACACACATCATTTTTTTCTGACTACCAATCTATTTTCAGTTATAACGCTCGAGTACAGGACACCAAAATTTATTTGTGTATCGTGTCCTTTCTACATGGGATCACAGGATGATTTGCAGGGAGTCAGTGGTAAACTGACAAGGAGAAAACGTTTTTGGGAGCAGGATTTGAAAGGGGAAGTCACTGTGGGGCAAGACTAGCCATCCATTTGTAAAGAGCACAGACGTGATTGGCATGGGCTCAAATCTGAAAGAAAAATTCCAAAAACTATTTAATTTTTAAGTTGAGTTTCACTGTGAAAATGGTGAAGGGGCATTGGTTGAATGTGTCTCATTTTGAGGGGAAAAATTTTACTGACCCTTTTACTTAGGAACTCACAATTAAGGGAAGACTACTAGAGGATTTGGGAAGGAATATGGACACATGTAGGGATTTCAGAGAGGCCCAAGGCAAGATGGAATGTTCTGGGTGACGAAAAGGAAGTATTAGAGGCAAAAAGCTAAGAATGAGGTCAAATATCAGAACAAAAGTTAGGATCCTAGAGTCTCTTAAGGCTAGTAACAAAACACAATATATAAACAAAAAAACCCTCTAGATAATACAGAAACAACTAAAACAAGCCTTTTAACCACAAGTTAGTGGTATAAAATGAAGACCTTGAAAGAGCAAGCAAGCAAGCAAGCAGGAAAGAAAGAAAAAAAGAGGAAAAGAGACTTCTATTGAGCATCCCTTATGAAGAAGTGAAAACTTTGGGACCAAAAGCAGATATAATGTTTAGTATGGAAGCAATTAACTATATATTCCAGAAAATGAAGAGAGGGTGATAAAAGCAGGACATGCAAGTCCAGTAGGATCCTGTTTACTCTTTCCTGGATTCAGTTATCCAAGATGTCACATCGTATTTCTTGAATTGTAAAACTAGATGGTTCCAGAGCCCAATTCAGCACAAGCAGCATCTGAGGTGGGCAGCCTTCTGGTTCCTCAGCTTCACCTCGCCTCACAGAGAGTTCCATCGCACTCTGTAAGGGAAAGGTGAGTTGAGGTCTTTGTAGCCCGAACCTGGACAAGGTCAGATTGAGAAGCAGGACAAGGGAGAGTAACGTATTGGGAAAAGATGAGCAGAAACCGTTGTTAGGAAGGCTGGCAGTGTGGGGACCATTAAAAGTGCATAGGCATAATGCTTCCAGTGTAGCCAGAGGTCTGAGTTGGGAGACATGTGGAAAGCTGGAAGTGGTGTGGGCTCTTTCCACTGGTTATAGTCTGCTCTGTTTCTCTTAGACCTTAGAAAACCCTTGCTGAATACTCTCCTTCAACCGCTTATGAATGCAAGGAATTACGTGATCTCAGAAGGCCTCTTCCACAGTGAGAGAAACGTTGATGACTCTTATCAGCTGGAATTATGGGGAAAAACGAGAAGAGATTAGGAATCCATAATGAGACAAAAACAGGGCATCAGTCACCCAGGGCAGGGCTGCCCTTAGCCTGATAGAAGTGCAAGTCTGGGTGTAATGGATCTGGGAGGTGGTAGCCAACTGTGCCAGTAGGACCACAGAAAGGTTTGGGAAAGGAACTCAGACACTGTCTTTCTCCCTCTGTCCACAAAGGAGGGATTATGGAGCCGGTTTCTGCTATTGTCCTGGATATACCGTGTGTTCTGACAGGGTTCACGTTTTGGGACCCAGTCCAGCTTGACATTCTGAATATCCCTGAGGCATGAACAGTCTTAGGGTGATCTGTATGAGAAATGTGAGAAATGGAAAAGAGCAGAGCTCTCCTCCTGATATACTCAACTTGGTGATTTGAATTCATCATCAACTCATTTGGCATCTCTGACAGCAGGAGGGGGGCTCCCTGGTGGTTTCCAGGCGTTCCGACAGGTTGCAGCATACCTGTGATTCTGGATGAGGGGCTGGGAGCATTATACATGACCATCTCTGGGAATGTAGCTAGCATAGTGCCTGATGAGCACAAGGTGCCCAGTAAGTGGGGACTGTGTCCTCATGCTCCTACACTAAATTGTATGCTGTTTCTTCAACCACAACGTTATACCTTGAGGGCAGGGCCCATATCTCTACAGTAAAATCCAGAGAACCTACTACTAAAGTGGCATGCCTTGGCCAGAAACTCAGCAAGTGGAATGACCTTGCCATCTAGGTATTTGAGTGGTGGGGAAGGAGAAGTGGAGGCCCCAGAAAAGATACCCCAACCACTGGGAAGGCAAGTGTATGTGGTGGTGTTGGGGGGGGGGGAGGTAGGACGTAAGGGTGGTTAATATCATTTTTATTTAATTAATTAATTTTTAAAGATTTTATTTATTCATTTGAGACACAGATATAGAGAGAGAGAGAGCACGAGCAGGGGGAGAGGCAGAGGGAAAGGGAGAAGCAGGCTCTGCGCTGAGCCAGGAGCCTGATGTGGGGCTCGATCCCAGGACGCTGGGATCATGACCCAAGCCGAAGGCAGATGCCTAACCAATGAGCCACCCAGGCACCCCATATCATTTTTTTTTAAAGATTTTTTTAATTTATTTGTCAGAGAGAGAGAGCACAAGCAGGGAGAGAAGCAGGCAGAGGGAGAAGCAGGCTCCCGCTGAGCAGGGAGCCCCATGTGGGACTCGATCCCAGGACCCTGGGATCATGACCTGAGCCGAAGGCAGACGCTTAACTGACTGAGCCACCCAGGCATTCCTGGTTAGTATCATTTTTTCTGAATCCCCATTAACTTTATCTTTTATGTTTAGAGCTTATCTGATATCCACAAGGGCTATATAAAACTACTAATGCTGGATATTTGTCTGGATCTCATAGCTCTGGCTATGAATGTCCTGGAATAGTCCCAGAATAGTGCCAGTCACCAGTTAGACCTGGGGTTAGGATTTATAACAAAAGAACTTTACTTTGTGTAGTGCTTTACCATTTTCAAAGTTCATTCATACAGTTGATCTCCAGATAGTCTTGCTAGATAAAGTACAAAACCACCCAAATTATATTTGAATTTCAGACAAAAACCAAATAATCTTTTTAATATATGTATGCCTCACATATTGCATGGGGCATAGCTAGACCAAAAAATTATTTGTTGCTTATCTGAAATTCAAATGTAGCTGGGTGTCCTGTGTTTCTCCCCACCCCCCCAGATCTGGCAATACTATCTCTGGGTAGAGGACTGGCACAACAGCTAAAGCACACAACCGTTAAGATAGATGTGGTTTGTACGCCAAGCTCTGCAACTTACTAGTTCTGTGTCTTTGGGTAAGATTTCCTTTTAAAAATCCACCCAGAGTTTTCTTGTGTGTGCCAGGCTGTGCTGTGAGGACTTCATGAGCTAATGCATGCATAGGCTCAGCACATAGTGACTACTGAGGAGGTTGTCGTTATTGTTATGCTCTTATTTGAGCCTCGCCTGGGAGGCAGCCAGGCTCTCTTTACCCATGTAACAGAGGAAATTAAGAGAAACTCCACATCTCAAGTTTTGATACCTAGTTCAGCTTTTCATACTAGGTTGATGATACCAAAGTTTTATTTTGCTGCCATCTTGACATGGAAAAGCAGACTCTGCTGAGGAACCACCCGGTGCTACCTGTCTTCCCAGAGGAGAGAGAGCAGGCTCCTCCCTCAGGGGTCCAACCAGGAGGCTGGTGAGTCCCTTTGCCTATCAGCACCTGTGACCAGCAGGGAAGGAAGGGGCATTGTTTTCAGGGGGTTTCAGTCATAAGACCTTTGATGCTGTAGGCCATGACCCAAGCCACGGTGGGCTGAGAAGGACTTCCTGCCACCACCCCTCCTGTGTCCACCTGCAGACCAGCAGAGGTCCTGCTCATGAGGAATCCATGGCTCAATTCTTGCCACCCACTTACCTTTATCTGCAGGATGGCCTAATCCATACTTGTTCTTGGTGCTAATTTACATGCCCTTCCTGGGAAGTATTTATGTTAGGAGAACGCTTTGGGTACAAGTGACAGAAACCTAACTTAAACAAAAGGGGGCTCTGAACCCCCATAACCCAGTCTCAGGCAGAAGGGCTGCCTTAGGGATCACTGCAGCCAGGGTTCGAATGTTGTCATTACTCTCTCAGGTTCTGTTCTTCTGTTTGTCTGCTTCATTTGCTCTAGTCACAGCTAGTTTCTCTCTTCCAAAAAGGAACAGACAGCTCCCGACTTTCATGGTTACATACAACCTCACAATCAGAGAGGGAGGAGGTCCTTCTCTGTCAGTTCTAGTAAAAAAAAAAAAAAAAAAAAATCTTGAGGAAGGATCCTATTGGCTCAGCTTGGGTCATGTGCTCATCCTTGGACCAATCATTGTAACCCGATAGATGGGCTCTACATCCCGTGATTATCCTAGGACCAACTATTGAAGCCAGAGGGATGGGATGCTCACCCCTTATCAGAACCATTATGTTATGTTCATCAGGTTATGTTGGGAGGAGAGCAGTTTCCAAACAGTTGGGATGGGGAGAGTGCCATTGTCTGAAGAAGGAAGGGTTGATGCCTGTGTCTCCTTGTAAAGGAAGAGTTTAGGGCAAGGAGAGTCTGGGTTGGGTGGGACTGACTGGATTATCTTTATGAGGAGGAGGTGGGAGATCACCTGGGTCATGGAGGTAGGATTATCAGGTCTCTATTTGGGTCTCCTCTGGATCTTAAATCATTTTGGTTTGGTTTGGGCACTGGGATAGGGCTGATGGTAACTTCCAAAGGGAAAACAGAGGTATGCTTGTGGCTTGTGGGGCAGCTGATGCATTAGCACTTTGTGGGGGTAATTGCATCCATGGACATTCTAGTAGGTGTTTACTTGATGCCTAATGAAGGGCTAAGTACTTTAGGAGCTTCAAAAACAACAGAAGACAAAATTTCAGTCTTTGAGGAATTTATAATCTTCTTAGGTCAACAAGATGTCCACATGTGAAACACTTAGAAAACCCTTTAAGGAAGTGCTGGATGGTGTCTGTAGAATAGGCTCTGAGCTCTGTGACACAACAGGGCATGGGGTTCGGGCCTTGGGCTGAAAGAAAGGGCTGCCTAGAGGAATTTGAGCTGGGGCCTGGAGAACAAAGTGGAAGATGAATGCAGGAGGCTGACCTCCCAAATAATCGTGCCTTAGGATAGATAAATGAAAATTGGGTTTTGCAAAAAATGTAGCCAGGGTGGATATTGCCTTAGGATGAGGACCCAGGTCTCGTCCCTAGGGATCTGAAGAAATACGTTTGTTCCCAGGCTACAGCATGGGTTTTGGAGAAGGACAATTCACTTTCTATGGAGATCTGCTTTGCTCATACACCAAGAGCTACACAGCCATGGGTCATGTAAATGACTATGGAATAGGGAAAATCACTTATTTTTCTTATTTCAAGTGGGTTAGGACTTGTTTATGAATGAATAAGTGGGAAATGTTAAGAGACAAACTTTAAAAACAGGTTTTAAAATAGGCAAAAGTTTTCACGAATATTGTGAGGATTCAGGAAGCAGCAAATATGCACAATAGGACAGGGTTTTTAAAGTCCAGAAGATCTGGGTGTGAATTCTATGTTGGTGGCTCACTAAGAGGCATGACCTCAAGCACTGAGCCTTAGTTGCCTGGCCTATAAAAGGGGAATAAGGTTGTACTTACTTCACAGGATTTTGCTTTTGAGGGTGCAATAGATTATCTATGTAAAATACTTAGGACAGTGCTTGGCAAGTAGTAAAGACTCCACAGATAGTTGTAGTTATTATTGTAAGGGAATATAAACTAGGTGTAGGCAGTTGGAGCAGGAACCATTGAGGTTCACTACCTAGTATGTGCCTGACACTGGACTACATAGGCACTTTACACATATGATTAAATGTAATCACCACAAAAGATATGTGCAGGAGACAGAGTGGTTTTCATTTTAGAGATGAGGAAACTGAGCCTCAAGGGGGATAAGGGGCCCCAGTGAGGTTGATTTGAATCTAGGTGCACCTCATTCCAGAATCTTACTCTCTTGTCCTTAGGGGAAAGACCAAAGATGGCTGGAGGGGATTGGCAGGCAATTTCCAGACCAGAGCTTGCATCATAGACTCTCCATTCAGATGTTTTAGAAGGGACCCAGACTGTTGGAGGTGAGGGGGTGGTGATGCAAACCTAGTAGAAATGGTTGCTAAAGACAAGATACAGGTAGGCGATCTCTTCTTGAGCCAAGCTCCCAAGTAAATTAGCACCAAGAACAAGCATTTGCCCAAGAATGCCAGAGAGAGAGGGTGAGAGAGAGTCCCTGAGAACGCTGGGAGCTTCACTAAGCAAGTGTGACCTTTCCCTGTCCTTGGGTCAGTGCCTCCTCTCTCAGCGAGGCCTGGAGTCCTTGGGAACCCTCTTGCTCTGGTCTCTCCAGCCCCTCTCCGGCCCCACAGAGGAGGGATGCTGGCTGGAGCTCCCCATGTGGGGGTGGCAGTTGGCCTCCGCCACGACGATCGCTCCCATCTAATGAAAACATTTCGAAATGGCACAAAGCAAAGGCATAAAGCAAAGCAGAGCCACTGATGTGTGGGCAGGTGCGGGCCGAGAAAAAAAAGGGGTTTGAGTATGCAAAGTTGAATTGCTGAGACATGGGATATCTTAATAGCGTGGGAAACGGGGATTGTGAGATCAAAGGCTATGATAAGAGGGAGATTATTTCATCACGACTGTGCAGAGGAGACGGACGGTCATACGTGCAGGGCAGACACCACACACACGCCCATTTCTTTGATTTCAAGGTGGGAAACACTCAGTCCAAGCCTGGTGCCCTTCCCAGACTCCCTACCACTGGTCAATTCTGCACTGGTTTTCCTTGCTGGTGGAATGTAAGATCTTCCAAAGCCCACCACATTTGCTCTTGTTTGATTTTCACTTTATTTCCAGCTCATACTTTTATTTCTTCATAGCTAAGTATTTTTCTCTGGTGAAGCATTCTGGCTTCTGCTTGACGTCCCGGCCTATGTTCTTTATTTGGTTGTAACCATTGGGAGTTAATTTGGAGGTTTTTTAAAAAAAAATTATTATTGCATTTTAAGAATGACAAACCAGTTTGCCAGCATTATTTCTAGTTCTTAAAATTCAAAGCAGTTTGTTAGAGATTGTTCTTTGCTTTTGGAGATGGAGCTGGTTTTGGTTTTATAGTCCGTTGTCTTCACACCCATCTCGGTGACTAATACTCTAAGATGGATTTCCTTTTTTTTTTTTTTCCCTTTCCTTGAAGTGGGTTTCAAATCCCCAAAGAATTTCTGGGAGGGGAAAAAATCCTTTAATTGAAAGCAAGAGAAAACAAAAAAGCATAAGAGAGCTGACAAAAATATCATGTTTAATGAAAGCAAGTTCCATCCCTGCAGATGGCTATGGAGGCACAGAATGACCTAAAGATAGAAAACCGTGTTTCCTTTACGTGCCTTGTAAAGGGTGTTTTGTTTTTTGTTTTTTGTTGTTGTTGTTGTTGTTGTTTTGTTTTTGAATGTTGCACGTATGACTGACCGGTGCCTCGCAGAGCCCCTGATTGAGCAGGTAAGAGTCCAACCCACCCTTCTGGAAGGGTTGGGTCCCCCATGGCAGTGCTAAGATGGTTTGTGAGGGCATCCTGGATTCTGCTCTCCTCCGACTGCCTGTGGCACATGCGGTGTGTCCTACAGCATTGGGCACTCAGACGCAGCCACTTCCCAGCTATGTGACCTGGGGCAAGGGACTTAACCTCCTTGGGCCTCAGTCTCCTCCTTTGCAAGCTGGTGGGAATTGTATCCACCTCCATGGGTTTTTGTGAGGATTATTTAAGACATGTGGGGTAAGTTCTTGGTACAATGTCTGGTTCTTAGAGAACGGTGCTGGTTCTTCTTGTGGCCTGATCTTCCTATCTGTGTGTATAGCCAGATCATAATCTCCTGTGGGGTGGATCTGGGCCTTGCACACTTGAGGAGTTTCCTGGGTGCTGGATACCCAAGGAGGCCCTTACAGTTTGCGTGGGCTAAACGAGTAACCAAGAATAATGGAATTACTGAGGCACATTTCTTAAAATAATCTGAAAAAGTACCAACCTCTTTGAACTTTCCTCTTAAAGAAACAAATTAAGTAAAACACGAACAAAAATGAACACATTAAAAATCTCTACAAGGTTGAAATGAACTTTATTTCATTAGAAATTAATGACTTGAAAGTTTTCCTGTTCTGCTATTAATTCTTGCATCTCATTGGTAGCTTTTCTTTTCCGCCTTCTGTCTGTGAAATTATGCTCCCCGAGGCTGAGAAGACGTGGGTAGGTTTTGCAGCTGGAAATAGACGTGACCTTTTTCCATTAGGGAAGGGTAATGTGGCCCTAAGAATGGCATATGACCCTCTGGTCCATGAGAGCACAGCTTATTTTGGAATCTTCTTTGCTAGAGAACAAGGGGAACTGGTATATCTCCAGACTCCCTTTTCTAACTCCCTCTGTACATGCTCTGGCTCCCATCCAGCCCAGAACTCTTTTAAACACTTGGCTGGGGTCTCTGACCACCAACACCTCCCCCCCCCCAATACACGCAGCCTGCGTGCATTTTTCCTGACCTCACTCCTTTTCTCTGCCTTGCTCTCTGTGCAGTAACACCCCCTCTCTTTGGTTCTCCAGCTTGGCAGTTCATCTCTCTGTATGCTAATTGCTCATCTTGGTCCTTTTTAAGATAGGGTATGGACACCCTAATCCACTGAATTGGGTTCATTGACCCAAGGAAATATTGTCTTTCTCTTTCGCTCCTTCTTCTCTCCTTCCTTCTTCCTTCTTTCCCCTCCTTCGTTTATTTCAGTACATGTACCTTGCAGCAACATTTCTGGCTGGTGTTTCATATATTAAAAAATTCAGAAAAACCTTTTATTTTGATGTCCTTTACTTTATAAAAATTCCATATCATACCTAGCAACCCAGATTGGCCCGAAAGATAAATAGCAGCTACTCTTTCTTTTTCAAATTAGGAAAGGTTTCCCTCTAGGAACAATAGCTGGTACACTGACAGTGAACCCATTTATTAAAACAATTTATATTTCACTTTTTGAAATGTGTCTATTGTATAATTTGAGGGAAACCTGTGTTTCTTTATGGGTTTTTCACCTCCTCCTTTTCACTCCGGTCCTTCCTTCCCCTGTCCTAGCCATGGTCAGTTTGGTAGAAACTTAGCAGCCAGAGCACTTTAATATATTTATCTGGTGAGTAAAGTCCAGATCCCTTTGATTTGAATCCTTCCCTTGCTTTGTCAGGGCAAGACGGGGTGGGGGTGGGGGGCGGGCAGGATGGGTGTGAAGGGAGTCACACTGCTTTTTAATCACTTGGAAAACATACCCTTCCCTTTGGCTTTGCTTCTGTTCGGAGGCTTTCAAGCTTGTTAAGTCACACCTGGCCCCCAAATAATTGCATCCTCCGCAGTAAAGTTTATTGCCCCCTTCAATAGGGGGGGAATGAAAACTGGGCAAATTTAGAGACAGACCACAGGCTTCACCGAGCAGTGAAATCCACCCAGGTGTGACATGGGGAGGCAAAGCATCACCCCGGAGGAGAAGACCTGCGCGGGGCTGGATGGCACCCTTACTTACCCACGCTTCCCGGGGCTTCAGAATGGATGAAGCCTGTCTGCCCTGAGCAGCAAGAGTGACCTGGGCTTGGAAGACTGGTTAATGATGCCCCCTACTTGTTTAGTGATCTTTGCTTTCTACATTTTTAAAATCCTTTCTTTCTAACAGCCTCAGAATGCCTTTGTGCTTTCATCTCTGCCAAGGCCAAAGGAGCAGCATGGGTTAAGTCTAGTTAGCTGTGCCCATGCTTACAGACAGCCTCTCTGTCTTTCTCACACACACACACACACACACACACCCACACACACACCCCAAACTTAACTGATTTAATTTCCATTATGAAAAGTGAAGTCCTGGTAGGGAATTGGGGGATTGCCTTTGGGAAAAAAGTTAACAGCACACAATGGGAATACTGAGTCTGAGAAAGATTACCCTTTCTGTTTTTTCTCTTTAAGGGCAATACGGTGACTGACTCTGGCTGCAGACCGATATGCCAGGAGAGCTTCACTTACTTACACAGACAGGCTGCTTTTGCCCCTTTCTCTGGTCGCCTGATCTCTCTCGATGTGCTGCTTTTAGAACTTCCTGGCGCTCAGGCCTGGCCTCGCAAAAGGGAACCGCCATTCGTGTCCAGACACATTTGCAGACTTCTGGCAAAATAGCTGGAGCTCACGAAAATTTACACTTTTCCTGGCACCTGGCCGAGAGTATGAGCAGGATTTGGCTTGGGTTTGCTTTCAGTTAGAAAAGCCCTTTGGGGGTGGGGGTGGAGAGTTGGGGGTGAGGTGGCAGCAAGATCCTCGTGAAGGGTCAGAGCTGCTGAAATAAATATCAGCTCGGCTGGGGAGAGCAATTCCTGTAATTATATCTGCCCGATGACTTATAATCAGCATTCTTAACAGAGTCTGTAACTTTCATGTTTTCTCCTCCTGTGTGCGATCTGGGTGGCACCGATGGTGTGGGTGGGAGAGAGAATAACACCTTGATTAAAAAAAAGTGGTGTTAGTGGTGGTTGGTGCTGTTAGCATGAACATCATTCTCATTGAGATTACCTTTGAAATAATGCCAGTGGGGCATTTGCTGGAATTTCTGGTGGTGGGGAATGGGCCGAGGGACTGTGTATTGTTTTTCGCCAGGAGAATCCTGTGTGTATAGACATATAAAATACCAAAACAAAGCTGAGTGTGTGAACGTAGCTCAGACTTGCCTTATCGGTCCTGCCCTCCAAATGAGGGTCCACTTTGGATCCCAACCTCACCCATCCTCTATCTCCCCCTTTTGAAACACTTGAGAGAAACCAGCCGTCTGCCAGTCCCTAAGCTGTGTGTCATTTCCTTTACTCTCCAAGCCTCACTCTTTCCACAGAGGAGACTTTTCAAATTAACGTTTTCAGTTCATTAAAGACCTTTTCGCAAACATTTCGTTCTGGTAAAGGCAGTGTTTCATCTGGAAATGGTCAGGCTCACGTTGGCACAGAATGGTGTGAGAAATAAAAAAAAATCAAATCCCTTCTTACCAAGTGGACAGACAGCATGCAGGAAACCTCAAATGGGTCTTCCTTAGAGGATGGAGAGATGTCTTTGGAAGGAAAAAGCAAAGTCAATGAATAAAAATTATTTGCTCGTTTGTTTTGCAAAACTAACAAGGGAATAGGGGAACTGGGCTTTCATTCCCTTTCTTTCAAAAAAAAAAAAGTTTCTCTGGGAAGAAGAAACTCACACTGTGCCCCTTTGTCTTGCTTTTGCTAATGCCCATTGCAGCCTCTCCAGAGCTTGCTCTGTGCTTGGGGAGTAATGCATGAAAATCCTTCTGCCTCCAAATGAAAATACGCATGGCCTTCTTTTCCCTGCCCAGTTTGAACCAGACACTTGGAGAGTCTCATGCAAATGGCTGGCTTCCCCAGAACAGACCAATGGAGCAAAGCAGCAGTACCTTGACAAGCTTGAGTGCTTGGGGCTTGTTGGACAAAATTACAGAAAATATGCAGTCGACATAGGGCTGGAGATAGGCATACAGGATGTTCAGTTTCTGCTGCTGCTGTTCCCCCAACCTGGGAGAAAGAACCCAAGAATCTAGTGCAGGAAGGAACCTGAGAGATGAGCGAGACTGTGTGTGGATTTTTTTTTTTTTTTGGAAAACTGTGTTTTGTAGAGCCCGAGATGACCTCAGGATTAGTTCCATTTCTACATGGTGGAGTTTGGTATAAGATTTCCACTAGACCTCAAACTCCCTGAGGCCTCAGGCCCTATTTGTGTTGTTCATCTTATCTGCTCAAAATCAGCTCTGGGTAAAAATTTGCTAAGTGAAAAAAGAATGGATAATGTAGCTTAAAAGGAGTTTGAAAACCATGGATCTCATCTTTTTGCCCTTCCCTTCCCCCCATTTTGTGTCAAGGCCAGAGATGCTGGATGGGTTTCCGAAGGTCCCCCAGCTGGCCACTGGCAGGGCCAGGGGCTGGAAACCCAGGCCTAGCCTACAGCTAGGGTCCTAGTGTTGCCTCTGTCAGTGGGACCGAACAAAAACCACAAATGCCAGTTTCTTGGGGGCAGCTTTCAGGTAGGGACACTGTTCCCCACTCAGCTTCCAACCAGTGGGCATGACAAGGTGGAGTGCTTAAGACTGCGAGCTGCACAAGAGCAGGGAGTATGTCTGTTTTGTCAGCTCTGCGTTCTGTGCGCCTAGCACAGTGCCTGAAAGTAGCTGCTCAGCCACTGTAAGAATTTGATGAGTGAATGGACACAAACACAACTCCAGCTGGAGTTCCCTTCTCTTGGATAATCTAGGGAGAAAAGATCATTCTCAGTCCCAAGTTTGATCTCAAGAACTTGAGGGCCACAGAGATCTCTGGGTCTTAATTGAAGTGTTAGCACCAATGGAGCATCACCCTCAGCAGCAGTCAGTCTCCTTCATCATCATCATCATCATCACCATCAACAGCACCAGGCAGATACGAGGTGCCTTACGCTTATTAGGCTGCACATTTCTTCTGAGGGAAATGAGCAGTTTTTGCCTTGTTTGAACATGGCTACCGGTTGGTCCTACCCCTATAATCTTCTCATTCTTGCCTTTTGTAAATAATAGACTTCTACAGCCTGAATTCATGGGGTGATGAAAAAAGTACTGGCCTCCTGAAGTAGCAGATTTGGGTGTAGAGTTGGTTCCACAACTTGTGAGGTTCTGCAATCTTGTACACATCCCTTGTCCTATTTGACCTTCGGTTTCTCCACCTGTCAAAAGGGGAAATGGATTTGCTATTTACCAGGTGTGTGATGTTGGTCAAACCACTTAATCTTTAGCTCTAAGCCTCAATGTTCTTAACTATAAAATGGGTTATTAACAGTATGTACCTCTCAGAGTTGATGTCAGGATTACATGAGTTCATGTATGCAAAATGCTTAGCATAGTAAGTACTTGATACATATATTGTCATACTTGTTCTCATCTCACAGGAATTGTGAAAACTGTATGGAATGATTCATTCTACAGAAGAATTCTGTGTAACATAGGGGATGGCTATTGAATTTTTAATTATTTTCTCTGTGTAGCCAGTTAAGTTGCCAGCATTCACACTTAGCTATTTGACAGAAATACCAAAGGTAAATAGTTCCAAGTGGAAGTCATGACCTTTGCTCATTTCCAGCGCTCTTCCCATCTCCTTCACCCCCTGACCCCCAACTCATCTCCTCTTCCTGTGTTTCCTGTTTCAGTGAATGAGGTCAACAACTTTGTAGTTGCCCAAACAACTGTCCAACAGTTGGGAAGAAATCAATTTCTACCTCACTTTCATAACCAATCAATTACCATGTCCTACCAATTTCCCCAGTTAGTGGACTCTCTCCAAAAGCCAGATGTACTGCTCTCTCAGCACTGTCCTACCCGGCATCCAGCCAGAGCCTGTTGCCTGGGCTTGGGCAGCTGTCTATCGGTGGCCCTACTTGCCCCATTCTTGCTGTCTACCCTCATATATTTGTGTCTTCTCACTTATTGCCTCTGGCCTTTACACAGACTACTCTTCTTCTCTCCACCTGGACAACCCTTCAGAAGTTAGCTTAGAGAATTCCTGCAGGAAGCTCCCATGATTGCCCTTCTCTGGTATGAGTTTCTTTTAGGGGCATCTTAACTATACTGCCCTGGACATACCTCTGCCATAGTATTTGTCATCAGACCATGTTAAGATTTTAGAGCTTCTAAACCTGGATTAAGATATCTTCATTTTGACATGCGACCTAAAATAAAGGCAATACTAAACTATATATGTTGTAGTGATAATAGCTAACACTTACTGAGTGCTTGTTATATAACAGGCTTTGGTGCTTTATGTTAAAATTCATTTAAGTTTCACAATGGCTAACAATCACATAATATGCTCTATGCTGTCCCCATTTTATAGATAAAGAAATTGAGGCCCAGAATGTTTAAGAAACTTGTCCAAGGTCACAGAGCTAGTAAATGGCAGAGTTGTGCTTCAAATATAGGCAGAATTGCTCCAGAATCTGTATTCCTAACCATACACTGTAAAGAAATTTAACACAATTCTGATTTTTCCCTATTTTGCATTTGTTGGAGAAAAATCCAATACGAAATTCTTTCAAAAATCTTTCTCTTTTTCTCCTGCTGTTGGCACTGCTAGGCTGAGCCTCTGTGTAGGTGCTTAGCTTGCCTACTGGTCACCCTGTGTTCCTCAGCTCATGGTATGGAATTGCCTGTGACATGTCTGTCTGCCTTCTGGACTCTGATCCCTGAGGGCAGGTCTTGTGTCTGTGTCTGGGTGCCCCACAGGGAGAGGCTTACCCAAGATGCAGGGCCAGTGTGGATAACCACAGCCTGGCTAGATAGATCACAGTTCATGGTTTCCTATTTGTTCCTTCCTTAACCAGGTTCAGCTTACCTTGCCAGAGCTAGTGACAGGGTGGGCTGAGGTAAGTAAGGGTGACTTAATCTTCTCTAGAACTTTGTATTTCCTATCCTGTGCTCCTGCTACTGATTCCCTGGTAGTTTCCTGCTTCTCTCCACAGTTCTCCACATGCCCTCAAAAGCTTGTTTCTCTTAAGCTGTAGTTGGTAGGAGTTGAGAGTTGTAAATACATTCTAATATACTAAATATAAGTGATAAAGAAATAAAGTCTCTCCCCCACTCCCCTTGTTCTCAGGACCCCTCATTCTAAAACGAACACTATCAGATTAAAATACACGCAAGGGAGCTGCTTTCCTAATTGGGAGGAGGTTGAGGTGAGGTTTCAGCAACATCCTTCTGAAAGGCTCTTGACCTCTGCAGCCATCCCCAGTCCTGACCCTGGAAATACAGATGAGCCCATGAGCTCTTCGGTTCTCCTTGGGGGACTCTCTCCTCCATAGGATTAGTTGTTTTTCTTTGTACTATTGAGATGCTTTACTGAGTACTTATTCACTCGGTATTATGAGGAGAAAGCTTGTATTTGCCTTATCAATGTTTTGTTTGCTTGTTTCTTTTTGGGTGCTAGATTCCCTTTTTCTTTGGCCCTCAAAGAGATTTCATCCTCCAAAGGAAACAATGATGCCTCTGTCCAGAACTTTCTCTTTTCTGACTCTTCTTGGTTTCATTTAACTTAAGCTAACCTATTGGAAATATGGCTCTCTATATGCATTGCATTTTATTCTTTCCATAAATAAGGATCTAGCCTACTATGTACCAGCAAGGGTGCCAGGCTTGTTATGGGAGAATTCATCATGGCAGGGGAGCAGGGGGGGGTTGGGGTAGCACTGAGGAAAGATGCAGAGAAACGACTGTATTCAGAGCTACTAGGAGTCCTACTGGGTGCAAACAGTCTCCTAGGTATGATAGTTGTAGTGTTCCTGGGGAGGGTTCTGCATTCTGTATGCATATATCGATTAAATGTCTTCTAGTCTTGATTACTTTAGGTGTGATCTCATAGGAGTCAGGGGAACAGAATTACCTTTAACTTTTCCATCACTCTCAGATTCTTTGACAATTAAACTGGTGAGTTCAGATTTTGTACTTTTGCAGCTGATTACAAGTAGGGCCAAGATATGTTTAGGCCTGGGAGAGAGCATTTGATTTTTGGATTAGGAGGCTTGTAGACGCTGATTCCATTTGGGCAATTAGTTTTTCACATTGCAATGAACAATGAAAATTTTTAGCGTAAGTATATCCCCAATATTGCCTGGGATATACTTAGAGTAAACAAATATTTGTTGTTTACATGAAATTCAAATTTAACTGGGTATCTTGTTGTGGTGGTTTTTTGTTTGTTTGTTTGTTGTGGTTTATTTTCAGGTTATATCTGGCAACCCTAGAAGTTAGGCACTTGAGGAGTGGGCTTTGAAAAGATCCACACTGTATGTGCCTGGTTTTGTTTGTATTTTAGGTATGTGTTTGAGGGAGAGAAGGGAGGGTCTAGGGGAGAAGTACTTGGGCAACTGGACAAGAGCTTGTTACAGGAAAAGTCTGACAGGGAAATTAATAGTGAGTATTTACTCATAAAATAATTCTGGTTATCTCAGGAGAGGCAACCCTGGGCTTAGTGATCTTCTAGAGAGGAGTGTCTTGGCATCATGGCCTTAGTAAGGGGCATGGTGAAAGGAAGACTAGAAGGTGCCGGGAAGGCTGAATGTCTTTATTATGGTCAGTCAGTTTGATCTTGAGCAACCCATTTCAGTCTGCTTTGTCTCATTTTCTGTATCTGTCAGAAGGGGCTTAATAATAATTATTTTATTTACTTCAAGGTAGATGTGGCTGCTCAAGGACCTTCACGGGTTAAAGGCACTCTTAGTTTTGGAAACCTCACCCCACATTATATTAATCTTTAAAATGCACATACATTGCATGATATGTGTGTGTTTGTGTGTTTGTATGTGTGGGCACACACATAATTTTGCTGGAAAATAATTTTTGTAATTTGCTTTGTTAATTATGACTTTATCATTTTGATTTTACAGTTTCTGTTTTGTAATTTGGAGCCCCCATCTTTTTTTTTTCATCTCAAACATTTTCTTGGCCCTTAACAAGTCTATTGGTCTTAATCACTGTGCCCATAGTGACTGATACATGCAATGACTTTGCTTATAGGTACTTCCAGGACAAGAGTGACCTAAAAGGAACAAAAGGATGTATTAAAATCGAGTTCAGCATCCCAGCAAAACTATTCTCCATCCCCTTTTATCCTATTCCGGGGCCTTCTCTCCTGCCCTGCCCCATCTGCCAGACTCCAGGCGTGTGCTCAGAGAGGATCAGCTCTGAGTTTTATGGTATCCGTAGTTGTCCCCCAAGTGCAAGCGTCTAATTAGGCTTGACACTACCGAGGCGTTTCCCTGACATTTATGTCACTGTCTCTCAATCTTTAGCAGCATTTGGTCTTGTGGGAAACACAACAAACAATGTCAGAAACAACATAAAATTCCCCATTAGAGGGGACCCTCGGAAACCGCGCTGCTGTTTATTAGGCGCACTCAAAAGGGAGGCCGAAGGGTGGAGCCGGGTGTGTGGATTCAGGGCTTGGAGGAAGAAATAAAATGGCTCATTTAAATTCTTAAGAACTGCATAGGAGGCAGAAGACACAATGAGTATCTCAGAGAAGAAAGGCCATCAGTTGAACAAACTAATCACATGGTAATCAAAGGGGAGTGATTCGCTGCCTACTGAGAAGTACTTTAGAAGAAGTTCCAGCCGGGGAGAGCAAAGACCCTATTGAATGACAGCTTTCATAAATTATAGATTTTTAAAAATTGCACAAAGGAATGTATAATAACGTGCGGAATGGATTTAAAGACGGAAAGTGCCCAAAGCGTCTGAGCAAGGTCCGGGAATAGGCGGGCCTGATGTGGGAGGGGCGGTGCAAGCCTTTGCGGGAAGCGCCCCCTCCCAGCGCAAGCCACGCCCCGCGCAAAGCCCCGCCCTCATCCGGGTCTCTTACCGGGGATATAGGGATGCCCAGTGTTACCTGAGTGCCGTCGGGGTTTGGAACCCTCTAGTCTGGCTCAACATGGACCTTAACAAGGGGGGTAGGTGCCAGTTCTCTATCTCCACCGCAAACCCCACTCCTCGGTGTACAGACTGCGGAGTCTAAGCTTTGGCCCCGGGGGCACGGGAAGCCCGGGAAAAGCTGCCCAGTTCGGAGTCTGGCTTGCGCGCAAGGCTTGGCTCCCTGGGTGGAATCAGGGTGGGCCGCTCCTTGTGGCGGGGCTTGGTGGGAGGACTGCCCATCCAAATTTCTTCTCTCCTCTTGTCCTAGGCTTATCCTAAATATGGGCGCTCAGTCCCTCTGCCCCTTCTCTTGTAGCCATGAGGTCATATGGGATGGTGGCCCGCAGGGAAGGGCTGCCCGGGGCCAAGGGCGACTGTGAGTTGATTCTGAGCGACAGGGCTGGGCAGCCATCAACCAAGATCACGTGGGCTGAGTTTGCGGTACAGCCTCTCGTCCCTGCAACCAGCAGCCCTTTTCTCCCACGTGTGTCCACTGTAGCTGCCTTGAGGCATCTTCTCGGGTGAGTGCCAACAGTTCCGTATGCACTGGTAGCTGATAACCAAGGTGATGACTGGTAAAGCCTTCAGATATGACTCTACTTGGGCGTATCTGCCTTAGAAAACGTGGTTTGAGAAGTTGAGAAAGTCAAACCAAGTTAGAAGTATTAGGACTGGGTGTTCTTTTTAGCTGTGCCATCCGGGAACAGTTGCTTAACCTTCCTGGGTCAAAGTTAAAAGGGATATATGACTAGTAGCTTTTTCTGAGTTGTGATGAGAAGTTCAGATGAGGTCTTAGATGTAAAGGCCCAAGGCCCAACTCAGAGTGAGTGTTCAATAATGTCAGCTGTTACCATGCTCCTGAGGTCTTCCTGAGCAGGGCGGCCGATTGCAGAGATTGGCATAGGTGAACTTAGCTCTCTTCCTGACATCGTAGAATATTCAGAGTAGAGAAAGAGCATTGCCCTGTGTGAGTTCCTAACAGCACCTCTCAGGCAACTGTGAGAGCTCCTCTTATTTTAGGGTAATTATGCTAACCATTGTAACAAATGATCCCCAGGTTTCAATAGCATACCATTATAAAGTGTTCTTTCTAGCTCACATCACAGTCCCATGTAGATTGGTTGGGGGAGGAGGCCTTTCTTTACCATGTTGTTATTCAGGGACCCAAATTGCTTCCACGTAAAGGTTCAGTCCTCTTCACCAGGTGCCTTCAAAATATCCTTGGAGTCATTCATGGTAGACCATGGAGGAGAGAGAATGGAGAAGGTATGCCTGCTCTTAACGGCCCCTAATCCATCACTTGAGCTCATGTCCATTGGCAAGAATCAGTCACACATCTCCACGAATGTGCAAGGGGTCTCAGTAATGTAGTTTAGCTGTGAGTTCAGAAGAGAAAACAGGCTTGATGAGAACCTACTTGTCCCGGGCATAGACTCCCAAGTGGTACAGAATAGCTCAAAACTGGGCCCGAGGTTCTTAACCCAAGGTGCTTGAATTTTTGGAGGGTTCATGAACCTCTTGAAATTGGATTGAAAATGTTGTATATATGAGCCTTTTCACTTTCATCGTATTTCCAAGGCTGAGTGGGTGAAGTCCTGCCCCTGCTTGGACCAGAGTAGTGTTATGGTACCTGCTTCCTGTGTCTGATATTCTTTGAAAAATGGTGGGTGCAGCGTCAGGATTTCTGTCTCCTTTTCTCTTTCCTTTTCTTCCGCTCCTCTAGTTGGGAGAGAATGATGGAGAAGGGAGCAGAGATCTGTTAACACCATATCCTATGACGGTGCTCCATTGAGAGGCTGTTAACATTACGGACAGGGGTTTATGTGGCTGTGAAGAATCTAGGAGACTGCAGCGGGCAGGGTAAGGACCCAGCCTTGCCCTTCCAGAATGGAGCCAGGACTAAGGTTCATCTGGACCTTGCCAGTTTTCAGTTTAGGGGCATGGTGAGAAGAGGGAGATCAGAGAGAAGGGACTCCCAGATGCCCATCTGAGACAGCCTCTGTACGTACTGAGTAGTGACTTGATGGGAAATTGGACATTTTTCACTATTGTCTCAATGCTACATCTGCTTGAGATGGGTTCAGAGTGCCATTTTTTTTCTTCCTGGTAATGGGCTTTACCTGAACGACCTTCCAGACATTGAGGGCATGGCTGAGGGGTTACAGTCATTTCCATGGCTTAAAAAGTTGGAAAACCACTGGTGTAGTCTAACAATGGGGCTTTGTGCTCTCACCTAGACCCTGCCTAATGGAGGGCCTTTGTTTCCAGCAGTTCCTGGCACTGGACTTCAGGAGGCCATTGGCCCTGTTTCTCTCCTAAAGTCAGAAATAGTTGCAGCTGGCATTTTGTTTTCATCCTATCTCCTTAAATTCAGGGACCTGCCCCCTTTTGAGGCCACTGCTGAACAGGAGTGGCCTGCTCTCTCTCCCTCCCATTTGTAAGGCAGGGCAGGAGACAATACTCTGTCCAGCCTGGAGCGTCGGCTGTCTGGATGGGTGCAACGCCAGCTGTCAGCCTGGGATGAGGTCAGACAGAGGCCACCGTGGTTCCAGGTGGGCAGGGGTCACCCAGGTGACCAGACTGCACTGGAGGCCCAGAGAGTGTGCAGGAGCGTGAACTTTTGGCCTCCTCTGCAGGAGAGGAGCTGCAAGTGCTGAGCAGAATGAGCTGCAGACTTTGGCCAGGGTGCCAGCATTCCAGGTACCTCGATTCTTTCAGGAAGTTCAGGTTGTCCACTGAGCTTGGGTGTCTGCAACCTGAACACAGGGGCCTCTGCTATGCTGGCTGGGCAGCCTGTCACCATTAATAGTTTTATCATCTGGGGGAGTGCTTCAGGCAGAGGTGGTACATGGATCAGACCCTCTCTCTCTGGCTTTGGAGGCAGTGAAGTTTAGTGGTTAGGGAGGAACATTCTGGAGCCAGACAGCCTGTGTTCATATTCTGCTCTACCACTGTGCAAGTGACTCAGTTTGTTCCTTTATAAAATAGGCCAAATAAGAGTATGTACTTATTTCATAGGATTGTTGTAAGTTTGACTGAGTTGATGCATGTTAACACACTTAAAGCAGTGGCTGGTAAACAGTAAGCACTCAGTAAATGCCAGTTTTTATTATTAGCTAAAAATACACAGCCCGTAAGCAGATCTCCAGGGGAAAGGGACCCTTCTCACTCGTGACAACTCAAGACTCTGTGAGTGGTACTTAAGTCTATCCGTTATCATCTCTGAGAAGCTTCTCTCATCACCAGATCCACAGGGCTGTCTTTTGTTTTAACTGCCCTGGTAGTTGTGTTCTGGCACCTTCTTATCTAAATAATTCCTTCAGAGAGGGGTCTCTGCCTTATCTTTTCTACCAGTTCTCGCAACAACTACTATAATAAATTCTTATTAAACATTCATTTTATGGTTGACAGATTGTACACTCTGGTCTTTTCTAATAAATTCAAACTCTTTGTATGACTAACCTTCATGAAAGGAAAATTTTCTGTCCTAGGCTAAGATCCTGACAGGTTTGTGCTTTTTATAAACTCCAGTTTTTAAAAAAACACTCTCCTAAGACCGAAACTATATTGTAAAGATACAGTAACAAAACAGTATGGTACTAGTTCAGGAAAAGGATAGACAGAGTAATGAAACAAAATAGAAAGACCAGAAATATATGAGACTTTATGAAATTATAAAGGTGGTATTGCAAAGCAATGGAGAATTGGTATATTAATCAGTGGTGTTCAGATGCTGACAGGTCATCTGGAAAAATAAATAAAACTGGATCCCTAAATGTAAAAAGAAAATGTAAACCATAAAAGTATAATTACAAAAAAATGATACTCAAGTAGAGCAGACATTTCTAAGTCTAGCATGACATTGTGGGAGCTATAAAAAACTGATTAGTTTGATAACATAAAATCTGAAACTTCCAAATGGCAGAATATTATAAAAATTGGAAATAAACATGGGTAACTAATTCTACATAGCAAAAATACCATAAATAAATGAAAAAATGACTAGCTGGGGAGCATCTTTTAAACATATATGTCCTTAATATACAAAGAGCTCTTTCAAATCAGTAAAAAGACAAATATACCAATAGGAAATTGCAAGAATAGACATTTCAAAGAAAAAGACATATTAAGTGGCCAGTAAATATATAAAAGATTATCTTATAATTTCTAAAAAGAAGATTAAACCATATATCATTTTCACTTATCTAATTGGTAGTTTCCAGAGTCTCATAATGCCTAGTTTTTCCAGGGTGTTGTGTAACAAGCTCTCAAACAGTGTTGGTGGACATGTAAATTGGTACTATTTTTTGAAAAAGTAGTTTGATAATATCACAATTCAAGCTGTGCATTTCTGTTGACATAGAAATGTCATTTCCAGTAATTTATCCTATGCACACTTGTGGATATGTGTACATGTATATATCTCTCTCCATACATATAAAAATGAACATTTAGGGGCGCCTGGGTGGCTCAGTTGTTAAGCGTCTGCCTTCAGCTCAGGTCATGATTCCAGGGTCCTGGGATCGAGCCCTGCTCCGCGGGAAGCCTGCTTCTCCCTCTCCCACTCCCCCTGCTTGTGTTCCCTCTCTCACTGTCTCTCTCTATCAAATAAATAAATAAAATCTTTAAAAAAAATGAATATTTAACATGCAGCATTGCTTACAACAGCAAAAATTGGAAACAACCTAAATTTCCATCAGTAGGAGAATGGTTAGATAAATAATCATACTTTGATACAGTGGAATTCTTGTGCAGCTGCTAAAAAGAATGAAATGTGTTTCTCTCTCTATTTTTATAGAAATGTGTCCAAAATATCTTAAGAGAAATAGTAATGAAACAGTATATATAGTATGATCTCACTCGTATAAAAATATTTGTATGTATTATATTCTCACGTGTGTAACAGAGTTTTGGAAGGAAGGAAGAGTTAACAGTTTTCACCTATGGGAGTAGGATGGGAGGGTGCTGGTAAGGGAAGAGAGGTCTTTGAACTTTTAACTTTGCACCCTTCTGAATTCTTTTGTTTATAGCAAGCATGTATTACCTTTAACATAAAAAAAGTCCTAAAATCTAAAAAAATTATATTGATGTCAACACAATAATAGCAATATCAATAATTTTTAGAAAATATTTAATATCACCACCATGTCTAGTTGTATAGGTTTCATTCTATAAATCCAAATGGCATCACTCACAAAAAATATTTTTCAGAATATATTTTAACAGCATCACCATGTCCAGTTGTACAGGTTCATTCTACAAATCCAGATGGCACCGTTCACAGAAATAAACTTCACAGCCATATATGTCCTTTATTTTAGTCCTTGA
The DNA here is from genome assembly GCF_964656455.1 of Halichoerus grypus. Taxonomy (NCBI): domain Eukaryota; kingdom Metazoa; phylum Chordata; class Mammalia; order Carnivora; family Phocidae; genus Halichoerus; species Halichoerus grypus. The sequence continues at coordinate 59,840,090 of NC_135721.1, forward strand.
AGGTCCACTACGGTATTTTTTTTGTTAGGTCAACATATATAAAGTCTTTGATCTCCACAAGACATCACTCCTGAACCAGTTCCACAGAATCCATAGGTACAAGATAAAGGTTGAAACACAGTAGGTACCTATTGCAATGGGTGGGAGACTGAGGAAGAAAAGGGAAGGGAGAATAAAAGATTAAATGAGAGGACTTTGCATGGCCTGGCAGTGATGGGTGCCGTGAACTGGGGCATAAGGTAACTCAGCTCTGGGGACATATCACTTTATTCATTACTCGTCCTAGACTCCACCTCTTCCTGGCATACCATTTGAAGGAGGATGAGCTTGGCATGGAAGGTCCCTCAACCAGCGGACACCACATTTCCTTTTCTTCTTGCATACCCTTGGTAAGGGCCATTCAGTAGCTGGCTAGAGAACAATATAATCAGGCCTCCCATTTGTGGGCCTCTTTCTTCATTTCTATTTCAGGTGGCTTCCCTTTTGCCTTGCCTTGCCCCAGTGCTAGCATCATGCTCTCAGATCTGAAGGAGTGGTGTAGAGTTCCTTTCTTCTGTTCCTTGTGCTCTTCCATGCCCTCTTTAGTTTGCTACTCAGAAGGCACTTTGAGCACACTTGACTTTCAGGGCTCATCTCTGACTCCAAAGACACTCCTCCTCTCTGCAAGGTGTTCTTTCTTGTCAGAATGCCATTGTTGTCAAACTTACTTTATATTAGCTGTGGCCAGCATCATGGTTAACTTGGAGATGCATGTGCATATTTAAAACCAGAATTGACCAAAATTAACTTTCAGTAATTTTAGTCATTTAGATCCTGGCAGCTCTACTCTCAGGCTCCACCATCCTTGAAAATAGGTTGCCTGTAGATAGTGAAACTTGTAGTTGGTTAGTGCCTCTAATTACACCCATGATTCAGATGATGACTGGTGCAGAATGACTCCTGCCATTGGGCGCAGAAATCACAGTGTTGACCGCCTCTGGCCTGTACCCTTTCAACGGGTATATTGTCCCAAGTTCTGGAGGTTTCAAGCTATGGTGTCTTTCCCCATCATGATTTTTCTCTATAAGTCTTCAAAGATGAGGAAAGGAGTCAGGAACCTGAATAAGCAAGACCTGGAATTTTGAGCCAGATCTGTAAAGGGGAATCATTAAAATATTTTCATCTGGATTAATGCCCTGCTGGTGGTATCTTTCTGTAACTATCTAGGGATAAAGTCCAACCGGAATAAGAATAATTAGAAAAAATCCCACTCGAGCCTCCAAGCATCCTATCCTTATCAGAAACTTGGCAGCATTATTCTGGGGTGGTTTTGTGGAGCCCTGTTGGGAAGCAGAGGCCCAGAACCATGCGCTTCTGTGGTTTCCCTCCCCAAGCTAGGATTCCAGGATGAGGAGTCTGTGGTACTTTTCTGTCTTGGTTCTGTATGCTTATTATTTCTTCATCTTCTGTTTTCCCTTTCTGAAGGTTTAATTAATGTACCAACATGACAGTAGAAGACAGTCTTCTGAAAAGGGTCCTTTTGCAATGGAAGTGGTGGTGGAGAGCAGGGAGTAGAAAAAACTGAAAAGTTATGGAGAGTGGGGCACATGGGCTTTGTGCAGGCAAGCGTTGCCACTCAGCAGAGCCTGTCTGCAGGAATCACTGGACTAGAGGCTTCCCTGGCTCTAGAAGCTTCAATAGGATGTCCTGGGCCTGGGGCCCCGCTTCTTTATTATTGTGAAAGTACCTGGGAGTAGGGACCCAGACCAGGAACACCCGCCTTGCCCACCCAATCTGTTTCTTTCTGCTGTGTCAGAGACATACTAGACCCATCCTCCTGTAATGGAGATCTTGAGAGTTTGTGTAGTTTGAAACAACCTTTCTTTTTATAAATGGTGACAACTGGGTGCCTAAGAAATGCTGTTTCCCAGGTTGATGTTCTTGTTAGTAGAGAAGAAAGGCCCCTGCTGCTAGGACCGGTATGGAATTTGGAGCCATTTTTCTTGGCTGCTTACCTGGCATTACGATAGTGGACAAGGCATTTTGCCCTCTCTGATGAGATGAAGGCAGATTTCTAGTAGGTTCTGGTGATACTGGTAGGAAGAGAAGGTGTGGTAAGGATTCTGTAGGAGAAACTGGGGGATAGAAACTGGAATGAACCCCCATTTGAAATATGCCTAGACACTGTTCAGTGGAAATGATTTAAAGCTGGCAACCGGTGCACAAACTGTTATACAATGGCTTAGTAGCATGGTCTTAAAAATAAGCACTGAAACGTTTCTTGCCCAGACAAATGTTTTCACAACCACAAAGATGGTGGTAGGAAAGCAGACAAAATTGGTATTTATTTTTTCTACAGGGTTGGTAAGAACTAAAAAGTAAATAAATTAACGAGGCTTGCAGATAAGGACTTATTTCCAAGGCTATCCTAAGATAACCTTTTCTAAGGGAGGTGGGACTGGGATGGAGGGTTGTGGTATCCAAAGACAAGAAGAACATACTGTCCAATCCAATTGCAGTTTCCTTTTAATTGTGTCCCGTGTCTTTGGCCTTGAAGGACAGAGACTCAGAATTGGTCCAGTATGATGCTTCATCGGTCATAAAGATTTAATTACAGTTCTTATTTGACCAGGATTGTAACGTGAGGTCCGTAAATATTTATTGGGATTTTCTGTCATCGCCTCTCACTTTCTCCCCTTCCCGCCCACCTTCCTTTGGCCCCCCCTATTAAAAGGATGACCAGTTTTGAATTACGGTAATAGCTGCACTCTTGATTTAGGACTTACCTCCCTGAAATTTTCAGGACCACTAATTTGTGGTTACTCCAGTGCTAGAATGAACTTGGTGCTCTGGCCTTTAGACTGGCAATGCAGTAAAAGTTTAAAGCGAAGACTGCCTCAGAGCCAAAAGAAGAGAGGAGATTGAAACCTAAAGGTTATCCTGAAATGCACTTTACTGTTATCTATGAGAACAAATGAGTTAAAAAAATTTCAAATACCAGAATACCCTACAGGGAGGAGATATAACTATTAAAGGGCTGTTATAGCTGCAATAAATGTAGGAACAATAAAAATAAATTGATGAAGTAAATGTCAGCGCTGTTCCCCTGAGCTGCTCCCACACCTTTGTCCAAAAGTAGAACATCTCCAATTACAGAGGGTGGAAACAGCCTTCAATGACAATATGACAAGGACAGAACACAGAACGCTGGCACAGAGAACACAATTATGCACAGCCTTGAAAAATTGTATCATAGCACAATGCATGGGAGAAATCAATTAATGATGCAGGGCTTCCACTGCTGTCTAATAATTCTAGAAAGGAAAGGAGGGGAAAAAAAAAAAACTCCATACACCCAGTGCATCAAAAAGGTGACCCTTAAGTGGAAGTCTACATAATACCAGAGGTCAGTCTTCAGAGTTTATAGCATCTGAAATACTCTTTTTTTTCCTTCTCAATTTTTTTTCCTCTTAAAAAAAAATCTAACAGTCTTAAGGAGGCATTTAAGTAAAAGTCACTTCTTCTCTGGTTAAATAGCCTTGCAAAAGAGAGTTCTTTGGTGGAAAGGGCAGGGATGAGCAAAGCGTGTGGCTGTCGCCGCAAGCCCACCAGCTGAAAGGGGAAAGGCAAAAGTTAGGCATAAACACGGTGGAAGGTAGAAGGTGATTTATCTTGTGCAATTTACAACAGGTGCTAAACATTACGAAAACCAGAGCTATTAAGCAATCAAATTAAGCTATAATTATAACTGAAGAAAACTGTACAGGAATTCTAATTAATTCAAATCTGAACATGTCCAAGAGGAATGCTCCAGCAACCCCACTTCTGAATAAAACAAAACAAAAATAACCCTTGGATAATGCCTTCAGATTGCACAGGAAATTAAGAAATACTTCTCGGCCGGAATATTCCAGGCATTCCTTATTAAATGGTGAGAGAAATTCCCTGCAATGCCTGAGCACTTGGCTTTTCAGGTACACACCATATAAAGCATGTAGTTGGGGGGCCCTTAACTGGGCAGGATTTGAAGACAGAGTGGACTGAGGGATTCCACCGTACGTGTAAGTACTTCAAAGGGTCTGAAGGGTTAGCTCATTCTTCTCTCCTTTGAAGGGTTTCTCCCAGGGCATGTGAGCCTTTTAAAGAACTGTTCACACTCCCCTTTTATTTTTTATTTTTTTGTGTCTTTGGACCAATTCCATTTTCTTTTCAGCCACTCCTCTTCCAGTCCTCAATCCCAGTCTTTCCACCTGACTTGAGCTTTCTGCTTTTCTTCCACCCCAGGGAGTCCTGGGGTGTCAGAAGACAAGGGCAGGGTTTTCCGTTGGATATGCCTGAACAATGCAAGTTGTGTCCCATTAAGCCACAGATGTTATGGGAAGAAGGGGATGTTTAGGTATTTGAATAAGATTTCCAAACCAAAGTCTGAACCATTTGATTAGGGTGCCTATTTCCCTAATTCATGATTCTTTAATTTTAACAGTTCAGGAGCAGGAACAACAAAAACAACAGTGACAGCTAACATTTATCAAAGCTTATTATGTCCAGCTATTGTACTGTATTGTACTATTCTTTACCTCAATTACTTATTTATCTCAACTAATTCTCTCAACCACTCTATGAAGGAGGCAGTCTTATAATACCCATTTTACAGAAGAAGAATCAGGGCCCACTGTTGGCTGTTAAATTGACTATAAAACAAAAACCCCTTTCTTTTTATTCAAGTGATGCTCTTATGTTTCTAAATAATTTAATGTAAAATTTCTTTTTACTCTCTCAGGTTAAAGTGGTCGGGAGTGTGGGAGGAAGGAGAGTGATTTTCTCAGGATGAGTTTGCCTTCTGGACTGAGTGTTGCTTGGCCCCTGTTGGTAACACAGTTTTGCCCGCCATTTTGAATATTCAGTTATGAACACATCTTTGACCTTTGCTTTGACTTTGCTTCCATTCACTTACAATATAGTGCTTGGGGGCAAAGATGTGTGAAGAAACACTGTGTTCATGCATACTGTTGAATTCATAGCTCTTTTAATCATTACTGGAGTTTGTGTTCTCCTGGGAATCTCTACGCTGACTGTTGAGTGTTGCTAAAGGCCATGTAGCTATTTTTCTTCCATGCTCTGGATCCCTCAGAGCCTTCCTCCAAGGCCACATGCCCTTTCCCTTTGATTCATGGGGCAGGGGAGGGTTGGTAGCTTCCTAGTTTGGCAAGATCAGTCCATAAGCGTTTGTTGGAAGCAATTCTAATAATAACACTGTGAAGAAATTTGCATTCCCATGGATAGATGAGGAAATCAAGAATTAGAGAGTTAGAAGTTTGACCAAGGTCACATTGCTGGTTATGTGGTAGATCCAAGAAATGAGCTAGAGTGCAAAATGCTCTTCCATGGGCCACCCCACCTATGCGTGGACGTGGACACACACACCCATAGTTTCCCTTCTCTGCCCTTGTGGCACCCTGCAGGGGCTGCAGAACTCCACGTGGCCCCCTTTTCCCTCTTGCTTTTGAGGGCATCTGCCAAACCTGGGACTGAGGGGAGTGCAGAAACTGCCCAAGGCTCACCGCAGGGAGATTTATGCCAACAAAAATGGCTTTTGTGTAGGGTGCCAGGTAGGCCCTCCAGCCTGGAGTCTTCCAAAGGGCAGCTTAGACATTCACTGACCTAGCACAGGACTTGGCACACAGTGGCTCCTCAGTAGAAGGTAGACAGTGTTGCAGCTGGGAGATATAAAGACCCCCCCACCCCCCATCATGGAAATATGTACTAGCTGGGCAAAAGCTAAAATCTAGGTACATTCAAAAAGATAGGTAAGAATCCTCAACTTTCATTAAGTAGCTATTATGTGCCAAGACCCTTGCATACATGTCTTGATTCTCACAATCCAATGAGGTTGATAAAATTATTATTCCCAGCCCAAGTCTGAGGAAATTGGGCCTTAGAGTAATTCAGTGACTTGCCCAAGATCTCACAGCTAGTAAAGGGCAGAACTGGGATTTTAATCCAGACGGGTGGACCCAGGAGCCTGGCTCCTAAGCAGTGAGCTGTGCCCATCACAAGTCCATAATACAAGAAGGAGTCCCAAAGGCAGAGTGGGAAAAGCTGAGTAGGAGAGGTCTGTGGACCTGGGGTGGGGTGATTAGGAAGAGTTCTCTGGACAGCTTAGTGGAGGAAGAGGGTCTTTTCAGCTGGGCTCTGACAGGTAAGTGGTATTTGGGAAGGCAGTGAATGATGGAAGAGGCAGGCATGTGTAGGCCTCACAAATGGCCATTTTGCTTCATGGCCTGAGGTATAATCTGTACTTTCTGTCCTTTGACAGATGTGGCAAAGGCCTGCAGTGGCCTGTTGCCCTGACAAGCTCTGCTTGGCATTCTGGCCTCATGGGAATTTTCCCAGCCTCCCCTCTAGTGTCTTGTCCTCCCCTGTGAGGAGCTTCTGGAGTTGAGGAGGCCCTGGCGTTCCTTAGGCCTGCACACCCTGCTTCTTGCTTTGAATGTCTCTCCAGTTTTGCGTAAGTAATGGGCATTTCTCCCACCTCTGCTTTGAGGCTAATTTTGACTTCATGCGATAAGACTTGCTTTTAAACTGGCCTAGAGGGTGACCCCGGGGGCAGCTCCGGGGGTGGGACTAGAGGCCTGGAATGGGCAAGCCAGTATGGCAGGCACCCAGGTGTCCTGCTTGTGTTCTCTATAAACTTGGACCAGGAGTCCTTTCTGGGGCCAGAGCATGGTGGTGATGAGCTCTGGCTATGGGATTGGACTGGATTTAAATCCCAGGGCTCTCATCACCAATGGGGTGGCCCTGAACAGGTCACTTAATGCTCCACTATTCAGTTTCCTCATTGCACCTCTCTCATATGTCTGTTTTGAGGAGTAAATGGAAAAATATGTGAAAAATACTTGGGAGAACATCTGGCATATAATAGATGCTCAATAAATGTTAGCTGTTGTTTTGTACTATTAGAGTTCTAGGAATCTTGTCCTGCCTGTCCATTTCACTGAGGGAGTCTGAGAACCAGACAAGTTGTTTACGTGCGTAAGATCACCTACCTGGTATCGGAGCCGGGGCCTTGCTCCAGCAGCACTGGACTCCCAAGCCAGGGCTTTTTCCACGTAACGGAGGTCCTGGGGTTGGGTCTGTTTCTCATAGCATGACATAAGACCCCATGCATCTTATAAAAAATAGATTCCTGGGCCCCATCCTGGACTCATTAAAACTGAGTTTCTGGAGTAGTGCATGAAAATCTATGCTGTAGCCAAGAGCATGTCCCTCTCGTCCCTAGTTTCCACCTCCCAGTTGATTCTTACGTACTTTAAACTTTGAGAACTGCCAGCTTAGCTTTGAGTAATTTGGTCAGAATACAAAAGGATCTTCTGCAGCAACGTCTCCAGGTCGTTCAGTCAGGCTGTTTGTGTTCTGCCTCCTGTGTGCCCTGCATGCTGCCCGATCCGCCTGTACTCAGGGAGCTTACGGATCTGTTGATCAACATCTTGTTGGGGCGGGGGGGTGGGAATGGGCTGCTGATGAGAAGCAAGGAAGGCTGGTAGGGCTTTGAATGCTCAAGGGGAGGCCGAGATGATCGGTGACACTGACATCTAGAGGGAGCAGAGGCCAGTGAGTGGGGTCAGGATGAGCTTCCACACAGGGAGGCCTTTGCAGGATGCGGAGCTTGGAGTAGGCAGAGGAGAGAAGTAAGGGCAGTTCAGCCAGAGCCACCCCTGGGGAGTAGAGCTGCTGGGAGCAGGTGTCACTATGGGCAGCTGCAGGGGTGTGGAGTGGGGAGAATAGCCTGACCTACCTAGCTACCGAGATACCCACCCCTTCTTTTGATACTGTCAGACTGCTCTTTTATGATTAAACAGACATCCTCCCTCCAAAGCTACTGTTGATTTGATTTCATTTGTATACTTTTTTGTAGCTGTGGGAGGGCAGTTTGCCTCTTGATGTCCTTTGTTCCTGCAACCCCTGCAGAACAGCAGAGGCCAGCATGCACATGGCGTGGCTACAAGAAACACGGGAGCAGCAGGCAGCCAGGGAAGGAGGGAAATGGCCTAGTGCCAGGCGGGGTGCCACCTCCCTCCTGCATTTGCTCCCTGGTTATCCCCTGTCTGCTTGGGAGGGGTAGGGTGGGTTGACCTTCATGGCAGATGTGGAAGAGGAGAATACCCTGGTTCCTGTCACTGGAGTTTGAGTAGATTTATCTGTGCTGCTTTACATTGTTTCTGGAAGCTGGCAGGGTATAAATTAGAAACAAATAAAAATGGGTTTATCAGCACTTTCCAAGTTTTTACCAAATTCAGGGGTGGTAGTGGAAGTGCCTTTCTGAGCCCTTTAAGTCAGGGGTCAAGGTGTGTGTGAGTATAAAGACCAGATAGCTGCTGCCATCCCCTGGGCCTTTCCCACTGAGTGGAGGCTCCCAGCCAGACATCTTTCATCAAGATGTGCTAATGGCTAATAGTCCTAAGTGCTGACCATAGACCATTCACTGTGATAAACTCTTTATGTGGATTAACCCTTCAGGGTGGGTACCAGTATTACCATTTTCCAGCTAAGAAAACTGAGGCCCAGCAAGAATGAGTCACCCAAAGACGCACTGGTGAGTAGTAAATTGGAATTGGAACCTAGGCAGCCTGCCTCCAGAAGTCCCACTCAGACGCAGGCCACAGAACAACTGCCCCATTTGCTTGGAGGCAGAAGGGACTCCTGTGTGTTTACTACTAGTTGATTGGAGAGACCGCTGATGTGCTTGGTTTTGTTTTGTTCAGAGGTGGGTGGAATCCGCATTGTTTGTGGCACGCAGACTGGCTGCTCCTGGAGGGCAGGGCTGGGGGCTGGTTGAGTTGCTCTGCCAAGGCCCCAGCACCTCCAATTCAATGTGTATGGTGCCTTTGGCTGCAGATGGTCAAATGCAGCCATTGTTGCACTGTCCAGCTTTGCTAGAGAACCACCTTTTCATTACTGGCAAACTCTCCCCTTCCCATCATTCTTTCACCCACCAAGGTTAGCATCCATCAGTGCTTCTTGCCTGTCATAATTACGACAGTGTATTTGCTTATTGTTTTTGTGGTGATTTTCTATTTCTATCACTTCTTCCACATTTGTTGATTGGAATTCTGCTGTGAGAAATAGATGCTCCTTCTCCCCCATCTATTTATTTTTTATTTTTTTTTTAAAGATTTTATTTATTTATTTGACAGAGAGAGACACAGTGAGAGAGGGAACACAAGCAGGGGGAGTGGGAGAAGGAGAAGCAGGCTTCCTGCGGAGCAGGGAGCCCTATGTGGGGCTCGATCCCAGGACGCCGGGATCATGACCTGAGCCGAAAGCAGACGCTTAACGACTGAGCCACCCAGGCGCCCCCCCATCTATTTATTTTAATATTTATTTATATTAGCATGGACTTGGACATTTCTTGTATTCAACCCATAGGTCAGCCTTAAATCCTGTTGCCATGGTTGTGAGTTCAACCTTGCCTCATTTCTTGCCTGGATCACTGCAGCAGTCTCCTGACTGGTCTCCTTGCCTCTAGCTTCATTTCAAACCAGACTGTACATGACCTGAGGCTGTGTAATGCCAGTCTGACCATGTCACAATCCTTCAGTTGCTGTCTTTGGCCCCTAAGCTCCTTTGAATGGTAATATAGTGGCAACTAACATTTGTTGAATATTACAGAATGCTTTGCATGCATATTCTCATTGAATTCTCACAATACTTGATGGACTAGGTGGTATCAACCTCATCAGCAATAGCATCCCTCTGGTGCAGATGAAGAAACTGAGGCACAGAGGATTAAGCAACTTTCCCAGGGTTGTTGAGCTATTAAATGTTGAGCTCATACTGCCAGCCACTAGACTTTACCACTGACTACATAGGCCCTTAATGATCTGACTTTGACTGCTTCTCCAACCACATTTTCGCTAACCTTGGCATTCATTGCACTTTCCGTAAATAGTTACTTGTAGGATTTCTCACCCAGCATTGCTGAGGGTGCATATGACATTTTTGTCAGCAGTGCTGGTAGGGACATTGGTAGCAGTAGAAGGAATAGTTTTCTAAGAACCATAATTGTATGAATAGTGGCCAACTATCCTATGACTGTACATGAGTCTGGTAGTTCAGTATAGGCAACTACTTTGCAAGTCCTTGTGAATTTCCCACCTTTCCTGTCCACACTTGGACTGCCTTCCCAGGCCTTTAACTGCTTTTTCTGTTTCTTCTTTACCACTCAGGATAAGGTAAACCTCCTCTGCAGAGTTCGTCCTGAGCGCCAGTCTGCCATGATGCCTTTCTCATCAAATTCCTTCATTGGTCCCATAGCATGTTGGTTCTACTTTAGATTTGTAGGATATAGGGCTCTTAAGAACTTGTTGTCAAGGATCATGTATTTTAACTTCTTATATGCCTTCACTGCCTGGGGAGTTTCCTTTTATATAATATGTGCTCAATTTGAGGATTCACTAATTGGTAACTAGATGTGAGACATGAAGAGTAAGGACTCTAATGCAAGTTAATATAGGCCCCAAATCCATTATCTAAAACCTGTTGGGCCGTATGTGTTTCAGAATATAGAATTTTTCAGATTTTAGCAAGATATTATGGTGCGTATCCAGTATAATTTATAATCCCCCAATTGGTTCTGGGGAATTGTTCCATAGTCAAAGATACTATTTTAGTGAAATGTATAAGTGGGGTAAATAAAAAATTTAAATAGCCTCATAAGTTTTACTATCAGATAAATTGCACTTTTTTCCCCCCTTTCAGAGTTTTTTCTATTTTGGAATTGCAGATAAAGGCATTAAGGTATTAACAGGTGGCGTAAAGAGGCACCCACATTTTGTTGTGGGAGTTGAGATGAAAGAGACTTCTGGGGATGAGAAGGCGAAGTCCACTGGCATTTGTGATCAGGGGAGTGCTGTGACCTTCACCTAGTTATGGATCGAGGCCCTAAATGACAGGGTGAAGAGGCCAGTTAGGAGCAATTACTCCTTGAGGTATCTGGGTGAGAGGTCCTGAGGGCTTGACTTGGGTGGTGGTGTTGGATAGAGTAACAAAACTGGATGTGAAATGTTACAAATATGGGTCATGGAACTTCAGGAGGCAGTTGAATCAAATGTTGCGCTCTACAGTTTGGGAGAGGGTTGATGTCTTTAACCGCACTAGAGTAGGGGGGAGATGGGCAGAGGAGAAGACGGATGCATTTGAGCATGTGGAATGCACTTGTATGCCATCCATACTTGAAATCACTTCCAAGAATAAAAGAGAAAATGAGTATAAAACTACTTCTGAAGTGATATGTGCTCTGCAGATATTTGTTACTGTCATCGTTCTGTCTGATATCAGTCTATTACTTTGCAAGTATCTTCATCACTCGCCTGCAGTCCTCTGAGAATAAGCTAGGCCCATTCTCAGACCAGTTTGATCTGCTCCCAAGTCTTTCAGGAGAGAATCACATGTGCTCTGTTGGTTTGCATTATCAGCCTGTAAACGATCACTTCTTTAAAAACTACAGATTTTGTCTCTGAATGAATGTTTGGAGCCCAAGTTTCATCTGGGGTATAGGTTTCCTGGCTGGGTTATGAGCCCTGGGAAATAGAGGACTGAATGGGTACAGTGTCAGGTTTGGATAGGTCATAAAGTTCATGGTTAGGTTTTTAAAAGTACAATTCTACAGCTGCAAACAGTCACAAAAGAGAGGCCCACTCTCTCCTCCTCCTGTCAAGGTTAAAATAGTCCATGACCAGCAATCTCTGACCAAAATGGCCATCCTCACAGCTAAGTGGAAGCTTCCTGCTGTAGGGCTAGTTTGCCCTTCTCTTTTTCTTGGCTCAGAGGAGAAGGAGACAGGAGACATCCTGGTTAGATCTCATCCTATACAGCTGCCTCAAGCTGGAAGGATGGGTTCATTGGGCCAGGTAGGTGGTTATCTTTGTGTCTGGAGGAGTGGGCAGGGCGTCTCTGTCTCCCTGCCTTGTGCCTTTCTCACTGTTGGCTGCTGCTGCTGGGAGCTCTGTAGAGATTCTCAGGACTGGGGTGCAGGGAGGTGTCAAGGGGAGATGGGTCAAGGGACTACATAGAAAGGGAAAACAAAATTGGCAAATATGGTTCAACTCTGATCTCACTTTTTGAGGATTGCTTTGGATAGAACCAAATAGTCTTCAGGAAATGGAAGCCTCACCTCTCTGGAGAAGTGCCAGCCCTCACAAATGATTTGCAAGGTTTCAGTCCCCAGATATAAGAGGGTTCCCATTCTGTCCTCTTTCTTACCCTATCCTTCCACCTGGTTGGGGAAGGAGGGGAAGGAGGATCTGGTCTTTGTCTTTCTCAGTGGTTCTAAAAACATTTACCTTAAACACATCCTGGCTGACCCAGCACCATGTCTGCAGTTATGAGGAGAGGATGCTGACATCCATAAGGGCTCTTTCTTGGAATTTAAATGCTCCTTTAAATGGCTATAAACTTACCTCCAGAGATAGTGCAGGCTGGAGCCCTCTTTAGCATTCTTGGACTTTAGCATCTGCTGCCCTCCCGAGGGTGTTCAGTGTTTTAAGGAGGAGATGGCAACCTCCGTGAGGGTCCCTGCCTCGTAGATCTGAGCAACAGCTGTGATGGGGAGCAACTTCAGCAGTGGTACTGCTGTGAGGACCTTTCCTCCCCGGGATGGAGAAATGCTAAGAGCTCTGAGGGCTGCCATTGTAACCCAGGTGCCTCACTTTTCCTCCTGGCTGGCTCCCTGACCTGGCTCAAGCTGCCACCTGACTGAGAACACCTTGATATTCCTTTTTGGGGGTCCGAGACATCCTTTCTAGACCTACAATTGCATTTGCCCTCATTTTGCCTTCTTTTACCAGGAAGAAATGGGAACACAGGGAATCACAATTCTGTGGTTTGCACTGGGGAGCAACTATGGGCCTGATTGAACTTATATTCGATCATGTATCAAGTACAAACTCTGTGTCCCTTCCATCTCTCTCTTTCCAAGTTCCTGAGTTGCCCACTTAGCACTTCTGCCTTTCCATTCTTCATCTCATTACAGTCTGGGCCTGTGACTTTCCAAGTGTGAAGGGATCCTTTGCATTTTTGGTTAACTTGATTGGCCTCTTTGGTTTTGGACACTCTTGGCCACTCCCTTTCTCTGGACAGTCTCCTCCATTGACTACTGTGACTTTACTTTCTTGGGCTTTGGACAGATTATTTAGCCTCTGTGAGCCTTGATTGTTCCAGTGTACAATGGGGACAATGGTGATGTAGCATGGAGTTGTGAAGAATAAGGGTGTGATGTGGTGTTTCCCCAAATGAGATTATGAGTACTGTTGTAGATATGTTTGGTAAACAGTTCATTGAATATTATAGTTGTAGATTTTATTCCAATGTATTTTACCAAAAATACACATCAAACCCATGATTATATTATGGTACTCTGAAATGTTTCTCTTAAAATAATCATAACCAAGTCAATTTATCAAAAGGAAAGCATTTAGCAAATGATACTATTAGTATACGTAGATATGACCAAAATTGGGAAAGAACTGAGACAGTACACCTAGAGGCACTAGCAAGGTGCCTGGCATATAGGAAATGCTAGTTATTAATTATTATGATTATCCTACACTCTGACCATGGGTTTTCTTGTCTTTTTTGGATTCTCTTCCTCATTGCGCTGTTTAACATAGACTCATAGACATAGTATATGTGGGGTTTGTGTGTGTGCATAGAGACACTATATATAGTGGGTATGTATGTATATGTTGTAAGTATGTGTTTGTGTGTGTGTATATATATGTAGAGAGAGAGAGAGAGAGCGAGAGTGTGTGTGTGTGTGCATAGAGACAAAGACAGAGACAGACAGAAACTTTGTAACTACTCTGATTACAACCCAGGAATTCTAGAGCTAATTGTGTCTAATGTATGATCCTACCCCCAGTCTGTAAAGAATTTCAGGAGAGGGGAGATGAACATAAACTGAAATAAAGGAAGGCATTCTCTGTAGAGAAAAACATGAAGGGAGATTTTTAGTGTTGTTCATCTATGTGACCCAGTGGAAATTGTCCACTTATGACCTTCTTTATTTTCTAGCCCCCTAGTGCCCCTGAAGACTTGGTGGTCAGCCCTTTGGGTGATGGGAGAGCTGCATGGAAATGAAACAATGGCAGCCAGGTGTGGGTCAGGTCTCCCCAGGGGACTCTGAAGTTCCTGGCTCTCACCAAGATCTCATTCTATTCTCGTGGGGTGTGAGCAGTTACCTGCTCTGCCAGTGGGCTGAGCTAGGAGCCAGATCCCTCTGATGCTAGCTAGCCCTGGTACCAAGAGACACTGATACAAGTAGACACTGATTCTCCACCAGAACTGTAGGGATGTGTTCTAAGCCACATGGACAAATGATAAGCATATTTTAAAAATTCCTGACCATGTCCCACAGCAGACCCTATTGCCACTCGGTGTTTCCTAAATTTCTCTGGAGCAGCTCAGTTGTCTCTGAAAAGCCATCCCCCCTCCAAAGGGGATTGGAGATCTTCAGATTCTGGGAATACATTAGGATTAAATTCTGGACCCTGTATCTGGTCCCATAGTCTTGTATCAGAGTTTTTATGCATGTAGGACAACGGGAGAAATGTACCAAAATGTGTTATCTTGATGGAGGTTTAAATCTACCTAACCCAGTGTATTGATTAACGGTGCAATGGTTGCAATTTTGTTGATAGTGTATTTTCTGGAATGAGAGATGGAAAGAGTGGAGCAGAAAATTCACAAGCTTCCTCATCTTGGCTCTCTGGTCTCACCTCTCCCTACAACCAACCAGTGGGCCACAATGCCTATTCTGGAAGCTGAGCTGGAAGCGGGGTAGGGCTGGCAGAGATATCCTTTCCAGAATTCTCTCTCTCTCTCTCTCTCTCTCTCCCCCGGGGGACCTCTTGAAGAAACCCTGCAGCAGAGAATTTTCTTGCTCTCCTTATCAAAGAGAAGGATTTCATTTGCTTGTTTATAAATGGGTGCTGTCTAGTAGTTAAATCTGCTTGGGGACTGGGGTGTGGGAGCGTGTTTGAGAGTTTCTCGTTGATAAATATCACGTGGAAATGGAGTTCTGCTAGCATAAGCCAACTCCTGAAAAATGGGTCCCTTAATGTCCTCTCAATGAGACCAGCTACATGACAACTAGCCTGGGGAACTAAAATACTGGTGAGAAATTGAAGCCATAGATCTGTCTCAGAGTGCAGCCTCATCAGCTGTGATTGTTAGGTGTTAAGTTGAAGACTCTACAGCCCTCTGGTCTTGCTTGCTGTCTGATGGATGACAGCTCAGGGATCAGCCAGGGCAGGAAGGGCTGGTGGTGGGTGCTGCTGCCACCAGGTGCTAATTTTATGTATGTCCCCTTCTGGCATGTGCTGGGGAAGCCTCAGGGGAGAAGAGAAACCCATGAGAGCTGGTGATTGCATCAGTCAGGGTCTAGCCAGGGAAATAGGAACCACCTGGGATGTTTCACAAAGAGGAGATTTAATGTAGGGAATTGGTTACAAAAGTCCTGGAAGGAAGGATTAGAGGAGCAAAAGGGAGAAGGTAGGGTGGTTGTGAAGGAACATTCCAAGGCAGGAATGTCCTTTGCAGCATTCAGAAGCACAGGAAGATGGCCCGATTGCTGATTGTTGGAACATTTCCAGTGATGGGGGAAGCTTGCTGCCTCAATGAGGTAGCCATTTAATTTCACAGTTGGACACTTCTACTTACAGGCAAGCATCTTGTTGAACTGACACTTGTCTTCAAGAGACTTCTGCCTACAGGTCCTTGTTCTTATACACCATAGGTGATTTCCTCACCCCACCTCCTCTTTACTTTGGCAAGCACTTTGTGTTATGTAGACAAGGTGGGCTTTGGATTTTTTATTAGTCAGGAGTAGGCTTGTCCCTGAAAGATAGGACCCTCTCCCGCCTCAAAGAAAAGTGGGGGAGGCAGTTTAGGGTAAGTTGGGGGCTCTGCTTATCAATCCCCAGGGAGCCAGTCTCCTTCCAAATTCCTGCTCCGGCAGACCCAAGTATAACCCTCATTCTCATGGTCCAAGATGGAGCCGTGGGTGTCACATCTATGTTGCAGCCAGTAGGGTGGGTGGAGAGGAGTGGAACGCTAGTTCTCTCTTAAGGAAGTGTTCTGGAAGTTGTCATTGGAAACTTCCACTACATTTGATTGGCCAGAACTTGGTCACATGGTAAAAAATTTAGCTGCAAAGGAGTCTGGGAAATGTATTCTTTGTCTGGACAGCTAAGTGCCTAGTCAAAATTTCTATGACTATGGAAAAGAGGACAGCTATGGTACAGCAAACACCTAGCAGCAGAGTCAACTTTTTGGCTTAACAAAAGTCAGGCAATGTGCTAGGTCAGTGCTTCTCACATCTAATATGATGTGAATGCCCTGGGAAGTTTGTTAAATGCAGATGCTGACTTAAAGATCCCATTGGGGCCTGTGATTCTGCACTTCTTTCAGGCTCCCAGCTAATACCAGTATTGCTGGTTGAGGACCATACAGTCCACAAAGGCTGAACTCTGGAAATACAGTGTTGAACGGGATGAACAGTGGCTCGTCTGGCATCCCACAAGTGGAGTTGAACCCCAGCCTTTTTACTGTAAACCTGCCTTTTGGGTTTTGGGGCTATAGTGAGATTAAAAGAGCTGGCTCCCAGGAAACACTTCATGTAGCCTCCAACCTGCCTTTGGAGAGCCTCCCCCACCTGCCCTCCTGGAGGGTACTGATGGGGCCATATGACATGAGTTGCTCAAATCTAGTATATCAGCCACAGTCTCCAGAAAAACGAGCAGTGGGGGTTTCCTGAGAGCCAGGAGGGATCTTTCGTGATTGTAGACAGAGAAGGTCCACTGGGCACTGATGACAGCAGAGAGGAAACTTCAGTCTGGGTATAGGGCAGTACAGCAGAGAGTGCTTCCTCCTGTGCCAGGGAGGACCAGGGCCTGAGAGCAACAAGACCGCCACTGTGGGCCTGCCCAACTCCCCATCTGCTCCGGGAGAAAAAGGACATGGAGCAGAGGCAGGAATTCAGGCAATTAATCCTTTATTTAAAGAATAATAAACAGCCAGATTTTACATACTGAAAGAGGGAACAAGGTAAAAGGGGTTAAAAACTAAAAAGCAAGGACGGCAGACACCAATTAACACAATGCTAATTGACAATTTCCCCAAGCTTCCATGAAACATGCCAGGCCGATTTCCCCAATTGCTAATTAAATCAAACCGCATACACAATACTAATTTCCCTAACTTAGGGAACTCAGTAGACAAATAAAATGAGAAACTAACTTAAACATTTTGTCAAAGTATGGGAAGAAGGATGAATGAAATCTTAACATGAATAAACTTTGGCTTCATGTAAATTTGTTAAAGTTCTGGCATGTTTAATGAAGTCTTGAAATATCCCAGTATCTCCATTCTACTCACAATTGCATAAATGCACTTCGCTAATCACAAAATAATACACAGCAGTCCTCTTAAACTTACGTTCTCTCCCACTGGTGAAGGGTACCCAGCGCATCATGGAAGTGACATGTAAATTGCACCATTTAAAAATTATAAAATACTTAATTACAATTAAAAACAAAGGAATAACTTTTCTTTAAAATAGTCCCTGAGGTTCTTTGAGCTGGAGTCTGGCTTTGTGAAAAAGAGAAGCCAGTCACTTAATCACATAGTTGAGTAGAGAGGCTGCTAGCCTTGGCTGGCATTCTTGCAGTCTCCCCTCCCCCCAGCCCTGCACTCACACTTCCTCTGATCTTTCTCAGGGGCCCCATCGCTCCCTCTTCCCACTAGCCCCCCACCGCATCCTGCTTTGAAGTGTCCCCTTTACCCTCTAGGCTACACTCAGGGCTACACTCAGGGCCCACCAGGCTCAGAAGCATCCACTTCGAATTATGCCATCACAGAATGGGGATGGATCTTTGAGGTCGTCTATCTAATTCATTCATTTTACTATTGAGAAAATGCATACCGAGAGATGTGGATGTACCTAAGATCTGATAGCTGGCCTGAGGTTCCCTGTTTTTTTTTTTTTAATTATGCAAGAAAGATATGATTATCTGAATAATCACAGCTAATACTTGCACAGTGTTTACTACGTGTCAGCCACTGTTTTAAGAGCTCTACAGAATCATCCCATTTGATGCTCACCAGTGGTCCTGAGAGGCTGGAATCATCATTTCCCCATTTTACAGATAAAGAAACTGAGGCACTGGAGTGTTAAATATCTTACTTGAGGTCACATCCTTTAGTGACAGAACTAGATTTTATTCCAGGAAGACTGATTCCAGGTCCATGCTCTTAACCACTCTATTAACCTGCTTTTTTGTAGACTGATTAGAAAATACAGATCAAAATAAAGTAGAAAATGAGAAGTAAGCATCACTTGTAATAATGCTACCAGATATAACCATTATTAGAATTTTGGACATACCCTGATATAGTTTGTCCTCTTTCTTCTTACCTATTAAAAAGAAGTAGAATCAAACATGTTTACATGCTCTCAAATGATTCACTTACTTTTGCTTTTTTCTCTTAAAAATATGCTATGAACAGCTTTCTGTGGCTTACGAATGCACATGTGTAACATGATATTCAGTGGTTGAAATGCATTCCATTGAATGGATGTGCCACAGTTTATTTAACCTGTGTATCATAGATGGCATTTAGGTTGTTTTCTTCGTTTGTATGGTAGGTGCAGCGGACATCTGTACAGAAACATCTTTATCTTGTTGGCTTTTCCTTATGGTAATCCCTTCACTGTTAAATACATGGAAACCCAAAGATCTGAAAGGTGAGAGGGTGGGAGTGGTAAGTAAGGATGGGGAGACACTCTTAGATACACAGAACTAGGAAGCTGGATTCTCAACCAGCAATGGAGGAAACCTTAACTCCCTAAATGAAATATTCACCTGAAGCCTGTTCTTATGCAGCCTGTTTCTTGGGGTCACTAAGGCAAGGGCTAGAGTCCCCTGAAAGAGTATAATAAGAGACTCGCCTTTGTGGCTCAGTAAGCTGTTCTTGGAGGGGTAAGTGATTAGCTTTAGACATATGCATGTTTTAAAAATTCTTATTGTTATTATTTTATGGTAATGGCTGCTCAGTGGGGTATACGGAACTAGGCTGTTGGTGAAATTTGTTTACATGGATCTGCATGTTCCACCCACCAGCCAGAGGGGCAAGTAGACCTCTCTGCTCAGCCTGGGATGTAGGCATGGGAGACGGCCATGCACAGCTGCAGAGCTGGGTTCTTTGGCCTTTTTGTTTGACTGGCATCCGTAATGCATTTGTCAAGAGGGAGGCTGCTTATCTGTCCTTGTCCCTTCCTGGGACAAAGGCAGACCTGTCACCGTCAGATCAAGGGAACTCTGGAACCGTGTGGAAGGACAGCTGAAAGTCTTTCTCGTTCATTGTGATTTATCATAATCACTGACCCCTCCCCCAGGATGAAATAGGAATGAAATAGTAATGTGATAGGTTAATGCCGATAATTAAAGAGAGTTTAAGACCAGTGTGAGACTGAACTGTGTGTGTGGGTGGTTGAAATGGTTGTTTGATGTGAAAGTCAATGATTGAATTATTCAGAGAGAGTGATTTCCAAATGATAATTTTACACTTTACATAACTGATTTTGATTTATTATAGTGGCACCCAGTTGAGCTGCTTTAGTTCTGAGGGGCTGTCAGCTTCTCCAGCTTTTCCATCCCAAACCCCTGGTTTGGAGCCCAAACACACAAAAACCTGCTCATGTCTGAAATTTGACATTGTTGTTATCTCTCTGGCATGGCTTTTCCCCCTCGTCCCTCATAAGAGTTTATGGCTTGTTTGGCTTGGCAGTTTATAATCTGGCAGAGGAGTGTGTGTGTGTTTGTGTGTGTGTGTACGTACATGAGTGTACACATGCCTGTGTATGTGTATAGTGACTAACCTGATCTCTCTTTCCCTCTCATAGTGGCTTTATGAAAGCTTTGATCTTTTGTCATTTAGTGAGAGGTAGGGCCATGCTGGGAATGGGGCCCCATGGGCAGTTGGAATGGAAACCAGAGAGAAGTGACAAGTCACAGTGCAGCTTCAGAACTGAAAGGAGAGAGTGGAAGGTGTCCGGGAGTCCTACTTCAGGATCAACCCAAGAGAAGGATGCAAGACTTTGTGCAGGTATGAACTTTTGCTAAGTAAATCCATCTGAAAAATTGGGCCTCCAGGGGCTGCTGCCGCTTCTCATCTAAATCTTTTTTGTTGGAAGCGATGCAAGCCAATGCACAGATCTGTTGATCTTTTCTGGAGCAGCCTGGAATGCAAGTGCCATGTGATAGGCAAGCAGGTTACCTACTCTAACATATGTGCTTGGTTGACATCATTCCCCACACCCCCCATCCCTGTGCTACCTCAGTCCCTATCCCTCCTTGCTTTTAGGACAGGGGATCACTTATTCTTATGGATAAAAGTGGTGGCACAAGAACCATTTGTTAGTTGACAAACTCTGAGCACTTAAATATGGTATAGTAATATGGACAATAGCTAACATTTATGGAGTGCTTACTTTGTGACAGAAACTGTCTTAAGGACTTTATCTGTATTAACTCATTTGATTCTCCCTGGAGCCTTATGAAGTAGTACTGTTTTTTGCCCCATTTTGTACATGAGGAGACCGACAGTAACTATCTTAACCCTGAGTGTTAGTGCAGCGTTTTGCTACAGCATCTGTCCTAGTGGAAGAGGCCACATTCCATGGTAACTCCTACAGTAAAGGTGTTTTTGCTTTCCCAGGCCTTTTGGATGGCTGGTTGCAGGTCTGTGAACTATGGCCCCAAAATAGGAATAAAGCAGCCCCATCCAAGAATATGCTGGAAAATTGTGGGGCAACTAGAGGAGTTCGGGGATGTTGAGGAAAGGGTAGGGTGAGTGGAAGGAAGGAAAAGGAGCTGGGACACCGTTGTGGAGGAAGGGCAGGAGGGGCAGAGGGAATGGAGGCATCTGCAAAGGGCTCTGGAAGCCCAGACCTTTCCCCTTGGTGTTCAGCTCTCAGGTCAGATTCCCAGGATGACATACAGGTCCTGAAAGGAGCTTTAAATTCCCTAACCTATGGAACTTGTCAACTCGACACTGTCCTTCTTCTCCGCTTTGGTCTAATTTTAATAGCAGTATTAAAAATACCTGGACCTGGGATTCAGTTACCACTAGAAGTGCCCAGTGCTGCCTGCCTCATAAACCTGGTGGATGATTTCAAGGAGGGGAAGTTAAATAATTTAGTAGTAATCAAAATGCTACTTTTATAGCAAAATAAGTATTAATAAATTATAGAGTAGAAACAAAATTCTAATGAATTCAGGATAAAGCATGGGATCTCAAAGAACTTTTTCCTTTCACTGGGCTAGACTCTCAGACCCCTGGCAGTGTGGATCCACTCTTCTCTGCCCTTTGGGGCATTTCGGGAGAGAAGCAGGAATAGCTCTGCCGCTCATTATCCCCCAGTCTTGCCCAGCAATCCCCTAGGGTACGTGAGGTGTGGCTTCAACCAAGCCCTCTTTGTATATGATTCCAGGAGACTCCCGGCCTCAGGACTTCCACTGTGCATAATACCCTAATAAACTTAGGGGTGGAATGACTTGCAAAGGAAGACAGGAACCTTGGAGACCTTGGTGAAAAAAGAATAGAAACACAGGACTTAAAAGCAGAAAGTTTTGTGTATGATAAAAGACAATATAAATACATTTATATGACAGATGACCAACTGGGGGAAGATATTTGCATCATATATAAAGGATTACTATTCTTAATATACGAAGGAGGTTGTACAAAGCAGGAAGTAAAAGACAACCCATAGAAAAATGGGCAAAAGTATGAACAGGTAATTACAGAAAAACATGTCAATGGCTGATAAACATTTGAAAAGATACTCAGCCTCACTAGTTATTAAAGAAATGTTAAACACGAATATATAATTGTTTCTTCACCTAGGAGATTTGCAAAAATGAAAACATTTGATGCTGACAAGCATTCAGGGAAATGGGCAGACTCAAATAGTGTCAGTGGGAATCGGTATTTCATTTCTGGTGAGCAGTTTGGCTGGATTCCTTAGAATTTAAAGTGCTCTTATGTAGCACCTAAAAATAATAGCAGGAGTATTATGTCTGTATTAGGGACATATATAGAATGACATTCTTTATAATTGGTTTGTGAAATGGTTGCAGTTAAAATATCCAGTAAGAGGGGAAATGATGAGATGTATAATCCCATGCATGTGATGGAAGATTATGCAGCATATTACCTTATTAGGCAGATCTTTATATGCTGGTGTGAGAATAAGCGCAAGTACAGGCCGATAGCATGGTCACTCACTTTTTGATTTAAAAAAAAAAAAAGATGTGTTTATATAGTTATGTTGTGGAAACATATGTACAAACCAGGAAAGAGCAATGTACCAAACTCCAAAGAGGGCTCTAGTTGGTGAGATTAGAGATGGCTTTTCTTTCATGTGTTTTGTAGTGTTTTTCAGAGATGAAACAAACATGAACAAATGCACGTCTGTGCACTCATTGGGCCCCCAGTATTCACCATTTTATATTCCTGGTTGGATGTCTAGATGTGTATCTTTCCCCCCTTACTGTACTCCTAGAATCCAAGTTCTCAGGCTTGGAGGTGACCTCGGTGTTTCATCCAGCCTGTTTTCCAAATGAGAGTGTGAGGCTGGTTTATCTGTCATCCCAGCATCCTGTCTGGTTAGTTTTTCCTTTCCGTCTCAGTTGTGTTCTGGTCTGGATTATAAATTACATGGCTCCCCTGTGTAGAGAGGTCAGATAACGGTTCAAGTTCACAGAGTTGGTGAGAGGTGGAGGCAGGGATTAAACTCAGAGCTCCTGATTTCATTGGATTTGGTAAAAGGCAATTCTTGACTTCAGCGAGCTTCTAGTAACTTTGTCAAGAAGAAGTATGATCCCACAAAGGCGGGTAGTCCTCTGGGGAATACTGGGTTTAGAATCAGGCTGGATTTAATTCTTAGTGCTGCCTCTTGTTCCTGGCTGTTCTCTGAGCTCAGCTTCCTTATCTGTAAAATGGGGTTAATAATGCCTGTCTCAGAGGGTTGATGTATTAAATACAGTGCTGAGCATAATGCTTAGTACATAAACTTCATTTACGAAAGTCCAGTCCAGTGTAGTCCAGTGTAGTCCAGAGCAGTCCAGTGTAATTCTAAATAATGTAAAACTCCAAATGTACGGAATTCTCTGATGTGGAAAATGAAATTTTCACTGTGTCCTGGTACAGAAGGACACCAGGCACCTTGGACAAACCCATTCTCATTTCATAGATGCTCTTTCCAAATATGTAAGGGAAAGTGTGCTTTAGGAATGCTGGACCATGGAAAAACTTTGAGTTGCTTGTTAGAAGTCAAAGTTGATGGCTAAGTGGTTTGGTTCTCTCAGGTGCATGTTGTAGAGTCAGAGCCTCTTGCAGTCAGAAGGGAACTTGGAAATGATCTCGTGCCACTGGGGCAGAAATTGCTCTGGCAGCTTTCAGTAGCCAGAACCTGTATTGTCTTACACTGATCCTGTTGGGGAATAACCACAAGAGGCCTTTTGGTCCTCTCTCTTGTCTCTAGCTTTCCTCCTGCAGGAGTCCTGGCTGTGAAGAGCCTCTGAAAAGCCACAGCTCTCTTAGAGTACCTACCACCCAGCTGGTTAGGAGCGTGGGTCAGAGGCGCTTGGTGGCCAGTTCACACCCTCTGTGTCCCTGGCCCTGCCTGAGTCTCTAGGTGAATACCTCTCTTGCTTCCTGGTCAGCACAGTAAAGGGATTTTGGGTTTTCACTTCTGAACTAGCAGGAAGGGACAAAGTACCTGGATGAAAATAACAACAAAAACAACACTTTTATACACTTCAAAATGGCACTTGTTCTTTGCACTTTTGATCCTAAAATCGCACTTATTCTTAGCAGTGAACAAAATTCAGAAGGGTTTGTACGTAGGTTTATTTTCCATTCCCCACGTTTTCTTTCCTTACAGTTTGAATGTAGCATTTTCTTCTGCATCTTCCAAAGAAGGCAGACTATTCCAGAACAACAAGGACATGTTTTAAAGGGTTACATGCTGAACCTGAACTAATATTATTGGACAAAAAGTTTTAGACTCTTATGCTGTTATGTTTATCACAACAATAATTTCTGATATTTCGTGAACATTCATTATGTGCCAGACACTGCCGAGTGCTTTACAAGCGTGATCTCATTTAATTCTACTAAGAATCTCTGAGTTTGATGCTGTTATTATCTCTGTTATTCAAATACTGAAACCGGGGCTTAAGGAAATTAACTTGCCCAAAGTTCCCAGCTAGAAAATTCCAGTATGAAGGCAGATCTCTCTGATGTCAACAACCACATCTTAACTCTATATTGAATTGCCTCCCATTGTGCCTGTTAACCTACAGTGTGCCAGGCACTGCCCTAGAGAAGAGTTCTATTGTTGGCAGGTTTTGACCATGAGTATCTATGGCACACTTGAAACATTTTTGTCCAGTTCTGATTGACACCTCCCTCTTCCTTCACCTCCTTTTTTTTTTTTTTTTTTAAAGAAGAAAGTCCCAAATACCTGCTGGTTGCCATATCTCCCAGCTTATATGGTCAACATTTCATTACATTAGCATTTGTTTTCACTAAAAAAGTAATCACATTACTGCCTTTCATGTCACATTAGTGAAAATGGATACCAATATGATACATATTAATAGAATATGATGGGAAATTGCTAATACAATTAGACTTTCACATTTTATTAGTTCTGGAGTGACACCATACGCTTAGAACAGCGGTGATGAGGAACAAGGTGGAAAGTGGTAGATGCCTTTCTATCCTGTACAGACAGAGCAAGCTCCCAGGGGGCCCTGGTGCATTCATGGGGTCCCATGCTCAGTTTCTGAGCCCCACTTCCTGTTCCTTCCTGTAACATGAGCACCTTTTGGATTTGGGCTAGGAGAGGAGTTCCTCCTTCACAGCCAGGCTGTGTTGCCTGAATTGTGGTCATTAAAGTATCATGTGACATGATACTGCCTGGGTGGCCCCAGATCAGATAAATTAATATTTTATTATCCCTTCTGTGGCAGGTGCTGGTGAAGAGGGGGGACACAGGCAGGGGAAATGTCCCCAGGGCCCTTCCCAACACTCGTCCTCTGGTTTGGCTAGGGGCCTTAGGACTAGCATTTGGTTGCTTTGTCCTCTCAGAGGTCCCCTGACTTTCCATCCTTCTGTTCCTGCCCACGCCCCCTTTTCTCCATTCACCCAAGTGATGGGAGGAAATTTCTTGACCGTGTCACTGGTGGACATTGTTTGAGGGACATCTCTAGTTCATACTCAGTCCCGGTTAATTGTCTCCAGCCACATTGGATTCTACTCCTGTGACTTTGTCTCCTCCTGTCCCCTACTTGAAACACTGTCCAAATCCAATTTGTCTCTTCAGGCCCACTTCCAATCCTGTTCTGCCCATGAAGCCATCCCTGTATACCCCAGGCCGATGTTACCCCTGAATCGAACATACACTGTATACCTGCTTGTATATTCCCATATGACTTTGCTAACAAGTTACAGTGGCCACTTCCTGGCCTTGTTCAAAAGAAAAAATGTGATTCCAAACTGAGACTGAAACAGATAAACCTTGTAAAGTTAATGTTAGACTTGAAAGGACATGAGGGCCACTGTGGAATCCCGAGGGTATGGGGTGTGGGACAGTCTGGTAAGTAGCAACCAGGACTCAGAGAGGGGCAGGGCCCTTGCTTTCTTTTCTCTACACCTTGTTTCTTGGCATTTTTAATTTTATTTGCTTTTCCCTGGAACAAGATCCAGAACTTGGGACCTTGGACAGAAATGGGAAGAAAAACTGTGGCAATTAAGGAAGACGCCTGTTGCCTTGACAAAGGATTCACTTTGAGGAGAGGAGAAGTAGAGGAAAAGAAAAAAGGTGGGATAAGGATAACATGGCTTTTAAGTAATAGGTAATTTACTTTGGAGAAAGCTACACACTGTGGAAAAAATAAAAAGCGACCTTATGGCCTCAGAATAGTCAGGCAACCTAAATCAGTATGGTAGCAAGCACTTCATTCGTCAGCTCTTCTGTGCTCCTCTGCAGGGGAGGACAGAGCAAGGCAGCAGATTGGGAACTTGCTCTCCAGAAGCTTATGAAGCTCCATGGGCCTAGGAGCAAGGTCTCTGGTCTGCAGTTGAGAAACCTGAGCGTACACTTGAAGAACTGAAGGATGCTATAGTAGGTGAAATGTAAGGCCTCGTCCTACTCTCAAATACTATAATTGTCCTGTAGAGTGCACATCCCAGGTGCCAAGTGAGAGAGCCTGAGCATCAGACAGGGGGTCCTAGTGTGAGGAAGTGGGTATGGATGTGTGTTGGCGGGGACCCAGTAGGGTCGAGATTGCTGGAGCAGGAGGGCTGGGGAGTGCTCTCAGAGCAGGAGAAGGCACTAGCAAAGGTGGGATGTGGGGGATTGTGAATAAGGGTTTCTGTAGCAAGGCTGAATTGCAAGGCTGGAGCCAGACGGTTGGCAGCGTGGGACGGCAGCCTAGAAAGTGTGGACTTGACCCTGTAGGTATAAGGAAGCCAGTGAAGGCAGATTCTGTTTTTCGCTGGAACTTGCCTCTCTGAAGGCTCATGAAGGGCTCCCAGGAAGGCAGCCAGTTCTGTCCAGTTATTGTGCAGGTCTTGGAGTGCTGGCAGATGATTCTGTCATCAAAGCTGGGGGTCCTATGGGAGGTGGGTATGAAGGAAGCCATCCTGGGGTGGGAAGATGTTGGATGGGTAGGTTTGCTTATCAGTTTTCAAAGTGAAGGGAAGGCTGAGGGTGTATTGGGGGCCTCTTTTAAAATTCATTTCCAGTCTGCCTCTTAAAGGGTGAGAGGCTTTCAAAGTAAACCAGATGAAGTCCC
Organism: Halichoerus grypus; assembly: GCF_964656455.1. Lineage (NCBI taxonomy): Eukaryota > Metazoa > Chordata > Mammalia > Carnivora > Phocidae > Halichoerus > Halichoerus grypus. The sequence continues at coordinate 59,866,996 of NC_135721.1, forward strand.
CAGTCAGCATGGCTTAGTCAGTTCTCCCTCTCCCATCCAGGTGGCTCTGTGGGCTTTCTCATTCTTGCCTTTTAAGAACACACAGATACACAGAGACACAGTTTGAGGGTGACTGTGGGAGTGTGCCTGGCTTAGGCTGAGTCCCACAAGATCCCACACAAGGTGAAAGTAAAATTGAGGCAATAGCCAATCACTTGGTGAACCTAAAGAGTCCTGACCCAGTGTACCAGGCCAGGGGGTTCTGGCCACAAGATGTCCCCTGAGGTGGAGAACATTTCATTAATGTTGCGTCATCACTGTTGCCGTCACGGGGAGAATAACCCAGCCATCCAAACATGCCATTGACTGGTGTAGTCCTTTTTATTTGTTCTCCCTCTTCCCAGTGTATTTCCTAAATGCACATGTAAAATGGGTATTTGTACGTTCCACGGATTACATATTGAAATCGTTATCACCATCCAGGCCACTATAACAAACAATACTGATTATAGAGCAGGGATATATTTTGTAATTATAATGTTCTTCAAACTTCTCTGATTGACACTCAGCATATTTAAACAGAGATGATCAAAAATTATGTTCACAGCGCGGGCCTTGTCTTCCCTTCGCCTGCACAAAAGCTCGCCTCAGTAGGTAACAGCCACCAGGCTGCCTTTGAGCAGCTGTGTCGAGATGGGATTCAGTTTCTTTGGGGGGGTGGGGGGGGAAGACACCCCGGCTTTCAAATCAAAGACAATTCAGTTTAGAGAAAGATGTACCTTGTGGAAATAAATAAAAGGCTCAGTGTACCGTCAGCTGGCCGTCTTAAATCAATAATGTAGGCAGTCCATCTTGCATGCCCATTCAGCTCCTCACTCATTCTGTGTGAGGGGGAGGAGCACCTGCCTTCCAGCCTGGTCCCAGAATAAAAGCCGTTATTGAGAGAGAGAGATGTCCAGGGGTGCAAGTGAGTCTTGCTCTGCTCTTCAAGGCCTCTCTCGAGCTGGCCTGGTGGTATGCCTGCCAGAGGTCTGAAGATGTTAATGTCCTTTACCTCTAGATCACATCAGTCTGCCTCCATAATTTTGCCAAGCAGGGACACCTGGACGGGAGGCTCTATTTTCTTTCAGTGGCCCCTGGCTTATAAAACAAAACCAGCAAAGAGCATGTAATCCATGTATTCTTGTGGTGTGCCTAATGGGGGTTTTTGAGAGTGCCAGGTACTGTGAGAAGACTCTGAGAAAAAAAAGAAAAGAAAAAAAAAAAGGCAGCATTTTTTAATCATCTTTGTTTACAAAGTGTTAACATTCAGTCTTGAATCAAAGAGAACAGCTTCCAGGTAGAAAAGTCTCTGGTTTGTTTTTTGTCACCTACCAGCTACCAGCATGTCTCTCCTCCAAACTTTGCACAGAATCAACTTACCTTGATTTAAGCAACAAAGGAAAGGACTTGGGGGTTAAAAGGGTGGGAAAGCGGGAAGCTTTTAAAAGATTATCCTTTTGGAGTTTTGATAGATTAAGAGGGTGATCAGACGAGGCAGCATCTTAATAATAGGGCCATGTGAATTTTGGCTAGACTAATGGAAGCTCTTTTGTCAATTTCCTGTACCCTGTACTTGACAGGACTCAGGAAATGGCACGACTGGCCCACCTTTGATACCTAGAAGGGGCTTAATGAGATTTAAAGGTGTGCTACCATGACTGGAGTTTCCCACATGAAGTTTAAGTTACACACAAACTTCTTCTTTGCACCGGCCCCTAGCTGGCTTTGTTGCCTGTCTGCCAGGATCCAAAACGTGTTGTCTCTATAGAAGTAACAGCTGAAAGCGGGCAGCTGAGTTTCTGAACAGAAATTGTATTTCTAAGATTTTTTTTTTTTTTAGGTTCCATTCAGGACTTTGTCTCTGAAATATTATCTATCATAAAAAACATGACATGAATTTACTATGGCAGTCAGCTGCAATTTTTAAATACACTTGTTAGGTTAGTGAGTAACATCTTCCCTTTCCAAAGAGACAGAGAAGAGAAGGAATATCAGACTGTTATTTCTTGGGGGTGGATGGGGAGGGGTGTGGGCGAGGCCATGCCAGAACGTGTGAGCTCATATGGGCCCCAAATGTTTCTGATGGGATATTTGAGCTGGAAATATTCAACGTGAAAGATCCCGCCTCAAGGAGCACTCTTCAGCTGCAAAGGGTCTGGGAGTCGTGACGAGTCCATGTGTGCCTGTTACGTGGGTTTGAGGGTGGAGCTGCCTGGGCAAGGCGTGGGGGTTACAAAGTCATTCTTGCTAACCTTTTATGATTGTGGATTTTCAAGCGACCCCCAAGGAAGCCCAAAGGTCTGTCTCTGGCAGTGACTCTGGGGGGCCATGGTAGAATAGGACAGACCCTAGTTAAAGTGGTTGAGAACTGCCCTCAGAATCCTGTTCATTTCGGTACCTGCCTCTTGCGTGCATTAGGTCCGGTTGTCTGGAGGCAGGAAGCTCCTCTGTTGGCCATAAGGCTAGAGATCCTGTACTATACCACCTACTGAGAGTAGACCTCCCTTCCTGGGAAGCTGCCAGCCAAGACTTGTTTGCCATTCCAGAGCTTCTTTTGAATTCTAGCCCTGAGGGGTTGGAGATGAACTTGGCTGTAGCATGTTCTCTGTCCATTCCAAGTAAAAGCTCAAGTTGTTGGTCGTCTTTAGCGCTTTGGTTATGACACCTATAGAAGTGGCCCCTGGACTCCTCCATTGGGGTGGCCATGACCCCTTGCCTGTCTGTTGTCACTAGGCACAATCAGACCTACAGTACTCTTCCAGCTTCTGAATTAGACAACAATGTTCAAATTTCCCAAAGAATCAAGGTCTGAGTTGCTTAGGAGCCAAACTGATAACCATGTAGATTGATATTTAAAGGGGCAAAGCTCCCAGGAATATTTCAAACTGATTTTCAAGATACGCAGTGTCCATATTTTAGTTTTGAATTGTCCACAGATGCACTTGAGGGATCAATGAGAATAAGTGGGATGGATAAGTCTTGTTAGAGTTCAGGTTTTTCTGTTTTACCTCATCTAGCCTTATAAGAATGGATTCTCTTTCTTCCCTTTTTCCCATCTGATGCTCAGGATTTATAAATATCAGATCCCCTTTTGTCATCATTGGCCTGGCATCAGCTAACCTTTCTCTCTCGGTTTTCCTTCTGTGGTATTTGAGGCACCACTTGGGAGAAATCAAATATAAACTGACCTATTTTACAGATAGGCTGAGAAATTTGTGTGATTTTTTTTTTTTTTTAATGCACATCTGTTTGAAATATCCGCAAATAGAAGCCATTGGAATGCACACACATGGCTCCTAAAAATGTGCGAAGGGCCAGGTAAGGTTGGAGGCTCCATGTTCAGGAGCCCTAGGAGGAGGCTGGCTGATGTGGCTGTGGGCCGGTGGCTGCCGGCTGTACCACCTGTGATGGGAGACCGACATGCGTGAGACTTGGAGGCACACTGACCTCGGCCCAGACGCCAGTGCCGCCACTTAGTAGCTGTATGACTTTGAAAAATCAGTTAGACCTTCTGAATGGTGCCCTTAGCTGTGGAATGGGGATAATGCCTACTTCATGAGGCTGCTATAAGCTTTCCATTTTTTGAGCACAAGCCGCAGTAAGAAATGCAGTTTATACCACAACCCGGCGCACACACATATATAACTCACACTTAGGAAACTGAACGAAACATTTCATGAAACCGTTTTTACGTATATGCTAAAAGTAGCTTCTGATATTTTCTTTTCTATTCTATTTTTCATTCAACATGGTGATTACAATCCACCAAATTGATTTCAGGGCCAAATCATTTGACAGACACTATAGGTACTTAATACATGTCCATTCCCTTACTATGTTGAAGAACCAGAATCTTTATTCATTAGGATACAATCAGCTGTGCTACAGAAACAAGCCCTGACATAGCTGGGGCATAACATGATGGGAGTTTCTTTCTTGCTTTTGCAAAGTTCACTTTGGGTTGGGCAGGTTTTTAAGTCAGGTCTCCTCTGTCTGGATCCAGGTAGCTTGCAGCTTACCACTTTGTCATCTTCACATGTGGCCTCCACAGTTGCCACCAAAAGGAAAGAGATGGCATATCTCCCAGATGCCTTTAAGGATTGGATCTGAAAGTTGCATTATCACTACTCCCACCATTCTGATGGGCAGAGCTCACTCAGGTAAAGGCCCTAACCCAACTGCCAGGGAGGCTGGGACATGCAGTCTTCCTGTGTGTGCAGGAGAAGGAAACAGTAAGGAGGTACAGTGAATGACATAAACCGTATACCGTAGTATTAAGGCATGATACTGAGGCTCAGCAATCGAGTAATTAAGATGTAGGATTGGTCTGATTTGGGGTAATGCTGGCTAGCCGCAAAGCAACAGCCTGAGTTAATGACTTCATGGGTCTTTGTGGTTTTCTTTATGCCATCCTCATCTTTCTAAAGTTTCACAGACTCATTTGTGGGTGTAGATGGTTTTCTACAACTGGTGTGAGTTTACCTGTTGCTGGATCTTTGGGGGCTCAGTGGTGGAGTTCTTACAGGACAGTGGGGTAGGACATAAAGCTCTGTTTCCAGTTGGTGAGCCCAGACTGTGCCTATCACTAGCTGGTAATTAGAGCGAACATTTATATTGAGTGCTTACCATGTGCTTACAGGCATTGAGCTAAGTAGTTCACAGCTTTATCTCAATTCATCATCATCACACACTTATTAGGCAGAGTCTTAGACATCTTAGTCCCCTTTTGAGATCATTTGTACTGATAAGATTACTTCACAGGTGGAAAAAGCTCAAGTTCAGGGCTGTTAAGTTATTTCCCTAGGGTTGCACAGCAACCTGGTTATGTAAAAATCAACCTGGTTAGTGGTTGTACTAGGATCCAAAGCCCAGATTTCTTGATTACCTACAACAAGGACATGAGGGCAATGTGGGACACATTTTAGTGGCCTTAGCAGAGTGTTCATTGTCCCTTCAATTTAGAATCTTCAGTTTTTCCCTGGTATACACCAGAAATTCTAATTAGTGCTGAAATAGAATGCCCCAAAACTGCAGTTACTATTAAACTTTGAGTTTTCGTTTAAACTGGTCATTCTAGGCAGAAATATCTGAAGTTTTTACAAAAGCCATCTCAGGTATGGGCCTGGTGATTTAAACTGTTATTATCAACTTAAGGTAGAAGTACATGTCTAGATTATAGTTTAAGATCCTTATCCACGGTTTTTACTTGTTTTCACATAAATCTGCATGCTGTCCTCTTTTACTCAGCAATCCTTGGTTGCTACCAGTACTAAAGAGAAAAATTGGAATTTGCCATAAGAATGCAAATGTGCTTCTGACAATGACAGGATAGAGGGGAGGGAGTTGGTTTAAGCCACAGCCTAGAGGATGTAAGTTCTTCTTAAGGAAGAACTTTCTAGCAGTGAAGCAGTTAAGCGCTCCTAGAGGTAAGTGAGGATTGTTCTGCTGCATCTGTCTTTGGAGGTCTTTAAAGGTGCCTCCCTAGATTTGGCTCAGGTCAGAGGTGCTGACCTATGACTTCCTGAGTTTTCCTCCTTAGGGAGAGGGATTCTATGATTTTGTGAAATTATCTTCTAGTTCAGTGTCACAACAGTCTCCTTAAGTAGTTACAGAAAGTAACAACCTGTGTGAGGTGTGTACATGTGTATATGCAGTTTGCACACCAGTGGCCCAGGCCCAAGTGTCCTTTAGAATGCCTCCTGAGGAGGGCCAAAGGGCATGAACACCTCGTGGTGTTCCTAGCCTGCCTGGCCAGAACTTGCAGTCTTCCTGTCTTTGCAGCTGCCAATGTGATATTCTTTTTCTCTTTCACACCCCCCACCCTTTTATATTTCAGGGTCAAGAAAAGGGCCAAGATTTGAGACTAGTCAGGTAGGTGCTTCCAGCGTCAGTAACCTCCTTCCTTCACCCTGCCTCTGCAAACATGGAGGCTCCTTTAAGCTCGCATTTAATCATGCGTCCTGAAAGGGGTGCGGATAAGAGGTGTAGCATCTCACAGCTTCGCTGTTAGCTAGTGTTTAAAGGGATGTGCTGCTTGGGGGGTACCTGGGCTCCCAGGGCCTACTCCATGGTCTGTACTCAGCTGGGGAGAGCGTTTTTGTGCTGTGTATGTACTGATGATTTTATTAACTGCAAACCAAGCTTTTCTGCCTCAACACAGACTCCTGATATTCTTGCATAATGTGTTTGACATTTCTGAGACAGTGCAGTCTGAGGAGAATGAGCACTGAATTGGGAATCAGGAGTGCCAGTTTTTGTCCTGATTTGGCTGTTGACCTGCTCCTTCTCCCTAGGCAGCTCACCTAACCTCTCTGTGCCTCATTACCTTCCTTTCCCCACCTGGAAAATAAGGACCATTTCCTCTATCTGCTCTAACTCAGAGACGTCAGGTACATCCAAGCAATTTACTTGGTGCTTTTGGTGGGGAAGGTGTGCTATACATTCACAATGGGTGTTTTTGTCTTTGTTGTGACTATAGTTATTTTACTCATTTTTTAATGGCTCAGTAGAAATTGCTGTGAACCCAGTATCACAGGACAAACCATGTCTTACAGTGATCTACTTTGAGTTGCGATCTTTCAGAGCTATGATATAATTTCCAAGTGCCGCCTTCTGAACGCAAGCCAGCATTTGTCCTAACTCTCCAGACCCAGCTATGCGGGTCCCAATTCTGAGAGATGTGTCCATCCTTCTTCCACTTTTTCACTGGACAAGGTAGGTTCCTTTTTGGTTTTTGTTTTGTTTCTGTTTTTTTCATTCTAAAGATTTGTAAGCTCCCTTCCCCTACCCCAATCCTACTCTTTATTTATTTATTTATTTATTTATTTGTATGTCCTGGGTGAAAGAAAGTCTCCTGAGGCTTATCACCTGCAGATGGTGCTTCTGAAAAGGAAACTGTTTCAGAAAGTTCTAAGCACTGAAAATGGGTGGGTAATGAACCCTGTTTTGCATCTTTAATTATAGCATTTGCCACTGTGCATGCTGTAATCATATGCTTTCTCTAGAGCCAAAGCAACGTGCAATTCCAGGTCCATTCATTAGTGAACCGGCAGATCAATCACAGGTCTTGTCAAAAACATCACTGCAGTGTGGGGGTCCCTTTGCATAGACCATGGGATCAGATCTATGATGGACTTCTCCCTGAGGGGTTCAAAGACCTTCTTAACAAATGTCTTGCTCAAATGTGCAGGTTTTCTGATGTCTCTTTGTCTCTGTTGCTTCCTCTCACCCTCCCTACTCCCATGTCATAGTGACTGCTGGTCCTTGAAAACATGACATTTGACAAGTGAAGGATGCAAGAGGCAGATGTAGGGACAGAGAGGGAGATTTATATGATCCCAGGAGAGTGCCCAGAAGGTCTCTTGGCTTACAAATATCTTGCTTATTCAGGTTTCACAAAGTATAAAATTCCTCCACCAGGGGTAGGCTTTTGGGTTAAGCCTTGCCCTTGGAGGAGAGAGGGCTTCACATTTAAACAGCAAATACTTGCAAGAGGTAAGCCAGAGCCCATACAGTTAAAAACATGTGTTTGTAGTGACCTGTTCTCTCCCTGACCTGAGGCTCCTAGAGCAGAGGAGAGGGCCTGCTGGGTGTCAGTGTGGAGACTGCAGCTTTGCTGTGGGCAAAAGGCCGGAAGGGGCTAGAGGGTGTTGAGGATCAACCTGGCTTCCTTCCCGGTCATGCTGTAGCCTAGCCTTGGTGAGCAGAGATTTGGGCCAAGGTGATGAAAAGGATTAAGGAGGTGATAAAATCAGACCAACAATGTTCAGAGTTCAGATGTCACAACTAAACGATTGGCCAATGTCACATTAAGGCCCGGGCTTCTCTTTAGGAAAGGTCTTGAGTTTCTATGTGCAGCACCTAATACTTCTCCAACATATTTATTAATAATAATTATTATTTTTATTAACATATTATTGTCATACATATAACATTATATATATATAATATAATGTATTATTAATTATTGTTATCTGCTTCCCCTCAAGAGAATGTTAGTTCCTGAGGGCAGCTTCTTTGTTGTGTTCATTGTATTCAGGTACCTAGAACAGTGCCTGGCAAACATACCATAGTTGGTGCTCAGTAAGTGTTTATTGAATAAGTTACCAAGTTTATTCTTCTCCTCTCTTCCATTCTGGTGCCTCTGTCCTACTCATTGCTGCCCCAGGAATCCTTAGACTTGTAGGCTTGGCACCATCTTTCTTCTCTAGGGCCCTCTCAGAATTGGGACCATTTGCAGATATTCGATTCGCACCCCTTTCCTTCAAGCGAGCAGGCTGTGAACAGTGATACGGCGGTCTCCACTGTGCTTTTCTGTACCGTGCCAGGGACGGTGTATCGCAGAGGGCAAGGCCTGGGAGTGAATGTAAACAAACACAGCCCCTGAGTTTAAAATAGACCATTGAGCAGCTCACAAAATAGGCCCCTTGTTTTTAAAAGAGCAGTGGACGCTCTCAAGAAATAATAAGTCTGGAAGCTGGATGGAACGCTCTGATGCTTTCTGGCTGCGTTTGTCCTCCGAACTTTCTTTGCGTCTGGCACGCCTGTGGTATAGCCGCTGCCAGCCACGGCCCAGGAGCTGCAGGCGATGGAAAGTTTATCTTGCCGCTGAAGGGAAATGGAAATCTCTTGGAAAAAGCTGCAACATGCTTGTTGTGCTAATATTCAAGAGACGCAGACTCCCTTTGCCGAGGGAGTCCAGTGTTCATCCCAAGAGGAGCGAGAGATTTGACGATAGACGAAATAAGGTTCTGGAACATGTGTGACCTAGACACATTTTCTTAATATCAGCTAGCCCATGTTTCCTCATCTGCAAAAGCAGGACATTAGTGCCTACTTTATAGACTTGTTGAAATGAGATGATGTAAATGTAGATTCCACGAGTTTGGGGCTTCCTTTGTTGTATTCATTTCTCCGCACCCAGTGCCTTACACCCCGCCTGGCATCTGAGAGGTGACAGCAGCACTAACCCCTTCTACAAAGGAGCAGTAGAGGACAGCAGAGTTCCTTTGTCAGCAGTTTGAAGGCATAAATAGCATTCTTTTCCCTTCCTTCCCTCCAGAATCTTTTTCTTTAAAAAAAAAAAAATGTAAACACACACCCACAAATAATGTATTAGTACATTCTCATTGTAAAACATTTTAACAAGTAAGAAATATATTTCACTTCTTCCCAGAATAACCACTGTGGAAGTATTTCTTTCCAGAGACTATGTATCTGTCTCCTCTCTCTAGCTCTTGTCTGTCTGTTTCTATCATGTATTTCTACAGCTACATGCCTATCTTCCTCTTTATCTACTTGTGATGCTTAATTTTATGTGTCAACTTGGGCCAGAATGCACAGACCTTTGGTGAAACGTTATTCTGGATGTTCTGTGGAGGTGTTTTTTAGGTGAGATTAACATGTAAATTGGTAGACTTCCAGTAAAGCAGGTCCCCGTCCATAATATAGGTGGGTCTCATCCAGTCAGGTTGATGGCCCTAATAGAACAAAGACTGCCTTTGGATTCAAACTGCAACTCTTCCTTGGTCTTTAGCCTGCCAACCTACCCTGCAGATTTGGGACTTTCCAGGCCTCTACAATTATGTGAGCCAATTCAGTAGAACTAATACATTGCTCTGTCCATATATATATTCTATTGTTTCTGTTTCTATAGAGAATCCTGATGCTATGATCCAGTCCCTATCCTATCCTGTCCTATCCTATCCTATCCTATCCTTTTTTTCCTTCCATCTGTCCATCTTTCCATAGCAGGATAATTTATTGAGATTAATTTGTATTCCATTCTTACTGTTTCTTCTCCCATTCTAAGGAGGAGCCAGCTTTGTATTGTAAAGTCTGAGCTGAAATTGCTTGCCCATAGCTTCCCTTTCTGAAAGGTCCAGCAACTTGGGGGTGGGGGCACGGTAGGATTGGAAAAGAGGCAGAAGCTCTGAGATCGGGAGGTAGGGAGATGCCCCAAGATCAGGGATAGCTTCTATGGGATGGGATCTTGTCCATACGTTTACCTTTTCCTTGGGCAAGGACAGGGCCTACGGGAGGGGTAAGTTGTCTCATGTGCCCAAGGGGCACTTGAGTCACCAGGCTCTTCTACAAAGACTCCCATGCCTAAAGATGATACGATTCCTGTGTCGTTTAGATCATTTAATGACCAAAGTAAACCAAAGGCTGGAAGGGCCACACGGACATTTTCATTTTGTATGACCCGTTTGTATACATAGTGGGGTAGGGAGTGAGGAGATACAGGTTAGAATAATGACTGATATTGTATATAGCTGTCCAGCTCTAATAACATTTATGTGAAAATGTTTATGTACCGTATGTATAGTTTTAAGTGCTCCGAGTGTTTCTTTTTTTCTTTTTTTTCTTTTTGAGTGTTCAAGTGTTTAAAGTGGGACTTGCATTTTTCATTTACTACATCTTGGATAACTTGCCATAACTCTTACTCTTCTGAGTATTCTGTAAAATATTCCATATTACTGGGGCACCTGGGTGGTTCAGTCTGTTAAGTGCCAACTCTTGATTTTGGTTCAGGTCATGATCTCAGGGTTGTGAGATGGAGCCCTGCATCAGCTCTACCCAGAGTCTGTTTGTGATTCTCTCTCCCTCTCCCTCTGCCCCTCCCCCTGCTCATCCTCTCTCTCTCAAATAAATAAATAAATAATCTAAAAAAATTCCACATTGTTGATATGGCTTACTTCATATAAACTATTTCCTATTGATAAGTATTTAATTGTTTCCATTTTTTAAATTGTAAACAGGAGTGCCTGGGTGGCTCAGTCGGTTAAACATCTGCCTTCGGCTCAGGTCATGATCCTAGGGTCCTGGGATTGAGCCCCGGGTCAGGCTCCTTGCTCAGTGGGAAGTCTGCTTCTCCCTCTGCTGTTCCCCCTGCTTGTGCTCTCCTCTACCCCTCAAGTAAATGAGTGAAAAAAATCTTAAAACAAAAAAACAAAAAAACAAGTGATTTTATTAAAATAAATTGTAAACAGTACTCCAGTGAATATCCTTTAACACTGGGTAATTATTCCTAATTGCCTGAAAAACTGAACCCCCTCTCCTCCCAGAATTCTGTTCTACCTTCACACGCTCGCAGGAGCCCAGCTATATGACAGGCTCAGTGGGGAATCCTGAGCAGGCAGAAGAAAACATTCTCCCCACTGGAATCTGTGATCTTATGAAGAAGGTAAGACCTGAAAAACAAGAGACTTTTCTCTGTGGCCACACAACATGGACTGGGAAGTCAGGATTGGCAACGTAATCAGGGGAGTCATGGGAGATGGAGGCTGTTTGCGAGTGGGAGCAGAACCTTCCCTGATGAATCCTACACCTTCTGTGACACTTCCTGGGAACACTTGAATGTGTGGCAAATCAGGCTTCCCTCTATAGTAATCCTCAAGCTGTTTACCTTTCTTTATTTCCCTTTGGTGTTATTACCTTGTTTTAAAGAATAAAGACTTGACAGAGCTACAGTCCCAGGCTCTCGTCCTCTGAAAAGTTTGTATCATTGCTGTGCGTACTTTTGTATTTTTACCATATATATATTTCCATAAATAATATAAACTATTGTTTTATGTGTTTTAAAATTCTACGGATCTTTTCAGCAAGATGTAAACACATGGCCAGAGACTTAGTCTTTTCTTTGTAAACCTGCCAGCCTTACTGAATAGTTAGTGTGGTATTCACGCTTGACCAGATTTGCGAAGGTGGAATCTGGGAGGCCACCTTGCCTTTCCTTCCTCACATTCGTCCCACCCCTCCCTCCTGGTGCCTTTCTCCTCAGATCCCTCCGCCAGGGGCCTGACATTTATTTCTGAAGGCTTTTGAAAGACTCTAGGCCAAGACCTCAGCTCATAAAAACTTAAAGATCTGTTCTCCAAGGAGCCTTTTTATGGGGAAGCACCTGAGAGGGAAAATTTAAAAGCTGAGGAAGGAATGCATCTCTAGTGAGTGAATTCTGAGAGTGGACGGGGACCTTTTGGGCTCCTCTTTGGACTGCTCCAAAAGTGAAAGTACATGAAGGGATGCAGCCTCATTTACCTCCTTGGCTAATGTTGGTAACCAGACATGGAGAAGAAAATGCCCCTCATATTGTCCCGATCAGAAATAGGGCTCTTCCTGATAGGGCTATTTAGAAAATCCCATTTTTGGTCACTTTATGGTAAAAGGAGTGCTATCTTTCTTTTTAGACAGCCTTGTCTCTGGCCAGAGTGGACAAGTGAAAAATGGGAGGATGAAATACCCAGCCCTCTGACTCTGGAAGGTGCCAGGACCAAGCTCCTCTGGCCCCAGGTGAAGCCTCTCATTCCTTCCAGTGCACAGAGGATAAAGTAGCAGGGCCTCTTCTTTCCTTCCCTGCTTTCCTCCCTTCCTTCTTTCTTTCCTTCCTTCTTCCAAATGTCTAGGAAATGTGACTCTTCTTGTTTCAGGTATGTGCACTTTAGTATGATTTGATTTAATCTGTTTTTTTCTTTTTAAGCTGAAGGAATGCTAGTGTTGGCACAGGTCTTTTTGTGTCGGTAAAAGGAAGCAACAAAGAAAAGAGGTATGAAAAGTTCCTTTTGGTATAAGAACAATTTGTCATAAGATTCTGTACCCCAAATACCCAGTCTCGAAGAGACTATTTTTGCCATCAGTCTTGTCACCCAAGACTCTGTTCTTTCCCTTCTTTTCTTCCCTTCCTTCCCCCTCTGACACTTCTATATGTGTGTCTGAATATAGTAAAGTTGCTTTGAGCTTTTTTTTTTTTTTCAATTATTCAACAGCTTTCAAGTGGAGAAAAATTTGGGTCTTTTAATTTCATTTTTGGCTTTTTTTTTTTTTTTTTTGCATGTGTGTGTCTCCTTTCTGTTTGCTAAACAGTAATTGCGGATCTTCCTAGCCACCTTTAATACTCCCAGCTAATTATCCTGAAATAAATCTCTTTCAAGCCCGCATGCCAGCAGTTCTGGGATCCGAGCAGCTCTTTCAGCTCCCGGCTGCCTGTCACTCAAATGGGCCTCAGCTGCAACTCCGAATGATGAGTATTAACCTCCCGCTGGGAAGATTCGCCCAATCTCCCCACTTCCAACAGCAGCTCCCAGGGCCGCACCATGCTCCTACCTGTTAGCCTAAGCTGGGATTTTCTTCTGCTAACGCTGTGATTTTAGAAAAGTGGAAGAGGATTCCTGGGAGAAAGACACTCAGTTAACCTTCTCCTAATTGCCATTCAAGATGGAAAAGGGAGAGAAAGATGGTGGCTGTCCCAGGAGGGCAGCTGGGCCATGGAGTGGCCTGCAGCCTTGCCAGGAAGCACACGGGTCTGCTGGTGTGTGTGTGTATGTGTGAGTGTATTCTGGCCCAGGGGTCTATGTTCATAGACTCCTACATGAGGGTGGTTGATGGCTGGTGTCTGGGGATAGGCCTTGATTTGGGCTTACTGTCTTCTCTGATGTCCTCCCTTCCTCTCAGACGTCCCTCAGTGATGTACTTCGGTAGTTCACTGTGGTCTCCTTCTTCCTCCAGTCTCTGCTGTTCCCTTCCAGATTTTCTTTTGCCTTGTGCAGCAAGATTCATCGTTTTTTGTGTTTGTTTTTGTTTTTTTTGCTGTTCTTTAGCTTGTTTATTTGTTCAGAAGTTTGTGGCTGGTCCCATTTTCCTCTCCTGGATGAGGCAGTGCTCTCCTCTCACTCATTTCTCTTCTGATTCCACAGGCTTCCCAGCTTCCTTACCAGATCATTCTGGTGAGAAAAATGGGTGGTTACTTGGGCAGGCCCCATAGCCAGTGGGTAATAGCACAGGCTCTGAAGTGACACTACGCAGTGCTTGGCAAAGAGTAATAGTCTAGTTAAATGAATGAATGTATGAATAAATCATAATATAACATAACATAACATAACATAACATAACATAACATATCTTGTCCCCAAATATTAGGACACCTTCTTCTTAGATTGACTTCTCTGAAACCTTTTCTCTCCATTCTGTGGAAGACTGTTAACCAATTGCCAGTTCCCCTCCTTGTGGGGAAAATTCCACTTCCTGGGCACTGGCAGACACGGTCACAAGACTTGATTAGGCCAGTAAATGTTAACGAAAGCCAGTGTGTGTCACTTCCAGGTGGAAGCTGTGGTAACTTAGTATTCTCTTTCTCTTCTGTCACATTTGCTGGCAAAGGTTCAGATAGTGGCTGCTCCATGAGCTTGGATATTGGGGTGAGAGCCCTCAGTTGATCTGCCATTGGCATATACCTTTGTAGTTTTATGCCACTGAAGTTTTGGGTTTTTTAAGTGACCATAACATAATCGTACTATCCTGACTAATGCACAAATACGCAAATATACTCATCTGTTATTATATGTGGTTTCTTTTCCTCAGCCTTTAAATGTACAATTTTTACCTGCCTCTGAATAAAGATGTTTTTCTACTTAGCTGGCCTCTTATTTCTTTTCATTGTTACAAACCAGATATCAGAAACCCAAATCCTGGCCAAAAAGAGAAATGTTTTTGTTTAGATACTTAACTAGGTGGGTAAGTCTCACATCATCCCTGCATTCCTAGTAAATTATGTGGAACACCAAATAATTCCTATGTCTATATATCTTGTCTCAAGATATCCAGGCAGGATTGCAACATATAGTTGTGAGGTTGTGCACTGAACAATTAAGGGTCAGGGCATTCTTAAAGACCACAGCATGAATGGCCATGTGAACCCTTTGCTGGGCTCCTCTAACAGAGGATCTACTTATAAGAAATTTCCAGGAGCCAGGGAGCAACTGTGCATTCCACCATCAATACAGAACCAGAGAGTTCATTCTAAATGATATCCTAAACATTGCTGAATTCCTCCAGGAAATTATAATGAGAGGACCCCTTACCATGTTGCCTCTTTGTCACAACTCAAGCAAAATGAGGGCCTGATTCTTCCAGGCTTCCTGCCATTCTCATTTACCCCGTAACCTCAGCTCCAGAGAGGCCCACGGACTTGTGCTGCATTGTGTTTTGGAGGACAGTGTTTTCTGATTTTCCCTTTTTTGTGGGCTGTTTCTTCTGGGCCTGTCCAATAGGGGGAGCTCAGTAGATTTCACCTCAACATCCATCCCCTCTGGACTTTAATCCTCCTGCCCTGGATTACTTTTGTCTGCCAAACCTTGGTCTTGGTCAGTCAGGGCTCTGCCCTCAGACATAGTGATATTTTAATCCCAAGAGCACTAAACAGTGAAATGTACAGTTACATGTTGGTCTTGGGTTTTCTTTAAGAGTGTTCCAGCTTTAAGCTCCGGCATAGAATGAATACTATTAATTGCCAGAAGAATCCTTTGCAGCTGAATATTTCCTGCATCTATAAATCATCCTCCTACTGCCTACCATGACAGTTATGCAAGTGACCTTTGGATTTCACAATTAAAAAAAATTTATGACATTGTAATCCACTCCATCCATGGGAATGCACCACACTGAGATTGTGAAGTCAAAGAATGAGTGAAAAACAATCATCAATGAAAACAATAAGAAAATGATGGTTTGAACTGAAAGGCATTGTGTTGTCATAGGAAGAGTTCCAATCCCAGCTCTATCACTGACTGTCCGTGTGACCTTGAGTGGATCACTTAACCTCTCTGGGTCTTAGTTTTCCTGTCTGTAAAAATGTGAAAGGATCCTTTCCAGTTCCAGCATTTTCCAATTCTAGAATGTAATGTTTATGAATATGAAATCATAGTAACTTCAAAAATGTATTGGTAGATATGGCCATTTCTTAGGTTCCCTGAGAGATTCTTGTTATTGCTTTTGGTAACTCTTTTGGTTGGGCTTTTTTTATCCCTTAAAAAGTTATTCCCAGCAAACTTTTGAAATGAACAAGGTTAGTTATCTCCATTTCACATTTGAGACCTATTGAAATTATGTACTTTGTCCAAAATTATGTAGGCCCTTTAGTGGTGGAAGTGTGATCAGAACCTAGCAATCCAGAGTCTCGTACCTTATATTAGACAAGAGGGAGTTGTCTTGCCCATGCTTACTAGAGTAGGAATTACTGAGACACACTCTACCATAACTCAGTTCAGTCAGTGCTAATTGAATGTATTTTATGTTTAGTGGTAAATAAAGTGTGTTCCCTAGCCTTAAAGAAGGTATGGTCTTTTGAGGGTCTGTTACAAAAACAAATGTAGGGAGTGCTGTGGTAAAGGTATTTTCAGGACTTCCTCTTCCAATCAGGATGGAGTAAGAGGAACAGGATTTACTTTCCCACCCAAAAAACTGTGAAACTGGACAAAATATAGGAAATAATGGCTTTCAAGTCATTAGGCATAAGGCAACAAAGGATGGTATCTTTGATGTATGGGAAACATGAAGTGAGCCCTATGATAATTTCAGCTTAATGTCTGAAGAAAGTTTCCAAACCATGGTACAGGAAAGGAAATCCCAGTAGTTTCTCTGAGTTTAGAAGACACGGCTGCAGTCTGGGAAGTCAAAGTGGCTAGAGTGCACAGGGCAGACTAGCAGAGTGGAGACCTTTATAGAGATCTGTAGAGGGTCCCATCAAATCGTTGGTTGAGTGGTACTAATCAGTGCATACATGTGAGGAAACTACTCAAGGCTGGAGACTGAATCAACTACAAGGATTAGAGGAAACATATCTTTGCAGATCATATAGTGGCAGAAATAGTTCCTGTTTCTGTCATTCAGGACAGAAAACCTCATAATCCACAGGACATTGAATAGAACACTCAGAAGGGTTTTGTCTAGTAGTGGAAAACATTAGCCAAAGATTAAATGTTGATCCTATCCAGTGAAACTTAAAAAAAAAAAAGACCTAAAGAATCAAACTGTTTCCAAGCAACCTAACTGTGATACAGAAAAAAAAAAAAAAAATCTCAAAATGTTTAGAGGAATACAAAAATATCTAGTACTCAACAAAGTAAAATTCATAATGTCTAGCAATCTGATAAAAAAAACCCATAAGGCATGCAAAGAAGCAGGAAAATATGACCCGTAGTGAAGAGAAAAATCTGTTAATGGCAACCAACTATGAAATTACACATGATAGAATTTATAGACAAGGACACTGAAACCGTTATAACTGCTTTAAGTTTATAAATTCAAGAAACCAGCATTGCAGGAGGAAACATCAGTGAACTTGAAGACATAGCAATAGAAACTATCCATAATAAAACAGAAAGAGGAGAACAGACTGAAAAACAAACAAACAAAAAAAACAAAACCCAAGCAAGAACAGCACCAGTGATCTTTGGGACAACTGCATGTGGTCTAATATATGTGTCAGTGGAGTCCTTAAAAGGAAAGAGAGAGAAGCAAGACAGGAAAAAAAAAAAAAAAATTGAAGAAAAAAATGGATAAAATTTTCCAAGAGAAATGAGAAACTTAGTGGGAAATGGAAGTATAAAGTTGTAAGTTACTTCTATATGAAGTGGTACTGTTATCACAAAGGTTGCATGTGATAAAGATGAATAAGGTAAACTGTAAAACTTACTAAAATAACATAATTAGTTAATAAGCCAAAAAGCAAATGAAATGTAATCATAAAAAATACTTAATCCAAAATAATGTAGGAAAGAAGTAAAAGGGAACAGGTAGGACAGATAGAAAACCAACAGCAATATGAGAGGTTAATCCAGCCATATCATTAATCACAGTAAATATAAATGGTCCAAAAATCCCAATCAAAAGGCTGAAATTGTCAGATGTGATAAAAAAAAAAGACCCAACTCTATATCATCTGTAAAAAATCCATTTTTAATCAAAGACACAAAAGTATGGAAAATGGTATATCATGCTGAAACTAATAAAGAAAAAAAAGCAGGACTGGTTATTTTAATATCAAACAAAGTAGATTTCTGAACAAAGAATATTACCTAGGATAAAAAGTGTCATTCATAGTGACAAAAGTGCCAATTTCTCAATGGGATCTTATAATCCTAAAGATAAAAGAACTGAGACAATTGCAAGAAAAAATAGATTACACAGTCTTAATCAGAAATTTCAACACCCTTCTCCCAGTACTTCATGGAACAAGTGGACAGAAAATCAGTAAGGTTATGGGAGACTTGGACAACACTATAAACCATTTTGTTCTAATTGAATTTTATAGTTCAAACTACCCAACAATAGCAGAGTACACATTCTATTCAAGTTTATACAGAGTATTTTTTTCCATGATAGACCATATTCTGGATCATAAAACAGGCCTCAATAAATTTGATAGGATTCAAGTCAGTATGTTCTCTGATCATGAAGGAAGTAGATTAGAACTAAATATCAAAGATATTTTGAAAACTCCCAGATTTTTGAGAATTATGTAGCACACTTAAAAATGCCCATGGGTCAAAAAAGTAATCAAAAAGGAAAAGTAAAAAGTATTTTGAGTTGAGCAAAAATGAAAAAAATATATATATCAAAATTTGTGAGAAGCAGCTAACATAGTCTTAAAGGGAAATTTATAGCACTAAATTGCTGTATTACAAAAGGTTGCAAGCTAATGACCTCAACCTCCACTTTGATAAATTAAAATGAGAAAGATACTTAAAACCCAAAGGAAGGAGAAGACATGAGTATTAGACATCACAATGGAAATAAACAGAAAACAGAAAAATAATAGAGATAAATCAATGAAACTCAAAGCTGGCTCTTTGAGAAGATCAATAAAATTGATACATCTCTAGTAAGACTCATAAGGAGAAAAGGAGAGAAGACACAAATTACCAACATCAGAAATGAGAGTGGTAATATCACTGTGGATTTTGCAGATGTTTAAGGGATAATAAAGGAGAACTTTATGCCAGTATTTCTATAACTTATATAGAAAAGATAAAAACTACCAAAGCTCATTCAGGAAGAAATAGTTAACCTTAATAATAGCTTAAAACCTTCCTACAAAGAAGACTTCAGGGCCAGAGAGTTTCATGAAGAAATTCTACTGAACATTTAAGAAAGAAATAATGAATTCTACATAAACTTTTCCAGTAAATTGAAGAGGACAAAGTACTCTTCAACTCATTTGATGAGACAGCGTGAGAGAGATACCACAACCAGACAGACACTACAAGAAAATAAAACTATGTATTGACAGTCCTCATGATCATAGATGCAATATTCTTACCAAAGTGTTAGCAGTCAAATTCAATAATATGTAAAAGGATAATACATCAAAACTAAGTGGTGTTTATCTCAGGAATTCAGTGTTGATTTAACATTTGAAAGTTAAGTGGATTCACCAATTTAACAATTTAAATTAAAAAAAATTAAATGTTCTCTCAATAAGTGCAAAACAAAACAAACCCAAAACATTTTGACAAAATTCAACTTCATTCCTGATATAAGCACCTAGTAAACAAAGAATAGAAGTAAACTTCCTGACAATAATGGGTATCTTTGAAAAACGTATAGCTGACGTTATATGTAATGGTACCAGATAGAATGCTTTTCTCCAGTGCTTTTCTTGAGCCTTGTTTGGAAGACTCCAAGACAAGGATGTCCATTCTGCTAGTCAACATTTTACTGGAGCGTCTAGGCAGTACAATATGGCAAAAAAGAAAGAAACAATGAAGGAAAAAATATAAAAAGACACTGAGATATTTGTGCATGGCATAATTACCTAAACAGAAAATCTTGTGAAATCTACAAAAAAGCTACTAGACTTAATCAGTGAATTTAAAGTTGCAGGGTAAAAGATCAATATACATAATTCAGTTACATTTGTATATGCTAGCAACAAAAAATCAGAAATTGAAATAAAAAAATACAACTTACAATAGCATTGAAGCTATGAAATATTATGAACAAATTCACTAAAAGTTGCATGAGACCTGTACTCCAAAAGCTAGAAAACAATGCTAAGAGAAATTAAGGAGTACATAAATAATTGGAGAGGTATACTATACTCATGGATTGAAAGATTCAGTATTGTTAAGGTTCTGTCCAAATGATCTGTAAGTCCAATCAAAATTGCAACAGTCTTGCTTTTTTTTTTTTTAATAGAAATTAGCAAGCTGCTTCTAAAGTTCACATGGAAATGCAAAGGACTCAGAATACCCAAAACAACTTTGAAGAAGGACAGTGTTGGAGGATTTATTATAAAGCTACAATAATCAAGACAGTGTGGTATTGGCATAAAGATAAATCAACGGAACAGAATAGAGTTGAGAAACAGACACGTATGTATGTTAATTGATTTTTGACAAAGGTTCAAAGACAATGCAGTGGTGAGAGAATTTTCTTTTCAATAAATGGCACTGGAACCATTGTATATCCATATAAAAGAAACAGAAAAAGAACTTCAACTCTCACTTTATGTCATATACAAAAATTAACTCAAAATGGATCACAGACCTAAAATAAAATCTAAAACGAAAACCTAGAAGAAAACATAGGAGGTTGTCTTTACTTAGGGTTAGATCTGCATCAGAAGCATGATTCATAGGGAAAAAAAAAATCAACAAACTGGATTTAATCAAAATTAAGAATGTGTACTTTTCAGAAGTCACTATTAAGAGAATAAAAAGACAAGCTGTAGACAGGGAGAAAATATTTGTAAAGCACATATTTGATGAAGGACTTGTATCCAGAATATATAAAGAATCTCAACATTCAACTGTAAGAAAATAACCCTTCTCTTTTGGGTAAAAGGTTTAAATAGACATTTTACCAAAGAAGATATATTGATGACCATAACATCCATGCTTATTGATCAACATTGTTAGTCATAGGGGAAATGCAGATTAAAACCACAGTATGTTACCATTGTTCATCTACAAGAATGTCTAAAATAAAAATTACTGATCAAACCAAGTGTTGGCAGTATATGTAGCAGCTGGAACTTTCATACAGTGTTGGTGGAAATGTAAAATGATAAAAAGATTTTTGAAAGCAGTTTGCAGTTTCTTAAAAAGTTAAACATACATCTACCAGATTACCCATCCATTCTACTTCTAGGTATATGTCAAAGAGAAATGAAACCATGTGCCATGTAAAGACTTGTTCATAGCAGCTTTATTTGTAATTGCCAAAAAGTCTAAACAACTCAAGTGTCCATCAGCAGTTGGATGGATAAACAAATTGTGTATCTATACAATAGACCATTATGCAGGAATAAAAATAAACTATGTATATCTAAAACATAGATGAATCTTTTTTTTTTTTTACGTTTTATTTAAGTGATTTCTACACTCAGCATGGGGCTCAAACTCATGACCCTGAGATCAAGAGTTGGATGCTCTATCGACTGAATCAGCCAGGCGTCCCAACATAGATCAATCAAAGTAATTATTTTGAGTAAAAGAAGCCAGACTATTTAAATAAAGAGGACGTAATGTATGATTCCATTTATAAAAAATTTTAGAAAATGCAAAATAATCTTTAGTGAAAGATCAGTGGTTGCCTGGGAATGGGGTAAAGGGGAGGAGGAGCAGGAGAGTGGGATTATCAAGGGGCATGAGGAAACACTATCTTGATTGTGGTGATGGTTTCATGAATGTGTATGTCAAAATTTATCATATTGTATACTTTAAACATAGTTTATTGTATGTTAATTATACCTAATAAAGCTGTTAAGAAACAGCAAAAATATATTAAAGCAAGTTACATTTCTTAACAAAACAGATTAAATTGTTTATCTGGATTCAAATGTCCATACTTCTGCAAATTAAAATTGAGACTGATTAAAATAAGAGGGATGCTCGGGGCTCTGGGGTGGTCTAGAAGACTCAGAGCGTATAACCAATAGCGTTTTTCTATCCTTACGTTATATTATGCTAATAATTAGACAGGCAGGAATGCATGTGCCATAGAAGATCCCTTCCAAATTGTAAGCCACATTCTGATTCAGTAGGTCTGGGTTGCAGGAGACTAGGAATCTGCATTTGTAATGAGTCCTGTGGGTGATTGTGATGCAGATGAGTCATGGGCCACAGGAGAGAAATATTGGTCAGAAATCTCTGCAGCATCATAATCTCCTGTTTTTCTTTTCAAGCTTGGCTTGTATTTGCTTCTTTTGGTTAAGGTAAATAGTTTACCTGGCTTGACTCTGTAGTATCTTCTATTTGATAAGACCTAGCTGCCCACCTTTGGATGGAATCAGTGCTCAGAAATAGTGTTACAACATTATGTTTGGGAATAACCCCAGCAGTGTTGTTATAGCCATAAGAACAACCTTAGTCACGTAGTCCAGGCCCTGCCCTCCCTAAGGAACATCCATCCCTCTTAAACCATTTCAGGCAAGTAAAGGCTGGGCTTTCACAGCCCAAGGGCAGGGAGGTCTTGCTTGCTACAGGCTCTGGTGCCAATCACTCTTAGGCGGGAAGTTCTTTTTTTGGGTTTCACAGTGTTCCTCCAGCAGTTGCCCTTGAGGGCTGTGACTTTTGCAGTTGTTTAATGGATCAAATCACTCCTCTACTTGAAACATTTTGGAAGCTTTCCATAGCTGGCCGGATAAAACCCAAACTCCTGACCTTGGCCAATAAGCTCTGCATGATCTCTGCCCTGACTGCCCCTTCCACTGCACCTCCACCAAACCAGCCAAATTTTGGACTTGACTCTTGGTGCTCAAACACACCAAGAAATCCCTTCCCACCTTAGGCCTCCTTCATGCATTTCCTTCTGCTGAAAGTTTTCTTTGGCTCTTATATGGCTGGCTTCTCTCATCCTTTATACCTCATCAAGATGTCGCCTTCTCAGGGAGACCTTCCCTGGCTACCCTCTGCCCAGTTACTCTTTGTCCCATCTCTCATCACAAGTTGTGATTATTTTTATATTCTCTTCACCAGAATGTCAGCTCTGCTTTGCTCGTCACTGTATTGTCATTATTGGTTGAATAAATGGATTACTCCTCCAAGATGCCCTAATTTTTAGAATTGCTATGGCAGTGGTTTAAATAGAGTTCTTCTACCTGAAGGTCTTGGGCATCAGTGTTTTCAAAACTGTATCAAAAACCTCTTTGTTTAGAGTGACAGCTCTCCCTGCCCCTCTCCCCCTGAAAAAAAAAAGACCCACTTTTGAGCCCAGCAAAACAGCAAAGCATTTAGTGCAGATAGAGGACAATAGATAGATATTTGCTACCGAACAGTCTTCCCTGTCATGTTCACCCAGAAGTCAACTCCCATCTGGGGAAAATGGTTCAGAAATTGAGTTCAGGATTTAGCTGAGTCTTGTTGTGGCTTTAGGCTTCTCTGATACTATTTTTGATAGGCCTGCAGGCAAGACTGGGCTCCTGGCAGTATGGCTGGGGGTGGGGTGGGGGTGGTATGTGTGACTAGATGACCTCTGACTTCTTGGCTTTTCCAGGAAGATGGGAAATGAGTGATTGTTCTTGATCATATAGTGTGAAAAGTACCACATTTGTGTGCAAGTTCTGAGGCCAGAAAGGTGGTCATGATCATGACTGTTCCTCTTTGAACTTACCAAAGCCCGAAAAGCCTAATAGCAGGTGTCACTCTATGTGCCACAGGAAAATCTGACCCCGGGTGCTAAAAAGCTGAGCTTCCATGAAGGAGATGCATTTGTGGAATCTCTTTGACTCCATACTTTTTCTCTGAACACATTTTCATTTTACTTCCAGTTGATTTCTCTCCTTTTTTCCTCCTCCTCCTTTCTTTCTCTTCTATTTTATTTTTCCCAGATGTTTTCCCTTTCATATCCAGGTCACTTTTTAGTTTTTCCTGTCTGTCTCTTCTCTATCTCCATGGCTCACCTCATGTGTTTTTTTTTTTTTTTTTTTTTTCATTTTCCCCCCCTCTTCCTTTCCTTGTCTTCATTTAAGATCATCCTATGAAACCAGGGACATCCTTTTTTCATCACTTGAATCTGGCCTAGTGGTGACTGACTGTATTAATACTGCACATAAATTTAAAACAATATGGTATTCTGGTCAATTGAATATTTTTTTATCATTATAAAGTGTCCCTCTTTAGTTCAGTGAATAATTTTTGCCTAAAATCCTATTTTGATATTAATTTAGCTGTGGCAGCTTTATTTTTGTTAGTATTTGCATAGTATATATTTTTTTTATATCTTCTCAACCTTTTTGTATGATTATATTTAATGAGTGTCACTTGTAGGCAGCATATATTTTTGGAATTTTGGGTTTTATCCTGTCTGGTAATATTTCTCTTTCAATTAGAGTATTTTGTCCATCTGTCTTTTTTTTTTTTTTTTTAAAGATTTTAGTTATTTATTTGACACAGAGAGACACAGCGAGAGAGGAACACAAGCAGGGGGAGTGGGAGAGGGAGAAGCAGGCTTCCCGTGGAACAGGGAGCCCGATGCAGGGCTCAATCCCAGGACCCCGGGATCATGACCTGAGCTGAAGGCAGATGCTTAATGACTGAGCCACCCAGGTGCCCCTGTCCATCTGTCTTTTAATGTATTTATGGACATATTTGGGTTTAAATCTACACACTTACTATTTATTTTATGTTTGTCTAACCTATAGTATTCCATGTTCTCTCCTTCTTTGCTTTCTTTTCAATTTATTATTTCTTTTTTATTTCATTTTCTATCTCTATTAGTTTGTTATATTTTTGGTGATAATTATAACAGATACCCAAAGAATTTACATATACATCTTTGACATAAGTATAAAATAAATGAGAACTTTCATCAGTTACTGGTTAAAACAAAGAGCCTAGAATCCTGTATATTTTCCCCCTTTCAATTTATATGCTACTATGATAATTTTAATTTATAGATATTTTAAGTCTAACAAAACAAAATTATTATTGTATAGAGTTGCTATTCATTTAGCATATCCACGTATTTGCCGTTCCTGTTGCTCCTCATGTCTTCCTGCATCTTTAAGGCTCCTCTGGGAGTGACATCTTTCTGTGTATAGACATTTCTTTTAGTTCAGGTTTACTGACAAATTCTCTCAGTTTTTATTTGTGTGAAAAGTAGCCTGATTTCACTGACAGTTTTCAGTGACACTTTAGCTGGGTATAGGATTTTGGAATGACTGTTATTTTCTCAGCACTTTTAGGATATTGTTACATTATTGTCAGACTTGTGCTGTCATAGGAAGTCAGATGTGAGTTCTGTTGTTGCTTCTGTCATTTTTCCTGTTTTAATTCAAAGACCCTCTTTTTGTGTTAATGATCATTTTTTTTGATAAGTAGGTAAGATTTAAACATTTTTTTAAATTGGTATTTATCCTGCTTGATATTCATAGTGAATGCTTTGTGAATTTGTGCTTTTGTATATGTCAGCAGTTTTAGAAAATGCTCTTACATATTGCTGTTCCTCCATTCTGTCTTCTGTGATAACAATTATATTACCTAGACCTTTTCTTATAAATCTTGATATCTTGTATGTTTTCTCTGTTTTCCATCCTTTTATCTTTTAGTGTTCTGTTCTGGACATTCTATTCTGACTTTATCTTCTAGTTCACTAACTTTCTAGTTGTGTTTAATCTGTTGTTAAAGCCTTCCATTGATTAAAACATTTTAGTTACTTTAATTTTTTTAGTTTTAGTATTATATTTTTAGTGTATTTATTTCCTTCTTAAAGTAGTTTCAAGTTGATTGCCTGAATTTTCTTTTTTTTTTCTTTTTTGATTGCCTGAATTTTCCATTTTGGCTTTAAATTCTTCAAATATATTAAGTATAGTTATTTTAAAGTCTGTGATGGCTATTATCTGGGTTCTTTTGTAAGCTCGGTTATTTTTGATTGAGTACCAGGTATTGCATATGAAAAAAATAAAGATAATTTGAAGCTTAGAATAAGGTATCTTACTTTAGAGAGGACTTAATTTACTTGTTACTGGAAACTAGGGGCCCTCTGAGGCTCACAATCCAGGCTCACATTAATCTAATCAGCAATAGTTGTTCAAACTTGGCTTTTAGTTCCTATGAGAACTGGTTTATTTTGATTCAACCTTACTCTTATGATAAGGTTATATCCCTTTCATGACCCAACCCAAAATTCAGGGTTTTACTAGCCTCTCTGCCTTGCTGATCCGGAATTTGATTTTTTTTTCCCTGTCACAAGACAATTTGTCAAAAGGTCTTAAGTTTTACACCTCTCAACCACCTGTACTGGAGTTGGCTGAGCCCCTAGGGTGTGGCAAAAAGTCGCCTCAAATGCCAAACTGACTTCTCTGGGTTTCCTTTTTATCACTCAGACTTGGTTCTGTAATTCTTCTCTGTCTTGGAACATCTCCAGTGCCAGGTAATTTTTATATATTGCCTAGATTTTTGAGTTGTTCTCTGCATGAAGGTTTGTCCAAGTTTCCTAGTCTACCAATACAAGCAGGCACAGTTATTATGTTGCTGTGTAATCCTGGACAGATCATTTCCCATCTCTGGACTTCAGTTTTCACACCTATATGATAAAAGGGTTAGACTGGAAGACCTCCCCACATCCATCTTTCAGCCAGTGTCAGCATTATTCTTGATCTGTAGGCTGTATGCATCAGACCTGTGGGTTAGACTGTCAGTTTTATAGGGAAGGCCTAGTTCTTTCTACATAGCACTGGCATCCTGCCCCATTTGGTCAAGGTCACTAGTAAGGCTTTGGAATGACGGCAGTGAGCACGATAGTTACTTTTGGGAGACTGAAAACATGTAGTATAATGCTAGAATATAGCTAGCTTGAAATAAATACCCTTCTACCCATACTGGTGTGAAATGTAGGCAGGGATGTTTCATTTTTCTCTCAACTCAGAAATAGGAAGGACTCCCCAGGGCTATTTATCACAGGCAGAAGGGAGATAAATAAAGAACAGGGATGTTGTTAATTTACTCAAACTCCAAACTCAAAGTCCCTTTGATGGAGCAGAGGCACCGAGAAAGCCCTGATGTAAGGTTTCTGGGGAACCATCTGGAAGGTCTGCCACTCATCTCACTCTACATGAGTGCACACACACACACACACACACACCCCAAACACGTGTGCCTAATGATGACCACATTACAAATGGACACATCTGGTGGAAAGAGTTTCCAGTAGGAATTTCAAAGCACTATCACTTTCATTCTAAGGGACTAATTTAGTTACATTTTGCCCCTGGTTCTTTATTTTGAAGAGCAGCTTAGAACATCATTGCTTTTTAATACACTGTTGCAGAGCTCCAGCTGTGAGAAAATGGGTCTTGCAGTACTACTTGAGCTTCCTGTGGGTTAAGACAGACCCTGAGGTCAAATTGTCTGGGTTCAAATCCTGACTCTCCAAATGTACCAGTTGAACCTGGTATGAATTGTTAAATTTCCTTGTGTCTTCTTTCCTCATTTATAATATGAGGATAATGAATAGTACCTGTGTCCAAGAGCTGTGGTGAGGAGTAGATAAGTTAGTCCATGTGAAATGTGTGGGAGGGTGAGCTGTTGATTCAGATAACTGGTATGTCAACCCTTCTTTACTGGTACAGTGTGTAAGCCACAGAGGCACATCAGCAAGAGGTGAAGTGAACTAGGTAGAGCGCTGGATTCAGGGTCAGAAGACCCACTGTTGTGTTACACTGATTGTTGGCTTAACTCCCAGAACTTTTGGACCTCAGTTCAGTCTTCAAACCTTTCCTGTAAAATAGGACAGTAACACTCCCATCTACCTCACAGGGTGAATCACAGATCAAGTGATGGATATAGAAGTTTTTTGCAAAAGCGCTAAGTGCTATATAAATATGAGGGACTGTCACTGAAGGTGATGGAAGACCCATGATCCTTTTTAGGAGAGATGAAAAGAGAGGCTACAGGATAAGTGGGGGGGTAGGGTCCAGCTTTTTACTGCAGTTTCCAAGCCTGTGCTCTTTCTGTGTGACTCCACTCTCGGCATTCTCCAGCACATGAACTGTCTTGCTGGGCTGCCTGTGGAAGGGATCTCATGGTCCCTTAGAGTTGGTCTTGTATTCCGTTTCTTTTCACCCAGGGTCTAGTCCTGCAGACTCTGAACTTGGTATCTGGCAACGTGTCCATTTGGCTGATTGAGGAAATCCTAGGCCCTTGCTCCAAAGAGTGAGCAGGAGGATTAAAAGCGCCTCTGGAATGATGATGTGGGACAGTAACCTGGCATGGTGTGGACCAGATGGTGGGGGCCAGATTGGGTGTGGTCAGAGCCCTGAGGTGGACACAAAGAATAGGTCAGGATAAGCGATGTATTAGTTTCCTCTGGCTGCTGTAACTAGTTACCAACAACAGACTATTCTTTTACAGTTCGGGAGGCCAGAAGTCTGAAATCACTATCAATGGGCCAAATCAAGTGTCAGCAGTCTCATGCTTCCACTGAGGGCCTTAGGGATAATCTGTTCCTTGCCTCTTGCAGCTTCTGGTGGCTATGGGTATTTCTTGGCTCATTCCAGTCTCTGCTTCTGTGATCACATTGCCTTGTCCATCTCTTCTGTTTTTCTTCTACATCTTTCTTTTTTTTTTTTTTTTAGTTACTTATTATTTTAGAGAAAGAGAAAGAGCACAAATGGGAGGGGCAGAGGGAGAGGGAGAGAGACTCTCAAGCAGACTCTGCACTGAGCACAGACCCCAATGTTGGGCTCATTCACACGACCCTGAGATCATGACCTGAGCTGAGACCAAGAGTTGGATGCTTAAGCAACTGCACCACCCAGGTACCCCTCTTCTGCATCTTTCTTGTAAAGACAGTTGCTGTGGCATTTAGGGTCCACACAGATAATCTAGGATAATGTCCTCATCTCAAGATCTTTAAGTTAACTGTATCTACAAAGACACCTTTACCAAATAAGGTAACACAGATTCCAGGGATTAGAATGAAGATATCTTTGGGGGGCCGTTTAGCCTCTTACAAGTGGTAGGGCAGGAAATGGGGAGAGCAGGAGATAGCTCACACAGGGCAATTCCTGGAATGAGGGCAAAAAGAATTAGAACCTGTCCTGATGGGGCAGAGGAAATTAGACAAAATGGGAACAAAAATATATCTAAGGGGAAAGTACCAAAGAAGCCTTTATAACTGCCTGACCTGAGTAAAATAATGATTTTCACTAAAGACCTACTGGGTGCCAGGTACTGGTCTTGGGGCTGGAAAGAAGGCAGCATGGAGTTTGCAGTCATTGGGTCAGTGAGTAAGTAAGTGAATGAATAACTTAGAACATTCTTTAGCAAGGAAGGGCTTTGTTTCTTGTTAACATCAGGTATCAAGGCTGTCAAGAAGAGCTAACCGAGGATGTGCAGTTGGAGATCAGAGAGTAGGTCCTCTGGCTGCAGTGGGGTCTCTTGGGTGGAGGAAGGTCTGCCCTTACCCAACTGGAGGAGGAGAAGGGTTTATTTAACTGAGTGATTGTCAGCCCTGTCTGTGCATTGATCACCTGAGGGGCTTTTAATGAATGCCCAGACCCCACCCTCAAGAGATTCTGATTCAAGTAATCAGGAGGGGGCTGGCCATGTCTGTATGATAAGAGCTCCCTGGTGATTCTAATGTGCATCCAGGGATGAAAATCGGGGCTAACTTTTCTTTCGAGTCAGACTTGGCTACAGAACAAGGCTCTGAGCGTTACTTTATGCTGTGTGATCTTCTTGGACATATCATGTAACTTCCGTGAGTCTCTGTTTACTCATCTGTAAAATGGGGATAACAGTACTGACCTTATACATCTCTCGAATGATTAAAGTAGAAAATACTTGCAAAGTGCTCATCATGATATCTGGCGCATGGTAAATGCTCAGTAATTATCCTTACGGCCCTCACTGAGGTAGGGATTATTGTGCCAATTTTATAGATTCAGGAATTGTGATTTATACATGTCAAGTTAACTTGTTCAAAGCC
Organism: Halichoerus grypus; assembly: GCF_964656455.1. Classification (NCBI taxonomy): domain Eukaryota; kingdom Metazoa; phylum Chordata; class Mammalia; order Carnivora; family Phocidae; genus Halichoerus; species Halichoerus grypus. The sequence goes on from NC_135721.1 coordinate 59,896,723, forward strand.
ACATTTTTAGTAAATGGAGGATATAAAATTCAGCCCAGACCTCCTTTAAAGACCTTTAGTTCTACCCAGTCTTTTGACAGTGAAGTATTAAAACCCAGCTACTCCACTCTCTTTGGCCTCTGTGGCTGTGAAGGAGCTGGCCTACTGCTCGTCTGTTAAGACCCTGGTTCCACCTCAATACCTAGGAATTTAGGATGGGAGAGAAGCCCCCTGACCTTCCCTCTTAGCCCCATCTCTTACTGTGAGATAAAGTAGACATACAATTGCTATAGAGAGGTAGAGCAGGCTGAATAATGACCCGCCTCCCCCGCCAATGATACCAGTTCCTAATTCCTGGAGCTTATGAACCTTATGTGTCAAAGTCTTTGCAGATGTGATTAAATTAAGGATTTTGAGATGAGAAGGTTTTTCTGGGTTATCCAGGTGGGCCCTAAATGCCATCACAAGTTTTTTTTTTTTTTAAAGACTTTATTTATTTGACAGAGACACAGCGAGAGCAGGAACACAAGCAGGGGGAGTGGGAGAGGGAGAAGCAGGCTTCCCGCTGAGCAGGGAGCCCGATGCGGGGCTCGATCCCAGGACCCTGGGATCATGACTTGAGCCAAAGGCAGACGCTTAACGACTGAGCCACCCAGGTGTCCCATCACAAGTGTTCTTATAAGAGAAGGGCAGAGAAAGATTTGATATATATGTGTTTACAGAGGAGAAGGCAGTGCAGCTACAGAGGCAGAGATCTAAGTGATGCAACCATAAGCCAAGGAATGCCTTTAGCCTCCAGGAGCAGGAAGAAGCAAAGCATGGAGTCTCTTCTAGTCCCTCCCAAGGGAGTTTTGGCCCACGTTACTGGTTTTGAACTTCTAGACTCCGTAACTGTGAAAGAATAAATTTCTGTTGTTTTAAGCCACCCCGTTTGTGGTAGTTTGTTATAGTAGCCACAGGAAACTAATACTGGAGGTTCTCTTTGGACACCCCTATGGTCTGCAGTGGTACCTTCAGGTCACAGCAAACCTGACTGTACTCTACTTGTGTCTCTTCTGGCTGTCTGATCACTGGCACAGGACCAGAAAGGTCCTAGGGAAGTATGTGCCCCTGCAGCCCAGGGCAGCAGGCAGACTTCACTGCATTGGCACACTGCTGTCTTTTACCACCACCTGAGCTTCTGTGTTGGGGAGTGGACATGAGTCTTCTTATCGACTGTGCTACTAGATGGAGAAAGCATGTCCAGCATGGTTTGGGGTAGAGCCAAAGAGGCTGACAGCCATCCAAGTTGCCATTCCCTGCCTCCTTTTTGACATTGAGGGTCCCCAGCTGAATTTACCCCCATCTTCCTGCCCCTGTTGCTCAAGGGCAAGGGCTTTCTGGAACAATTTTACTCAGTGCACCAGGAACAAAGGAGAAACCAAATGCCTTGCTTGAGAACGACCCATATGGAGGAGGCAAGGCAAGGCGCAGCCCAGTGACAGGATAATTGCTTAAATATCTGCTTTAAGTATAAAGGCAGACTCTACCTCCAGCTGGAGTTCAGGTTCCCACAGGTCATGAAAACAAAGAGGGGAACGGAGAATTAAAGAGGAATAGAAATGGAAATGATTAGGAAAGATTGCCACTACTTATAGTGTATGTGTGTGTGTGTGTGGGGGGGGGCTGGGGAGTAGAGAATTAACCCTTTTGGGATTGTGCAAGTAGGGTGTGGGCTTACTGCTCTTGGCTTTCCTTCTCAGGATGGGAAGGTGGAGGGCTGAGCCCATGGGTGAAGTGCTCTGCTCCAGGGACAGCTCTCCCAGGACCTGGAGAAGAGGCTGGTGGAGCTCATATAGGGTATTGGGCTTTGGGCAGTGCGAGTTGGGCATGGCTTTGAGTGGTGGGGGTGAGTTTGTGGGTAGCACATTCAGGTTTCCTGATACTTTATCAGAATTCCTCCTTTCTGCTCTGCTGCTTGAGCTCATCTTGTCTTCTGGCTGGTGATGCCTCTTTATGCTTGCTGTTTCTGCCGACTCAGCACTCTGGCACTCCCAGATTGAGCGGGGAGGTGGTTGGGATGGGGGTCTCTGCACTCACTGCCATGGCATTCTCTGTTTCTTCTTTGCAATCCTCAATATGCTGGCAATTATTAAGTTAATTCTAATGATCTTATCGCCTCAATTCTTAGAAGCAGAAGTTTTCACATTTTAACATTCCTGGAATTAGGGCCTGGCTTACAATTAATGAGCATATTTAATGGGTATATTAGACATTGTTCCCCAGAGAAGTAGAACCAATAGGATATCTATCTATGTATGTATCTCCTACTATATATCCTATCAAGTTATATCCTATCTATATATTTATATCTGTGTCTGTCTTTAGAGATTTTAAGGAGTTGGCTTACATGGTTGTGGGGAGTGGAAAGTCTAAAATTTGTGGCCAGCAGTCTAGAAATTCAGGTAGGGTTTCTATGTTGCAGTCTTGAAGCAGAATTTTTTTTCTTTGGAAACTTTAGTCTTTGCTGTTAAGGCCTTCAACTGATTGGGCCTACCCACATTATGGAGGGTAGTAATCTGCTTTACTTAAAGTTCACTGACTGTAAATATTAATTACATCTAGAAATTACCTTCACAACAACACCTAGACTAGTGTTTGACTAAACAGCTGGGCACCATAGCCTAGCCAAGTTGACACATGGAATCAACCACCACAGTAGGATAGTCATTTGATTATTTTCATTCAATCATTTACTCACTTATTCATTCCTCCTCCAAAAAAATCTGCTATACAAGTATGTACGGTCTTAGTGGGTACCTTAAACATTGGGCTATAATGGCATTTGTTTTGCGTCTGCCTTCTGGTAGCTATGAGCTTGATGAAGGCAGGGGTCATACTTGTTTGTTCACTGCAACATCTTCAATGCAGAGAACTGGCACGTGGTAGGTCCTCAATATTGGTTAACTACCTGACTGGCCAGGTGGATAAGCAATAAATGATTTGAATTCAGGTGCTTCTTTGACTTTTAATTTCCTCTTTTCAGGACTGTTACAGGGCCTTTTCCCACTTCCTTTTCCCCCTTGTGAAGACTACATACTTCTTTTCTTCTCTCCAGTCTTTCTGGCTCCTTGTCCCCCATCCCTTTTATTTGGCTAATGCTCTGTGCCTAATCATGTTAGCCAGCACTGGCATTATAGAGATGTTTGCAATCCAATCCAGGTCTGATTATAAGCTTCAGCAGCCCCAGGCTACTTTAAGAATGTGTTGATTGGTGGGGGTTGGGGAGCCCCCGAGGGGACCAGCATTTTTGGCTGATGGAGCCGCCCACATGTGTGTCTGGGCACCGCAAGGGAGCCTGGGCTGGTTGGGTTTTGGTTCTCTCCTTGATCAGGCTCCTGGTGGGGTATTTATCGTGGCTGGGCATCTAAGCCCTTCCTGATTGTATTAAGCCTCATGAAAGTGAGGCCCAAAACAATCCTGCTAGTGTGGCTAGTGCTGTAACCACAGCAAAGGGTGCCCTGTATTTCTTGTCATTCTCTGTTCGAGCTCATTTCAACTTTTCTCCCAACACTGGGAGTATAAAGAAACTGCCACGTGTTTCTCTGGTTTGCAAGCATTACCTCATTTCCCTTGTCTAGGATATTAATTCAGAAATATTTATTAAGTGATTTCAGGATTTGGGGCAATTTTGAAAGCATTCAGTTGAAATTCCAAGAAGGATGTCATGGGTTTAAAGGAAATTAGCTACCTCTTCCCTTCTCTCCATTTTCTCAAAAGCACCCTGTATTTTTCTTTAGAGCACTTTGCTTTCTTGTCATTGTTCCCTAAATTATTTACATTCATTCCTTCGATGTCTGTCTTCCCTACTACACTGTAAAAATCTCCATCTGGGCAGGGTCCATGAGTGCTGTCTTTACCATTCTATTCCCAGGGGCAGGCACAATAAATTCTTGACCATCTATTGACTACATTTTGATTGACAAATGATATGGCATTCCACTCAGAAGGTGTAATTATGTTTCTGAAAGTTTGTACACAGGAGGAAGGAATATTCGTATAGTCACACATAGTTATGTGTGTGAAAACTGGATCCGTGGGATCAAGCTAAAAGCTCATGCTGTATCTCAAAGAGCCTTAAAGTTGTCCTTTCTTGTGTTCCTTGAAAAGATATGAGACAAGTCTATGTGAGTCACCAACCCTAGGGAGGCCAGTGTGAAATGAAATTACTTCAGGTTTTACAATTGTGAAGATGCACATCCCCATTTTTGCATATTGTAGTACTGTACTCTGCTAAAATGTGGGGCTCAGTGAATCAGACTTTGTCGACTCATCTCTTGGTTCTGCCAGTGTCTAGATGTCCCACATGAATGTCGTATGGCACAATATTTGCCATCTCTATGCCTTAGCCCATTCATGTATAAAAGGGGATAATAATATTTTTCACCTCATAGACTTGTTCTGGGATTATGTGAGACAATTATATGAAGTACTGAGGTCAGTGCCTAGCTCAGAGTAAAGTGAATGAACATCAGTTATTATTATTTCCATAAATGTATAATAGTGAAGTTGTCTTTGCATGCATGCATGGTGAGTTAAGAAAAAAAAGAGAGAAGAATAAGTTTTTTAGAAGGAAAAACTCCAATTACTAAAAGTAATGTGGGCTCTTCCTATAAGTAGAAATGAGGCTGATAGTCCAGGACACAGCACTGTTGGGGGGAAGGAAAGGAGGGAGCAGTATGGAGAAGATATATTGTCAAGGATGTGTGTTAACAAGGAATTGGGATGATAGAAAAAAGAATGAAAGATACATCCAATCATTGACTAGTAGCATCAGTGCAGTTGATTCATTTGGCGTCTGGTTACTTCCAACCACGTTCACCTGGCATCAGCACGACTGGTCATTTCAATCCAAAAGTTCAGCCCAGCAAACATTTGGGGAGAGCTGGTGGCTTGCCTTTGTGAGGCCCAAACTCTAAATCATCATTTGGCCTGGGTAGCTTTTGGGATTGGGCAGTTGTGACAACAGCATCTGCCAGTTCCCCCCCCCTCCGCCACCCCAGGACAGTTATTGGGGTCAGAAATTGCATTGCCAAGCAATTACTAGCAGCGACCAAAATGTTTCTGATTTCAGAGTACTCTTGTAGTAAGACAGAATTGATCAGAAAGTATATTATCTTGCTGCTCAGAGCAAACATAAATGACTTGCCTTAGAGCCGTAGTGATTCAGCTTTGAATGAATCCTCAAGGTTCATTCAATAGAGTGGGCTTCAAATATACTTTTAGAAGTAAAAACCAGGTTGGCACATTCCCTTCCAAGTCTTCCCCTCAACTTGGCCTATGGTGGAGTTCCTGGCCAATTCAGGATTTCTTTTTCATTCCTTTAGCACGAAGGACTTGGTTTTAATTGATTGAGGTATATTGTTATTATATTAAAAAGTAACATATTACAAAAAAAGAGTCAGACACTTAAAAAGTACTATATTACAGATATTACTGTGAAGTGTTTTTCTATCCCAAAGAACTTTTCACATCAATTGGATGATTTGATTTTTTCAACAACCCTTTGAGGTAAGTTGGGTAGATAAGTATATTATTAATTTCATTTTAAACATGGAGACTCGAGGAGGGAAAGTGATTACTTATCCAAAGACGTCCAGTGGCTGAGCTGGCGATAATAACAGCTACTCTGTAGCAGTCACCATGTACCAGGTACTACTGTAAGTGTTCATTTAGTCTTTACAGTGACCCGATGAGGAAGGCACAGTTATTATCCCTGTTATGCAGATGAGGAAACGGAGGCATAGAAAGATGAAATCATTTGCCTTATATTATAGCTGTGAGATGGTGGGGCTGAAATTAGAACCCGTATACCTTGGCTCCAGAGTCTAGGTACTCACCTACTATGGTATATTGAACATTTCGGTGCATGGTCTCAGGAACTCTCTGGTAATTCTTACTGTGCTTACTGCCCCCGTTCAATGTTCCCCGTCTTCTTTAGGGTTCTCCCAGTCTTAGATGGACAAAGCCTGTTTTAAAATGTTAAGAAACCAGAGATTTAAAAATATCTGTTTATTTATTATAAAAGCTAGATCACTAGTTGGAGAACAAGACAGGAACCACCTTCAAAATGATAATGAAATGAAAGACTGAAGCTTATGAGGAGGGAGAATGCTGCTGAAACTGTTGTCTCATTCTTTTGGTTGTTGCCAAGGACTCCTGTTGGCTTCCTGCTCTGTGCAGTTTTATTTTGTTGAGGTAGGAGGAGGCATATCAATGCTCAGTTCAGTCTCACGGTGGGGAAGGGGTTCTGTGTCAGTTGCATTTGCTTTGTGAACTTCACAGAAGTGTTGGCAGCAACCGGATTTGAGATCTTTCAGGTAAGGGCTGTAGAGCCACTGGTGGAGCCTGATTTTCTGGTGAGCTCCTAGGTTTGTGGGATATTAAAATCATGGGAAAGCTGTTCAAGTATTCTGGAAGAAAGATATTTTAAAACCTTAATTTCTCTTTAAGGACTGTAGGTGTTTTGGTGCTAATAGTTTAGGTTGTTCTATTCAGAAACGAGGTCCTTATAGCCAGGGGTCAAAAAGGTAATTTTCGGGGTTATTTTGAGACAATGAGAATGCACTGAGAGGGAGATAGCTGATATTTGATTCTTTGGACCACCAAGAGTTTTGTTGATAGAAATAATTCATTTTACCATTAGTGTATGGTTTGGGGAAAATACCGTTTTCTAAGTGGCAGAATTTCTCCCATGGAAGAGATTGCTTTTGGTTGGGTGGGAATGGAGTGGGGAAGTGAATAGGAATTTTCAGGGCTCCAAAATGCTCGTAAGTTTGTTTCTTGCCTGACTTCACATGCAGCAGAATAACTAACTCAGATAACTCCATGGGGGCCTCACCTGGGTTTCCTGTATGGTGTCTAATTTTCTTCCTGCCTGAGTTATTATGTAATCACATTATGTTGTCAAAACTTGGACAGTGGGAGAGAATATGGTAATAGAGAGAGACCCGAATTCCCTGGGCGTTTCTGCTTAACATGACTTTTATGACCTTTGGCATAAATATTAACCTGAGAATGCCAACTTTGTCATGTCTACAAGCATGTGTGCATGGGTGGACAAGGTGAGATGGGGGGTGACATTAGACATGATGCCAAGGCAGACAATTGAAGAATGAAAATGTTTGCCAAACTAGTTTATTTGACATCTTTAGACAAATAAATGATGTCGCTTGAGAGAATTTTGTTGTGGAAAAATTGGAATTGGTAATCATGGATTTGAGTGCAGTAAATGTTGTATGCCTACAAATATGAAGAAGGGGCTTATGTTCATGTATTGATGCTCTGAGGGTAATTATAAACACTGCCCCCCCTCACAGATTGTTATACTTATTTTTGTTTGATTTATAAAATTATAAAAATAATGTAGCAATAATATTAAGTGAATTTGGAAGAAAGAAAAAAAAATCTCCAGCAGTCTCACCATTCTGGTATCATAACTTTTTTCATGTTTGAGTTTTCCCTTTTTGCTGTTGGCTGACATATTTCTACCCAGTTGGAATTCTAAGTACACAGACTTTTAATTTACCCAATAACATTTGCAAACTGGAAGCAGCTTCGGTAGTTGATCCATGGACGGATGAGCAAGAGGGGACATTCAAGAGCATCTGGCCTGATTTCCTTGTTCTGTGGGTGAAATGGCAGAAGTCCAGAGAGGTGAAGGGTTTGCCTACAGGACAAAGATTGGGAGTAGCTGAGCTGGGGCTGTTCCTAGCACAGTGTTGCTTCTGACCACTCTCTGACTTAGTCCTGAGGGAGGCTTGCCTTCAACACCCATGTCTCTTCAACTTGGCTTTTAAGTGTGTGTGTGCATGTGCGTGTGCGTGTGTATGTGCGTGTGTGTGTGTATGCATACATGTAAATATAAATTTATATTTATAGACATGAATTGCTGTCTAATATGTAGAGAAGCTTAATTATGGTAAACTCCAATTTCATAAACAATTATAAAAATTGAAAAGATTTGAAAAAAGTCATGGGACTATGAAATTTGACATTTTCTCACATAATATTTTTCTTGCCAAGTCTCCTAAAATAAGTTTTTTCTAAGATTTTACACTGTATACTGTTAGGTTATTTATGATGGACTGCCACTGCCTAGAAATGTGAAACCGTACTGGCACTGGGAAGTAAGCCCATAGGAGATGAAAAAGAGAATAATAATGCCATAGGGTGAGCTTATTACAATGGACAATTGTTTTCTCACAAACAAAACTGAAGTTTATATAAACCTTATTAAATGGGGAAACCACAAGTTTGTTGATTTATTTATTTATTTGACTCTAAGTAGTAGTAAAGATCAATTCCTCATTGGGGTGGAGGTTCTTTTTTTTTTTTTAATCCTGGTCTTTCATATTAGCCTTTAGCAGAAGTCTATAGAAATGGTAGTCACCATCTTGGAATGTTTTGACTATATCTAGATTAAAGTCTTCCCTCTTTTAGGTGTAGTTAGCCGCACTTTTACAAATGAGTACAGAGAATTAAAGAGAATGAATACATCTAACCAAATTTGCTTGAAAGGTAGATTTGTAGATAACTTTGGGGAGGGATATTTTTTCCCTAGACTACAAATCGATTTTTGTAGTTAAACGTATCTGTCAAAGGCAAATATTTTTCCAATTTCAAATCAGCTCCTTGAAAGAACACTGTATGTTTTTCTAATAGAAGATGCTCTTTTGAATTTCTGAATTCGGGAAGAAGAATATATCTCTCACATCAGCACACCCTGTCACAAAAATAAGTGCTTCATACATATTACTTGAATGGGTTTTCTTCATTCAGTTTCTTTACTTTCTGTCCTGTTTCCCCTGTTGGTACTCTCCAGAAACAGGTCTTCCTCTGTAGTTTGTACCTGTCAGGTGGACTGCTGCAGTAACAAACTAGCCTACACATCTTTGTGACTTCACACTTGTGCTACATATCCATCGTGGGTTGACAGGGAGACTCTGCTCATCCAGTCACTCGGGGGATTTAAGGTGATGGAGGCTTCATTCCCCCATGTCTTCCCATATCACTGTTGTAAGGAGGAAAGGATATGGCAAATCGTGCTGCTCTTAAACCCTCTACTCAGAAGAGACATTTGGCCACCTCCTGTAGTAGCTAAGGCAAGCCACATGGCCCTCCCTAGGTCAGATCCTATGGTGTTGCCTAGAAAGAGGATCAGAATAAGTGAGAGCAGGCCTCGTGATTATGACACGATGATATGGTAATAATGGTGATTCGGGTGGACTTTTTCCTGAAGAGTTTAAAGTGGTTTCAGTGTTTATAGCTAATCCACATTTAAGAGAGACAGGCAGGTTGCTGGTGCCACTGCTCCTAAAGGAAGTAGAAGGACATAAGGGGGGAGAATTAGTGATGTAGCTGAAGCTATGGAGTGTGCTAGCAGAAATCTGGACACCCAGACCCGTAGATTCCTGATGTCTTGTCTTCAGAACCACCCTCATGACCCGCCTTAGTCTTTTCAGAAATAACTCATTTCTTTAAGCATCTTGAATCCAAGTATCTGTAGTAGTGGGTGACTTTGCAATTTATTTATTTTATTTTATTTTTTTAAAGATTTTATTTATTTATTTGACAGAGAGAGACACAGTGAGAGAGGGAACACAAGCAGGGGGAACAGTAGAGGGAGATGGAGAAGCAGGCTTCCCGCGGAGCAGGGAGCCTAATGTGGGGCTCGATCCCAGGACCCTGGGATCATGACCTGAGCTGAAGGCAGATGCTTAACGACTGAGACACCCAGGCGCCCCTGCCTTTGCAATTTAAAGAGGACTTTAAAAGTGTTAGTCTTCTGGAGCAACTCTGGGAGGCTGGATTGTGGAGACTAGAAATAAGAAAATAAAATTTAGATGAAAGTCGGGCAGGTCTGGGTTTAAATTCTAGTTTTGTCTTTCCCCTGTGAAACCTCAGGGGAAGTGACTCCACTTGCCTGAGATTCAGTTTCTTCCTCTGAAAAACGAGGGCAGTGTTTGGCACCTTGCAGGCTGTGGAGATGAGCGAAAGAGGAAAGGCCATGCAGAGCATGGCATGATGCTTGGCACTGGGAGCAGTCCCGGGAGTAGGAGCTGTTGGCACTGATCTCCTGCAGTGGCAGTGTTTGGTTTCCCCCATACAGAGTGCCAGAGCAGGCCCCGAAATATTGGGGCGCTCTTCCCAAGTGAGGCTGATGTTGTTTCAAGATAAACCACTTGGCTTTTGTGTGTTGTAAGCTACTCTGTAATTTTGCTAAAATATCATTAAGTTCTAGTAAGTTCCATCATACATTTCAGGGCCTTATTTTTGTTTCATTTTCTCCCCCATTCTTGGAACTGCTTTTAGGGCAACCTAATAGTCATGCTAAGGGTAAGTAGGCACCAAGAAATGACTCAAGTCAAACAGTAGCTTCTAGAACCTTTCTCATTCTAGTTCTAAGAGACCTTTGGATACCCTGTGCCAAGGAACCTGTCTGCTGTTATTTGTGGGGAAGCTCTTGTCATGGTGATAGCAGAGAGGAGTCACAGCCCTGAGCTGGCTACCTTGTTGAAAAGCATAACTCTGCTTTAGGCAAAAGATGGCTGGTCTCGTTTTCCCTGTTTAATGGGAGACCAGCCTTTGCCAGCTTCATCTATTGTGGTTCATGTGGGTGGGATCACATGTTTCACCGGTGTTGCTGAGTGCCTCATAGGTCTGATTTCACTCTGAGTTTCTCTTTGCTCCACTTTCTCGGGGTATTGCAGATTGAGGCTGTTTGGACCTAAGTCAGGAGGGAAAAAGAAAACAAAACATCATTTTGATTCAACAGTTGCTTAGTAAGTACCTGCTGACTAGGAATCCAGCACTTGTTTTGACTATTCTAAGCCAAAAAACAAAATTCAAACTGGTTTATGAGCCTAGATATCATCTCAGTTTTTTTAAGGCTCACAAATAAATCTCTTAAAGTGTGTACCTGTTTGTAAAGAGACATAAATATTGGGTCAAAATTTGAAACGTACCTAATTTTGCAACTCAAATTCCAAACTAGTTATAACCCTGTTCCTTATACTTCCTTCTAAATTTCCCCCCACTGGCTTCTCCCCCTCAACCCCAGCAACCTGGCTTCCTCCTTCCCTCTCTTTCTGAGATGCTGAAATGGTTTTATGTATTAGCAAGTCCATTCAAAGCCAGGAAGGTTGATGCTTTTCCTTGAGCAGCTTGAATAAATGATAAGAAAACATGACCTTTGCTCAATATGCCCTCCCTGATCCCTTTTTCTCATTTTTTGGGGGGTAATATACCGGGGAGAAAAAAAATTTCCAAACACAGAACTTTATGGCCAGAGACAATCTGGCTGCTGGAATAAACAGTCTGCTCCCTCGTTTACAATTCCATCGTGGGCTTAAATCCTGAGAAGCTCAAGGCTGGCCGCAATAGTTCTTGCTTGGCAGCGGGGAAGTCTGCCAATGTCCCATCAGGCTTGTTTCTTAAGCAAAGTTGTATAAGTTAACAGGTTTTATTGTTGGGGGTAATCTGGGGTTGTTCTTACAGGAGGAAGGGACGAGGTCCCCAGAGTGTTTGCCAGCAACAGCCCTTGGCTTTACTCATTCCTGCTCCTCATTAATTTGTGTGAGCTCAGCTCGGATAACAAATGGTGGGGCAGGGGGATCCTATTCAGCCAGGCCTGGCCCTGGTAAGGCCTGTGAGCTAATTGCTCTAATTGAGTGGGAGGGACTGCCTTCCTCTGATTCTGTCCCTGCCCTGTTTGGAGTGGAATGAATGGAGGCCCACTTCAGCTCCTGCTGGCAGCCCCCGCGGCCAGCTTGGCCATGGGATCCACTGCTGGGATCCACATCACGGACAGCCCTCTTACAACTGCTACTCTGGTCCTTCATTGTGTGAAG